>NC_044056.1:9779577-9939577 GCF_902167405.1 Gadus morhua | reverse complement strand
CGGCGAACAGCAAGTGCACATGAATCTGCTCGCTTGCTGCGATATCCCGACCACCTAGTAGCCTTTACCCACCTGAAGCGCTCTTTCCCTCATTTTGTGACCGGTTAGCTCGGAGGATCCTCAATAAGTCTGGGAGGGAGCAGATGGGTGCGGTTGTTGGGGGGGGGGGGGGGGGGGGGGAGAAACAGACATAAAACAGATGTCTGTTGTCGTGACATCATCAAATAAAGGCTTGATTTGTGTGGGAAGCACCCCTCCTGGAGCCCCTCTTCCTCCTCCACACCTCCCTCATGCTCCCCCTCCACCACCACCAACGTGAGTTCCATGCCACCTCCTCCTCAACCTGCACCTGTCTTCCAGACCTGCTTCGTCCGGACCCTCTACCTCATCCTCCACCTCCACATGTGTTCCAGGCCTGGATCGTCCGGACCCTCCTCCTTATAAACCTGCAGCTGTCCCAGGTTCGGGGTTCGCTCCCCCCCCCCCCCCCCCCCCCCCCCCCCCCCCCCCCCCCCCCCCCCCCCCCCTGTGCCCTGTGTCCCAGGAGTGTGGCGGCAGACTTCACACTAGATTAACTCCTTCATTTCCAATTAGCTCTCCTCTTCACGGCGCCGACATTGCGGCCGCGGACGGCGCCCTCATCAAGGGCGTACGGCTCCCATTCATTAAAAGATATACCCCCCCCACCCCCCCCTGCCAGCTGTGAGCGCTTCAGCATGGGGTTCAGTGGAGGTGAGTCACAACAAGGCATTGGTATACTCTGCTGTGTGAATCATTCTGCAGCAGCGACAAATAACACGCTCAGTGTGGGGGTAACACTCCCTCTGTGTGTGCGTGTGTGTGTGTGTGTGCGTATGTTTGTGTGTGTAGGGTGGGTTTGTTATGCTAAATAATTAGGTTGGGGGGGGGGATAAACATTGGGCCGCGTTCATTGTCTCCGTGCACCAGACAGGTCCTTGGTATCAAGCGGCGACCTCACAGGTGATGGAGGGAGGTAATTACTACGCAGGCCCGGTCTATGTTGGTGCCGTTGCTTCGAGTTACTTTTGTTACACACACACACAACTTGTAATCCCATGGATCAATGAACTCATGCTATTTATGTGTAGGTTATTACGGGGCAAAACAAATACATACCATTCATTGGCATTAAATTGTTGTGCGATCATCTAAACACATTGCTTTTATTTGACACGGTTATCGATGACCAAGAGAAAGGCACGGACTTAGCATGAGTAGTTGGAGGGTTTTTCAAGCGCGTCTATACAGAGTTTAGAAAGGGGGTAACAAGGTTAGCCTAGTGGCCAACACGGGAACTGCAGCCCTGCGTGTTGTATTTAGCGAGGAGAGGTCTAGTGGAAAGTCTGATTCAGCACCACGTACCAGGGACAGCTCTTTCCGGCCAATTCAGCTGTGCTTTAAGGGAGAAGAAATCCTCTCCTCCGTTAGATTAAAGCGGCAGAGCGCACTTCGATTTACAGGGGGTACATATGCCCCGGATCAAATACATAATGATAAAATGGGTTTGATTTATGTTTGACTACACACTTCAAGAATTGGCCTATGGGCTCTGTATAGGCATGCATATAAATAATCAGGCATGCACACACACACAAACACGCACACGCGCACCCAAGCACGCGCACACACACACACACACACACACACACACACACACACACACACACACACACACACACACACACACACACACACACACACACACACACACACACACACACACACACACACACACACACACGGTAATATGCTACTGACAGACAGACAGGCCGTTTGCCAGACATACTGTATCTCTAGATAGAGAGGAGGAAAGAGAGATGAAAAGATCGGCCAGATAGATTTATGAACAGACAGTCAGTCAGGCAGACGGACGGACATACAGATTAGGAGCCTGAATGTGTGCAGTAACGTTTGTTCTCGATGGCCTCATGTGAACGGGTCCAGCTCTTCAAAAGGCTCCTATTTTATATGGAGACATAATCGACATATCTCCGAAAATAGGAAAACCCAGTTATCCACTCTGGGTTGGTTCACGTTATAATGAACTCACCGACGCATATCCTCTCCTCTCACATCGGGAAAGCACTTGGATCAGGTTATACTTTTATCTTGGAAATGCTAAAAAATACTTTATTTCGCATTTAGTCGCTCTACCATTAAAATAAAAAAAAAACATGTTCAAATACCACAGAAAATGAAACAGCGTTTCGGCCGACACACACACACTAACTTACTTGTTCTCGAAGATGTGGAGCAACCTCGGATGCCTGGATCAGATGCAAAGTGATCCTTCTTCTTCCGCTGCTCGCTTCCAAGAAAAACTGCATTGAAAATACATCCGCGATTCTCATGCGATCTGGCCGAAGCCCGAGTCTCCGTGTGGACGCGGTGGCTCCTCCATCCCCAAAGAGACGAGGCGTCTAATCCACCCGCTGCTGCCGCCGCTGTAGTACTGATGCTGAGGATGCTGCCACCGCTGGTGATGCTGGTGATGCTGCTGCTGCTGCAAATGGATCCGTCGGTTCAGGTTTTCAAGACGCAAAAAATATGGAGACACCCACAAGTGCTACCGCTGAAGCCAAAGCCAACCGTGTCCGTCTATCTGTGTTTTGAGTGTGTGTGTGTGTGTGTGTGTGTGTGTGTGTGTGTGTGTGTGTGTGTGTGTGTGTGTGTGTGTGTGTGTGTGTGTGTGTGTGTGTGTGTGTGTGTGTGTGTGTGTGTGTGTGTGAGTGTGTAACTATTTGGTTGTGGCTCTGCGTATTAGAATACAAAAGATGATGATACCAGCGAGTGATCTTTTGGAGATGCTCAAAGACTTGAGTTGTTCTGTCGTGGATCCCAGCAGGGTCTAGAAAATCCTGGCGGCTCCGGACTGGATCGTTATGTCGGCCACGTCCACCACGCAGATGCAGATTGTTCTGAGAAGCCCACTCACGGCGACACGAAGGATGAACTTTCTTCCGGTGGGCTTTGAGCCCCGTGGAATCCGAGCGGCTTTCACCTCACAGTTCAGTGCGGGTCCCCGAAATGCTTCCCAAATCTACAAATCTACTGAGGTTTTTCTTTGGCGCGTCCCGGACTCGTCCCCGTCTCCTCCCTGGAGCAGGCCGGTGGAGTTCTAATGATGAGGCTGTTTGATTCTTTCTTTATTTGAATCAATCCAACGTCGAGTTGTACCCGTCAAATGTGGTTCAAATCTATCAGGTCTCCAGTCTTACTTTTCAAAACCCGGACGCAGCTGAGGGGTCGCTGTCCTTCTCTCTCCTCTCTCCAGACGCACGCATCACAATCTCAGTGTTGCTTGGATATTTCCGTGAAGGGCTCCCCCCCCACACCTTGTGTTGCATGAGAGTTCATTCAGCAAAGGTTTCGACGCGGAGTTTTCTTGCAGCGATACCGACCACCACCATGATCAGCGATCCGACACCTACGCGTCCGAGGCGAGGCTCTCCTCCATCCACGACGCAAGGAAAGGAGATTAGTTCATCGAAATGGTTCACGCAGTGCCGCTGCTGCCTGCTGAGGGTTCGTGCTTTATTTCCCCAAGCGAAACCGCTTTTAAACTAATGCGCGATGAGAAGTTCAACCGCGTATCCTCCTGCGTCGAGATTCGAGGACTCCTGCGACGCACGGGGACCTCAGTGCGCAAGACGCCCGAGTGAAGCGCAGGGTCCAGCGGCCCTGTCGGAGACGGGGATGGAATTGATAAGTGGACGTACGGGCAAATCCCCGGTGTGATGTTGTGTGGTGGTGTTCGTAGACCTCCCCAAGGATCAACAGCTCTCCGGACAATTAGGGTTCGGTGTATTCCGTAGGTCACTGAGAGTGCGTCAGAGACGCGTCTTGGAGCTGTGCAGCACGGGGGACGTCTCACCTCAGCCCCGTGGATTCAGAGACATCAAGCAGTGTAATTGACAGGCGTTTTCTGCCACAGCTGCGATTTCCACTGCAAAACTCCACCTCACCGCCGCTACGCACCACGCCGTATGAAAATAGTCAAACAAAAGTGGGTTCTTTTTCTCCATCTTTTATTTTTCCATCTCCCTCGTTCAGTGGGTGAGCGAAGAGGAAAATAAACTATCGAGAGCTCATGTGAAGCGTTGTCCAGAGCCGCGTAGCGCGTTTGTGTGCGAGAGAGAGAGAGAGAGAGAGAGAGAGAGAGAGAGAGAGAGAGAGAGAGAGAGAGAGAGAGAGAGAGAGAGAGAGAGAGAGAGATTTTCACAAATATCTCGCAAATGGGACACTAGTGCCACCTACTGATGCTCTTCACCTGGAGTCTCCACAACGTGTTGCCTACCCTGCGGTCGAATGTCGTGTGGAGCACGCATAGATCCACCATAACGTCGGTATACGCTCTTACCTTTAAGCGTATCCACAAAGGTGTTTACTGATATTGTCTCATTCGATTTGCCGAATGCTACAGCGTGCTAGGAGGTTGCCAGTCCGACCTCAATCCATAATCTCTCCATACAAAAACGTCCACGGTGGCCGCAACTCTTTGAGTTGCAACAACAGGATGCAAATCTTGCTAAATTTGCGTGTTGACAGGGCTTAATGGAGCATTTCTGTGACCCGGGCCAGGAATCACACATTTTCAGACCCATGGAGGTGCAGTTAACACACTTAGAAGGAGGATAGTGAACTTGTGTTTTAGGCAGTTTTACCTTTACCTGTCAGATATTTTGTATTTGTTATTCGTTAGATAACTTTATTCCCATTGTAGTGGTAAATGGACTGCATTTATACAGCGCTTTTCAAGCCAGTGGCCGCTATGTGCTTTACTATTTTGCCTAACATTCACCCATTCATGCACACATTCACACACCGACGATGGAGCCAACCATGCAAGGCGCCAGCCAGCTCGTTGGGAGCAGTTAGGACTCCTGTTTCACTGACCGCCGGCCGTTCAACACTCCAGTGATGTGTAGGCTTAAGAGTAGGACGTCCATCTATGGATTATCATCAAAATCATCATATCATCATGTCGGCCCTAGTATAGGGGGGGGGTCTCCAGTGGACCACCACAGGGTCCCGGGGGGAACCGTCTCTAGACCGGACCAGGAGTTGGTTAACGGGGGGGAACATTAGGATTCTGGATCAGCCAGCTGTCCGTTCAGCTGTCAACACCGGATCTCATTCCCTTCACTGCTCTGAGTCCTGCTCACTCACCTGCCATCATATCTGCTGACCCGCCTGACTGTCTGCGTGTGTGTGTTTGTGTGAGTGTGTGTGTATGAGTGCATTCGTTTTGTGTGTGTGCGTGTGCGTGCATGTGCGTGTGTGTGTGTTCAGCCTTCAGTGGAAACGCGCCCTGGCCTTTTTGCTTTCAGGAGAAGCGGCAGCATAAAGAAACCGGTCCATTCTCCACCCCAGTCCACGTACGTCTCCCAGTTCTCCTTCCTGCACCATCAGCCGCCGGCATCCACAGGATCCCGGGATCCATGTTGTAGAGTTCCGGTCACGCCTCATGCATGCCTGAAATCCACCTTGGGTTGTTAACGCCCTCACTCTGTGGTTTGGATTCATTTAATCTCTCTTGTTGATACACACGCTTATTGTTGTGTAGGATCTAATTTTCTCCGCGGGGACTATCTCCACGTCGATGGCTGTTATCGCAGCCGAATATCCGAGGAGGAAAACAGCTGTGACTCGAGGTACTCGCTGCATCGACGTAGCGCGTAACGTCGAGTACTGGCGTACTAGCCTGGGTAGCCCCGTCCATTCTTCCAGCAAATTGAGTTCGCCCTGCACAAGGGTCTGGAGAAGAGCAATACATTTCATTCTGCTTCCGATTTTTGCGGGAGCCAATTGAGAGCCAAGCTGGCTTTTCCCCTTGGCGCGCTATTGGCTGGTTTAACACAATGACGACAGGGAAGCGACGGCAAGCAGCCAATCGTGTACCGACAGTTGAACTGGGCCCGTTGATCACTCCTCTTGTGCTGAAGAAAACCATAGCAGCTTCCCCAGACCAACATGCAATCTACGATTGGCTTCGTCTGGCTATAGCGTACTGGCGTACAGGAAGAAAGGAAAAGGCCAACGATACACTGCATTGTGTTTTACTTTCACTCATATTCATCTTTAAGGTTTATGTATGGTGTATAGAAGGAGGTCAGTTCCCACACACACACATGCTTTCTTGGGGGCACACACACACAAACACACACACACACACACACACACACACACACACACACACACACACACACACACACACACACACACACACACACACACACACACACACACAAATGCTTGTTTAGGGCCCACGCAAACACACACCAATGTTTTCCTAACACATGCTTGTACTCTCACACACGCACACACACACACACACACACAGACAAACACTCTATACAAAGATTTACAAACACACATACACACTATACAAATACACATGTACACACACATATTGAAACTCTATAGATATATACATTCACACACACAGACACTCACACACACACACTATATAAATACACCCGTACACACGCCAACACTACCTACACACACAAAGACACAAACACACTCTGCATATACAAACATATATTCAAAGACACACACACACGCACATCCCTGTGCGTGCATGTGCTGCTATTCTCAGTTTATTCTCAGTCACACATGCACGGTCGTGGACGGGCTGCATGCAGATGACTTTGCACGGGGAACAAGGTTAAAGGTATCCAGAGCTCGCATTGTACACAACGTGTGTCCTGGTTTCCCGAAAGAGCAAGCCAGGCTCCCTGGGGAGCGATGTGCTGAAGAGGCAGGGCCAGGAACAGCTCTCCTTAGCCAGGCACGTTGACTATCTGCTCCGTCGGCCAAACCCACTCAGGAGACGATTTCCTCGATTATCGGCAATCTGTGAGTAACGGCCTCACACGGGGTGGACCGGAGACCGGAGACCCTACACTAGAGGCTCGACCGGGGCCTTATCAGCGGCCCCCCAGTCTAGTGTTTCAGACCCGCTTTCTGCTGGGTCTAAAGAAATTAAGATAAGGAGCGGTGGTGGTGTTATTAGTGGTTGCAGAGCGAGGTTAGTTAAAGTTCCCTGAAAGAGAGAAATGAGCTCCTCTATTTTCAAATTAGGTAGCCTATAGTTGAATTACTTAAATAACACAGTATAGACTGAAGCGTTCATTTTCATATCTTTGCACCCCAAAAATGTATGTGCTTTCTTCTTGTTTGCGTAGTTATGACAGACGCCTGCAGTACAGTTGAACTGGCAGTGTTTCATCCTGTTACATGGCTCTTTTGTCAACTTTAAGTCGTAGCAGGATGATTAGAAACCGAGTGTTAGCATTGACTGCTTAGCGCTGCTGTAGCGAACCTCCGCCCTATAGCCATCGACAAAGCCATCAAAAAACTTCCGGAATGTCCCGCCCCATGAAGCTCATTAAAAAAAACGCAATCTGACTTCGGCGGATGCGGTCCTAAAGCATTGAGCTAGGTTGAGTTGTGTCGTTTTATGGTTATAATTATTATTGCACTGGGTATTTTCACAATACTGATGCAGGGTTTGGGCTAGCACGTTGAGGAAATTACAAGTACATATTTAGAAACATGTCCAAGCGACCATTTTGTTTGCACGTTGTTTCCCCTGCCCTGTAACCCAAACTGTCTTTCCACCAAAAAGGCTTTTCATCAAAGTCTGCATCCTTCAACTTGCATCCTCAAATTCTTGGCTGGCAAATCCTTTTTTTTTTTTTTGTTCTAGTCAGCCCCTGTATGGCTGGTAAATATTCATCATTGAAAGTGTGCATTCTGCTAATAACATTCTCTGGGCTAAATTGCTTAAATTTCACAACATAATTGGCAAAGCAGACAAGATGGCAGCCTTGATTGAAAGATCCTGGCGGAGGCCCAGAAGCACTTTCCTGAGACTCTGGCCGTATGTGGATGAATATGGAGATGGATGATCCTGGTATGAGAGCCTTGTTACTCTTAGAGTCCACACCATTAATCAATACTGTTTATTGACATGTGAATATTAACGGGCATTAGTTTGCTGGTGGGAATTTGGTAACATGAATAATGAAATAGATAATATACAAAGGGCATGCTAACCTCGGAGGACCATATTGCAAAGCACTCTGGCTCTCGTTAATTTTTGTTGTATACGTTGCATTTTAATATTTCTTGAAATAATATTTTTGAACTTCATGATGAATACAAATAATTTCTCGACCATTGCCCTTAGTAATTGGTGTGCATAGAATGAGCTTTACATTGCGCTACACCCATTCAACCAAAGCACAAAGGACATGGTGCACGGGAAAAATCGTGATGCCAATGCTTGTATTTCCATATATTGTATTGTATGTATTAACATGCGCCCTTTAGTTAGATGTAAACGAATGTCTGCTGTGCTATAATATCACATGGGATTGCATTGAGCATAGCACATGTAGGATTGAATACTTACATCTGGTGATATTACAAGAAAGTGTTTCATCACAGAATGACAGATATTAAGCCTTATCTTCGCTCAGACACACAGAATAATGCAATTTGCGGAAATTACGTTCCAAATTCCCTTTCGACGGGTGCCGACCACGGAGTGATGGATTTAGCGACAGAGAGCGTCTTGACTGGGGTGAGCTCTCAGCCTCGTCTGGAACCTCTAATCCTGTATCATAGACACAGATCCACCCCCTCCAGCCTGCTGCTCTCTCACTCAGGTTCTGTTTCTCTGGCCACGTCCAACAGGCAGCGCTACGGACAATAGCGTACTGATTCACAGGTGACATGGAGGCAGGGACACTGGCATCTGGATGTGACAGACCCTCTCTCTCGCTCACTCCCTCTCTCTCTCACACTCTCTCTCTCCTTCTCTCTCTCACACTCTCTCTCCCTCTATCCCACTCTCTCCTAGTCTCTCTTTCTCTCTCTCTCTCTCTCTCTCTCTCTCTCTCTCTCTCTCTCTCCCTCTCTCTATCCCTCCCTCTCTCTCTCCTACTCTCTCTCCCCCTCTCTCTCCCTCTTTCTCTTAGACTCACTCCTACTCTCTCTCTATCTCTCTCTCTCTCTTCCTCTTTCTCTTACACTGACTCTCTGTCTCTCACTCTTTCTCTCACACACACAGAGGGATGGAGAGGAAGAGAGAGTGGAGGGAGAGAGATGATGTAGATATGTTGAATTATTCAACATACTTTATGGATATTGATTTGAGGAGAGCGACGGAAATTCTGTCACACTTTAGTCACACACAAAATAAACCCCTTTTCAAAGCGTTGAGAAGTGACCTCTGAGCCTCCCAGCCGACCCCAGACCGCCGTTGTTTCGAACATCAACACTGGGGTGGATGGAGGAGGAGGAGGAGAGGGGAGGAGGAGAGGCAAGCTGGAGAGGGGAGGAGGAGAGGCAAGCTGGAGAGGGGAGGAGGGGAGGGGAGGAGGAGAGGGGGGGAGGAGAGGGGGGAGGAGAGGGGGGAGGAGAGGGGAGGGGGGGAGGGGAGGGGAGGAGGGGAAGAGAGGAGGGGAGGGGTGGTGGAGAGGGGAGAAGGAGAGGGGAGGAGGAGATGGGAGGAGGAGAGGGAAGGAGGCTGCGGCCTCACAAGAAGATACAAGGGTGATGCAAGACGCGCCACTTAATTTAGCGGCGGTAATATTCAATGACGCAGCAGACGCGTGCACGAGGCAAAGCGCCGCTGGCTATAGGAGGGCTTAGGCAGGCCCTACTTGGAGTATATTGTACAAATGCCTCAAGACACCAGTTATAGGATTTCCTACAAACTTTCTGCCAGCAATTTAAGCCTTGCCCTTTGCCATAATCCTCCATGAGTCTCATATTTGGCCAACATGTAGAAGGGGTTTCCAGTCTCGTAAAAAAAATGAAAGTTTCAACCAGAACTGCTATAAAATGCACTTCAAGCAGAATAACGATAGCAGCTTAACTCCGACCAAGTGAAGGTCTTATATTGCTGCCTTTTTTATTATAAGAAAAACAGATAAACGGATACTGTGGAGAGCCACTCAACATCGAGTTAAAGAAAAACTTGGAGAGAGTATCCGAGTTCAACATACCAGCTTTCATGAAACTGTGACTACACAGTGCACTTTACATGTGCCTCTCTACCACACAGTTGGATAGTATCCCTGTGAAGGACAACCATAGCGACCGTATTTAGAAGGCACCATGACGTCTTCACCCCACCTCCTTGAGCTAGTTTGGGTGGCAGTAGCTCAGGAGGTAGAGCAGGTTGACTGGTATCCGGAAGGTTGCTAGTGTGGTAGAAAATACTGAAGGCTTAAAAGAATATTTGCCAAATGTTGGAATATATTGGTGGGGGGGGGGGGGGGAGGTACAGGCTCCAGACCTTGTTCCATTGTTATTCAACAGCTCAGAGGATCAGACAGACATTCTTCTGTAGCCAATGATATCAGTCTATCTCTCAGTTCACTTAGATACAAGTATAAGTAAGGTTAACTTAAAGTGTGAATTATACAAGAATATAAGGTTGATATATTTACAATGGAGCCAAATGTTAAACACTTGATATTACCTGGCTTTCCTTGGTCAACAAGTACTTCTGAGCGACATTTACATGACTCATTGACGTGTTACAAAAGATGTGCCCCCTCATTTATGCATACGTGCCCCCTCAAAGACGACTGGCTCACGTCACGGTAAGAGGAAATGCCCTCCTATGGTATCGTGTCTGTGATTTCAGAATTTATATTCTGTAGGTTCCAAGTTGGAATTAGGTTAACTAATCCATACCCCGGTTAAAATCAGACACTACCAGCTTTAGGATTATGACTGCATGCCACAGACAAATAAAGTGGCATTGTTTACTATTGCAAAGTAATTTAATTAAAGACCTCACTTTAACTAATGTATAATATGTAACTTCATGTAACTAATGTTGAATATGTAAACCTTTTGTACGTAATGCTAGTATTACTGTATGAAATGTAATTTGGATATCGTGGGCGTGAACGTCCGAAGGCCTGTAGTTTAGAGCATTGTGATTGGCCAAGGAAATCTTATGGGAGGTCACACAATTATGATATAACGTAGTGCTCTGAGACTGTTCGCGAGTTCTTTACAAACCAACTCAAGGGATTTTGATACTATCTGCGGTGACAATAAAGCCTTAGTCCTTCTCGACCTCTCGTAATTTGTAGTATTAGACAGTGGGTCTTATCCACGACACTAGTTCCATCCCCGGCTCCTCCGAACGTGGAGGTGTCCCTGAGCAAGATGCCTCACCCTGACTGCTCCTGACGAGCTGGCTGTTGCCCTGTTTGGTTGACTCCACCGTCGGTATGTGAATGAGTGGTTGTAAATCGCTTTGGATTAAAGCGTCAGCAAAACCCCCTAAATGTAGTTATGTAGTCGCTACGCCAGCGCCTTCACCTTCTCCCTGTCATCAGGCTAACGCCGTCCTAAACACTTCTGACCCTGTGGATCTCTCACCATAGTGCCAATCCAATGAGGCATACATCCTATATCTCCCTTATCCTGAAAAGACAATACACAACCCATCAGAAAAGCGTTATAAATCGAATCATTCAAGTTTTGACGTGTAGGAAACGCGTGTGGGCTGCGAGGGAGCACAGTGGGTTTTGCAGTTCCAGTTCCTCGGAGCCCATTAAGGGTGTCGGCCGTTCCCCAGCCTTCACCCACGACGGACAGCTGGGCCCCACTGTGTGTGCATGGCCTCTCTGCCTCCCCCCAGCCGGGGAAGGGAAACAACATGGCTTGGTGATTAAACCAGTGATTCACATGTTGTGGTGATCAGTTTCCTTTGTGATTGTGTTTTGGGCCAGGAAAGGTCTTATGATGGGAGTGATTGAACGACAATTTGGTTCAAGGTTGGTACAGGAAATGTTTATCTTTTGAAATAATTACCAAAAATCTAAATTAGGGAGTTAATGAGTAAATGTTCTACCGTGTTATTCAGAGTAGTTTTTCCACAGAATGTCGTTTAATTATTCGTCACCTGAGTTTACTATTGTGTTGTGATACAGAGAAACCCCTTGACCACTGTATAATTGGCTAACACTAACACACACAGCTCTGACGAGACTCGCACACACAAGCGGGATCCTCCTTGTCATGTCAAAAGGCGTTTCATACCCCTGGCTCCATTGGCGTCCATGTACCTTTGTGCGTTCCCGCTCTGTCGCAGGTTGAGCGTAGCCTGCAGCTCGGCAGCGCAGCTCCTTGCTGCTGGCGAGCAGTGACAGCTGAAGGGGCGGGGCCAGATCGGCATCCTCAGTCATCTCACATCCACAACGATGTCAATCCGGTAACACAATTGGCACAGTGACAAATGGCAATTATGTTTGTGATGGGTTTGTTTAGAGAGTTAATTACTCATGGAAATGTTGATTCTGACTTAACTGGACGAATGAGTGGTCATAGCGTGAAGCCGACTATTATATACTGCACATGTCAATCAAATGTTCAGCAGTTGATTGAAAGCAATTATGAAATGGAAAACAGACGTTGATGTTTCTCTTTTCTTTGTTGAGAATAAGCTAATAAACCTCACAAATATGTTATTTTGTATAGCTTAACAAAAACGAAATAGGCTCCATGATTAGAGAAATATGAAAGTTTAAACAGTAAACCAAAACAAAGAAATGCTTCTAAAATTATCTGAAAGAATACAAAGTCAAATGATTTAGCCGTGTAACAACTGTTATTCTCACTGCTCATATCATCCCAGTGCTCAGCTGTCTTCATCCAATGTGCCTTTTGCCCGTTTTACATTAAAACAGAATCAATAATTTAATCTATAACCGGCCATCTGGCCAGTCTGTTCAGGCATAGTCTTAAAGAGGACGTACGCATGTTTACACAAAGTGCTCCATCCCACCCAAAGTGACATCATCAACAACATATCGACAAAGCCACTTGCTTCGGTGGTAATCACATAAAGAAAAATAACTTAGAAAGTGTGTTTGTGATAACGTGTTATTACAAACCTTTTTTTCGCTATTCGGTTGACCTCATTCTAAATGTTGCTCACTTTGTGGTGGAATGTATTCGACACGTCTTTTGTGAAGTCAGCCTTTACACGCAGCCTCACTTCCTCTGTGACTCGGCGAAAAACCAATATAGCCGCAACAATTGAATTAGATTTAATCTTCCATTTCAAGCCATAAACACATTTAAAGACTGACCAGTCTTCTTGTTTATCTACACTCAACAGTTTGCGGTTGGCGAAGCTATAAAGGTTGCACAACTTCCACAACTTCAATATGTAAGAGAGAAATTGTCCATCCGCTATTGATTGAAGTGGAGTGCAGGAATCACGCCCCAATTATTTCCACAGGGATTAAATAAAGTGACAAATCCCCGGGAAATCTCCAGTGTTATGTGCTATCTACTAATCAATACATCGTCATAGACACGTCACGCTATTCCAGCCTGTTGTTACAATAAGAAAGCTTATCTTGTCAAGAGAAACCTTTTACTACGCGGACCCGTTTGGATCAGTCCTCCGCGTTGTCCTGTAATGAATTCACATGCATCAACGTCACTCCGCGTTTGTCCTCCTTTCAGACATGGTTCAAAGCCTGCATGTGCATCACATCACGTCACAAATAAGACACTTGTTTCTCACCCCTGCTGTCTACCTATATTTCAGACGAGATCTGGACACCTGTGTGGACGAGACCCGGTGGAACGGGATGAAAGATACGACCGCCGTCAGGGATTAGCATGGAAGACCGCGGCCTGCGCCCTGTCGCTGCCAAAGTACGTCCTCTTGTTCTCTCTGTGGATCTCCAGTGGGCGGTTTCGCTGTGTTTGCTTACCACTGTTTTACATGACGCCTGATGTAAGGCGTCGTAATGAGCTCAAGGAACCCAACGCACAAAGACAAAAACACTCGCCTGACTGCACTAATAGGCCGCCTTTGACTGTTGTCGAGTGGGGTTAGCCGCTGGTACTAGCCCTGTTGGAAGGAAGGCCTACATTGCACTTTTACAATGCGTTTATATTTTTACCTTACTTTTGTTTTCTTTTACTTATCTATTTTATACATTATTTGTATGAAAAGCGCTATTAAAAATAAAGTTGCATGCCTTGCCTTGCTTACTACTGAAACGTGGTGGCAGTGGACCCTGTCACACACCACCAGAGTGGTCTCTCTCTCTCTCTCTCTCTCTCTCTCTCTCTCTCTCTCTCTCTCTCTCTCTCTCTCTCTCTCTCTCTCTCTCTTGTTCCCTCTCTGGTTGGATAGTCTCATGTGTCACACACCACCAGATTGGTCTCTCTCTCTCTCTCTCCCTCTCCCTCTCTCTCTCTCTCTCTCTCTCTCTCTCTCTCTCTTGTTCCCTCTCTGGTTGGATAGTCTCAAGTGTGTAGCCCTAGAGTCTAATCAGCCTGACAGGGGGTGCAGGTGAGCCTGCTTGAACCAGCCGTGAACCAACCCCACACACTCAACACAAAACATATTCCTGCGTTTCGTGTGGTGTAAGGAAACGTGCCCTCACAATTGTGTCCCGTCACATCAAAGATAAGTTCACATTATCCCTTCCTCTCCTCTGATTCATCCCTGGCCTCTTCTAACCTGTTACCGTTCAGGAGGAGTCAGCAGGAGTGATATGTAAAGCGGCGGAGGGGTTGCGTCAATCAATGCATGAATGGATGGAAGTATGCTTGGGCAAAGACAAGAGATTGGGTGAGTCACAATAAGAAGCTCGGCCTTCCCGAGAAATAACCTTTGAGTCCATGGTGGAATTGTTAGATCCAGGTAACCATGGCAACTTGATATTACCCCGGTGGCGGTGTTTTTTTTTAAATGTTGCGAGCAGTTATCTCTGTGTGCCTCGGCCTCTTTGTCTGTCTTTGAATCACCGTTTCTTGCGCTCAGAAAGTGATCCCCTGTGCTTTGAATTCACAGCAGCACATTGACACATGAGCAAGAGATCAAAAATATTGCCTGGGCTATAACTTGTGCTGCCTCTTCTTTGTTCGGAGATGAGGTGGAGATGCAGGATGACGATCATGATGCACAGTTTGAATGGAATGAATTTGTAGGATTTTTTCTGTGTGCCGTGTATTTCAGGCATTAAAACGTCTTTGAGCATAGTTCAGAACCGATCGAGGAACGATTTATTTACGTTACTAATGCTCAAATGTGGCAGTGTCGTGAAAGAGCATTTTTCCATAGCGACGTTGGCATACAATAAAGATGGGAGATGTTATCCCCTGCAATATTGTACATTTATTACGGTCCTTTCATGTCATACCAAAGTCTCTTGGTATGACATGTTTTTCCTAACAGGGCTTATTGTCATGGAAACCCTACGCTATGTTCTATTAAAATTCCAGTTCATCCAGAAATCCAATGTTGGTGTTTCGAAAAAATGCTACGTTATTTTTATGTTGCAATCCATGGCCAGGTCCAAACATGTCAATATAAACATATTTATTATAGAGTCGACCGTGCCCCACGCTCTCGAAGAAGATTGACTGCATGGGCATTCCAGTGTGCCGTTACCAACAGGTTAAATATATCAGTGTGACTATCGTTAACCAGCCATTTCTGTATTTTATCTGGCTGAGATGGGATCCATGCCAGGCTCAACAACAACAATGGATAATGAGAATGGCCAAATGAGCCCAAACAATGAAACCTTTGTTGTAACAGTAGCACTCAACAACTTGACGGTCCGAAACTCCACCTTAACGCGTTAAATAAACATGGAGTCAGACTGAATCCATGCCTACATATGAACGCAATGACCTTGTCAGTCACAAGCTAAAGCTACGCTCAGCCTTAACCTGTGGATGGATCTGTGCTTAGTTAGCGACCGTCGTAGAGCATCATTGGGCCTAAAAAAAAAAAAAGTTTGGTTCCTGTTGGTTGTCAGTTGAGGTCATGGGTAGGTAGGGAATTTATTTTATTTTTTTATTTTATTTTTTCCAGCGGCAGCGAATGATAGGTAGGTTGTTTTCATTTAAAAACGAGAAAATTCGCTCATCCTTGTACAGAATGAAGAGGTGCTGTACCAAAACGTAATTATAGAGGTCCTGTACCAAAACGTAATTACATAAAAAAAGATTTTTTTTTTTTTTATTATTATTTTTTTTATAAAACTCATAAAATAATTTGGGTCGCACATAAATTGACAGGGTCGGTCGGAAACCGGAACCAAACAAAAAATTTTTTTAGGCCTTGGTAACTCTTACGGCCGTAGTCAGTGTTGACCCCAACAATAGGCAAAGGGACAAGTCCTCCTCAAACTTGGCTCCAAAGCACGACACTCAGGGAACGTCTTTGAAAAGCACAATAACAGATGGTATTTGTTGGTTTGCAGAATTCGTCAGAAGATCGATTTAGAGTTTTAACCCGAGACTATGGATTTCTTCTCTCCCGCTCTTTCTCTTCTTTAAAACTTCAGTTCACACAGCAGCTTGAAATGATTAGTCCTGCAAAACGATTTAGTCCCCCACCCACTCTTATCCTCAACATAGAGTCTTGACACATGCATACAGTGATACGCCATAGTATTAACAGTCCATTAGCGCTCTGAAAAAATGGAGATGAAAGATTGATGTATTGCAAATGACACGCATTAAAGTAAGGTAAGGTAACTTTATTTTTACCCAAGGGTAGATTTGGTTGCAGGTAAATAGAGTGGGCTGCATACACACATTACAAATAGACAACATTGACAACAATGACAGAAGACAGTTACATAACAGTAGCAACAAGTGCTCCAGACTTAGAGATATAGATAAAAAAGTACACAATAGTACTATCAAAATACCGTTGATGAAATACAGAATAAAAACCACCATATCAAATACAAAGAAGATGGGTCAATAAATGAATAAATAAATAGATTAGGAACGCTGTGCATAAAAAGATTTAAAAAGATTAGTGTGTACTAGTCTACAAATAGCCTAAGTATTGTTCAGGGTCGTAACAGCTGAAGGAACAAAACTACCTCTGTACCTTTTGGTTTGACCTGTAGGCATTTTAAACCTACGGCCTAATGGGAGGAGCTGGAATACATCATGTAGTGGGTGGGATCCATCTTCTAGGATGGACCCAACTAGCCTCTGTAGCTGCCTAGTGTGAAGGGTTTCTAGGTTCAGCTGTTGCTCTCCAATTAACCTACTGGCCCACCTCACAATCTGATTCAGTTAGGTTTTATTTTTTAGGGGTAGGTTGCTGAACTAGGACACCAGGCTAAAGGAAATTACAGATTCAATAAAGCATCTGTAAAACATAGTGAGCATCTTTCTGTCAATATGGAAGGAGGACAGTTTCCTTAGACAATGTAGGCACTGGTTCGCCTTTTTATACACAGCCTCACAGTTTGCCTCAAAACTTAGTTTGCTGTCGATGATGGTCCCAAGGTATTTGTAGTTGTGATCACACTCCACTATCTGACCATTTATACTAGTTGGTTCTTTAGCCCTGGGGAAAAATCCTGGACAACTGGGCCATGGCCCGTCTCATTTCCTCGTCTCAGGCTGAAAATGACAGAATCATCTGCATACTTTAAAATGAATCTGTCCCCTGCTGCTGCGGCACATGTTGTTGTAAAGAATGAACAGGAGAGGGTACAGAACACAGCCCTGAGGGGAGCCAGTGGAGGAACAGATCTGGTCAGACAGTACTCCATTGACTCGAACTCTTTGTGTCCTATAAGTTAAAAATCTAAAACCCAGCCCACAAGATTTTTGCTCAAATATAATTGCTCTGATAGTCTTTCTGTTAAAATGTGGGGTTGAATTTTGTTAAAAGCAGAGAAGAAATCTACAAATAAAAGCTGAGCATGTGTTCCATTACCTTCCAAATGTTTACAAAGCATGTTTGTCATAGTGTCTTTTGCATCCTCAACACCTCTGTGTGGCCTATAGGCATACTGGAATTGCTCTCTCATCTTACCTGGTCAGGTTAGATGAGATGCAGTATGTATATACGATTCAGATGACTTTTCAGCTTACTGCTACCGCAGTTCAATAAAACGCACTGACACTAATATGTGGTGAATTAAAGATCTTCTATCTCAAGCAATCCCTCTGTAAAGTGTGTTATGTGTGCTGAGCAGAATTTCTCCCACCACCACCACCACCACCACCACCACCACCACCACCACCACCCAAGCCTCCACCTGCTTTGGTTCTGCTCTGTATCACATGCAACCCACACAAGAGGTTGAGATATCGGATGTAGCCCATGGGAGATTGTATAGTGCTCCCTGTTGTCCAAATGTTAGTATGGTGTTGGCCTTCTGTATCTGACATCTGTATGTGAAGCTTTAAATCCTACAGCAGGGAGCATCAGAACAGAGTGGAACCATACTGCAAAAAATAATTGTATTACCATTTCATCCAATGAATGGTTAAATCTATGACATGAGTGATTCCTGACAGGTATTGAGTTGTGACCGTTCTAAAAGTGTATGAAAGAAGGCGTGGTGTTGAGGCTGTAGGTGACTGATGGATCGTATAAGGGACCCAGTAGTGTTTTTTTTGAGTGTGAAAGCACAACACACACACACACACACACACACACACACAAACACATACATCTCACACACACACACACACACACACACACACACACACACACACACACACACACACACAGACACACACACACACACACACACACACACACACACACACACACACACACACACACACACACACACACACACAAATAAGATGGCCCGCAGTAACGTGTAGATCTACACAAAGTGTTTAAGAACATGTTTATGTGTTGCTTGGCAACAGTCCAGTTGTGCAACTATTTGTGTGGACAGAGCCCAATAAACGATTTGATCAAGGCCGAAATCCTCATCTGTTGTCGCTTGCTTCCTTTAATTTACAAATGGGAATATCTTCCACACTCTGCCTCGTACATATGGCCAGGTCACAGCCTTGCTGATATTCAGAGCAACAACCCTCCCTCTCATGAGGTGAAGCTTAAACATACATCCCCCACCCCATTAACGCATACACTCGTGTGTGTGTGCGTGTGTGTTTTTAAACACATTGAAGTACACAACCCAGTGTGGATCTCGTTGTTGCTTGAGCAATAAACGTAATGCATGGCGGAGCAGCCTTTTGATTGGCTCACCAGAGAAGCACTCCCGATTGTCACTTCTCATTGGTCATTGGCTTGATGCTCATGTCCCCAGACAGGGCACAATTTGATCGCAATAACACCGTCGGGTACCCAGCCCCCGAATCTCAATCTTGACAGCTAGCAACGAGCTGCGGCTAGAGAATCTCTTTGCAAACTGCCAAGACCTAA
Source organism: Gadus morhua (assembly GCF_902167405.1). Classification (NCBI taxonomy): domain Eukaryota; kingdom Metazoa; phylum Chordata; class Actinopteri; order Gadiformes; family Gadidae; genus Gadus; species Gadus morhua. The sequence goes on along the minus strand of NC_044056.1, from coordinate 9,920,319 downwards.
ACAATTGATGTTCAGAGACCATGTGCAAGAGGGGATGAATATCGCACAAGACTTTATGCAAAGAAATACAGATCGTCTGCATGGATGTTACAGGCGGAGGGGGGGGGGGGGGGGGATATGTTCAAATGTATGAAAGACATCACTGTGATCAGATACTTCATTTTCTTGTAGTCATATAACAAAAGCGAGGAAATGTTTTCAATTTGTCTCTTTCTTTCCTGCAAGGAATGGGGTCAGGTGATTCTTACGATTCTTGTTCTTCTGACTATCAAACAGAAAACCAGCCTCAGTGTGTGTGTGTGTGTGGGATGGGGGGGGGGCGTGCTCACTAAGACACCAATTTAAACGCATATGTAATCCAGTCCCCCTTTTTCAGAAGAACAAAGGAGGCTCAAAATCCACCCGGCCCCGAAGAGGCTCCCTCGCCAAACGACAGCCATCGCCAGCGACTCGGAGGAAATCGGCGTCCCTGCATACGTGACGCATGTAGTCTCCGTCCTCACGCCGTCTGTGAGAGGAACAGATGGTGCCGGGTGTAGAATGCACCCATTAGGAGGTCTAGGATCTGCATGTCTAAAAGGGGGTGGGGGATGGGGCGCGGGGGGCGAAATCCTCAGAGTTTTGGCACAAATCAACCATCTGACCTTCTGTGCAGTGTGCTGGCGGACGGGCAGTCAGCAGTGGACGCGGGCGGGGAGGAAGGCAACTGACATCCTCCCGGGAGCTCAGATCTGCAGACCACATTTGGCCTAATCAGTAATTATTGATGTATGCCGTTTTCACCTTTCTACACAGCTTTCGGCTTGCACAGAGAAAAAAAAATCAATGAGCAGGAATACTTCCTGGGAGCAATGCAACGACCAGGTCTGTCCTGTACCTTGTTACTGCTGCCGCAACCCTGCAGTGTCCGTGCACGCCGATAATTGCATGCATGTGCACATGCACAGTTGTGTGTGCATCCATATCTATTGCAAAGTGTACTCAGTGTTGCGATGCAAAACTAGTCCATCTTCCTCAGAAAGCGCAGAAGACTGCATATTATCCCACGTGTAAACAGGCTATTCTATGTAGTCCACTACAAATAGGAATGATGCCATCAGACTAAGCCAAACTAAGCCTGACTGGATTTTTTCTCCCACTCCTTTTTCTAGCAAGACCATTTCAATCCTGTAGTTAAGCTCTTCCTGTCGTCTCCATGACTGCTGGATTACCTACCTAATACAATCTGGAATATAAACGGCATTGGCCTCTACCTTGAGTGACAGGTGTCAGATGGGGGGAGGGGGCGGGGGGGGGCTCTGTCAGAGCCGGTGTCTGCCTCAGTTTTGAATTCATTGGCCCAATCCCAAAGTGAGCCCTGAGGACTAAGGACTCACAGACTTAATTGATCTCAGGTGCTAAGTGAGTGAGTGTGTGAGGCCACATGGGCTCAGATAGGTTTATATGGGATTGGGACAGCACTTCACGAGAGCACATGTTACCTTGGCAATGTTTAATGACAAAGATGTTGCTGACACTTGCCGGTTTGGGAATTCTCATTTTTAGTTATTTTTTGTTTTTTGTAAATGCCATGAAAACCATCGGCTACAGCAATTTATTGATGTCAGAAAATATAAATGTTACTTTTGAATGCTTCAGTATAAAGGATGCATTGAATAATTTAGGTGATTATTGGCCAACTGCTACTAATCATAAGTCAGAACGGGCTACATTTGGCTGAATTATGAAAGGTATAATTAGTAATATGAAGAGTTGTTTGGGAGCCAAAAGAGCCGGCTCTTGTTGGTGAGCTGATCCAAATGATCCGGCTCACTAAAAAAAGGCCGAAATTCCCATCTGGTTGCCTATTGCCTAGCGTTGTCTTGTTGTTAACCTTCCTAATTTCCGGATTTCCCTATGGTCTCTGCAGTAAACGACACAACGCTTTGAACTGTGGGTAATTCCCTTAGGTGAAGTCTGCACTGATGCGGACTCACGGAAGGAGCTCGGTAAGTGTGGAATCAAACCCTCACGCCCTTTGGAATTCCACATTGGGACAGCCCTAAAGCCTTAATAATTTCACGAGATCAAAGTCTGTGAGTCCATGAGTCCGGACATTGAGATAGGGCCCTTGTGGACAACGCCAAACCTGAGTTTCCCCAAGTTGATGGGTCTCAGCGCTGATGACACGGCGCTGTTCCTTTGGGGGGGATAAAGGTGACCACGAGGGAGATTTGGGAGCGCTATAACATTCCTGAACATTTACGGGATCTACCTGTTCCTCAGTGAAGGAAGCAAGGCCTACATCCGACAATAATCATTGGTTGTCATCCTGCTAAGCATCAATGATTGCATGTTTTTTAGGGGCATTTTGCTGTATTCATGCATTTATTTTGTTCAATTACCACCCCAATTCCCTTCCCAGATCCACACAATAGAGGATAGTAATTATCTTTTAGTAGGCATGCAGATTGAATTTGATTGGCCCGTGCGAAATAAACGTATATAGATGACTCAAAAGACAATTACAGATGGTTAATCAACTATAACGGTGTCAGACATTTAATTTATACCTGTTCAGCCCAACAATCTAATGCTTCATAGAGAAGCGTATTCTGACTGCAGTCTGCGTCCACGGTTTAGAGTACCACCTACAAATAACCTTGAAACACACAGTGTCTCTCTTCCTTACAAAGTGTTTATTCAGATGAATAGCGAACCCCATTTATCCCACACGGCTTGATCGATTTCTAGGTCTCGGGGACATGAGGGAGCTCTGAGAGTTGTAGTTCTATTTATTAAAACCTTCCAATGGCTGGATTGAATTTCTGCGTCAAACAGCAGCTGGAGGTTCGCTAAGGGTGTCTACGTCAGTGACGTAGTCCATAGAAAGGGGAGGGCGGACACCACAGCCTCCTGCAGCACCTCCTAAAAAATGCAACGACACGTAATTGTCCCAATCCGTCTCTCCTTGCTACATTTTATTTTCCATTTCTGCCGACAGTGCATAGCAGACAACACATCATCCTCACACTTTAAAGATCACCAGATGTCACTGAATTTGTGGCGAGGAATCCATTTGGCGGTCTCTGTGCAGAACCACCCATGCAGAACCGTGAGCGCGCACGCCGGCGTAGACACCATCTTATGGTGGCTTTCCCACGCAGAAATATAATTGAGTGTAATCCCTGGGTCGGGCCCCAGCCACCTGATACTGCCTTTATCTCTGCCTCAGCCCTCGCACAGGCTTCCCTGTACAGGCAACAAAAAGAAGCACTTGACATTATGAAAGATAGTCAAGTTTTATCAGCCTGGTTATCTTTGGTTTTAGTATTAAAAGAAGGGGAATTTTCATCACTTCCCAGGTGATGAAAAGTGAGAAGGGGTGTTTTATAATGTGTGATGACTCTTATGGGTGATTCTATTTTTAGGAGGTTGAATAATAGAACATGATTATGTCATCATTGTTCACAGCAGTGATGCATGTATCGTTGCTCTCCTTGGCAAAATCCTAGCAGTAGAATCTGGAAAATGTTGTTTTTATGGGATTTGGGGTTAGAAAGATGATGCGAAAAAAGAACCTCCCTAAAATAATGAGGTTCCTGGCGGTATGAGTTCCCGCACAGTCAAATCCTGAGTGAAAAATAGTCCCTGGCAAATCACATCACCGTATGGCTCTGCAAAATAGATCAGAAAGTTATTATGACGCAAAAGTAATTTCTTATGCCTCAAGTACTCAATTCCCCTCGCTGGTAGTTGAACAGCACCTGGGCATATGCTTCGACTTGTTTACGCCATTAGCATGCCAGACCACAAATCACCAACAGCAAAGCCACAATTAATAAAAGCTTTTGGGGGATAACATCCCGCTAACGAATTAGCTTGTTTGCCCTTCACTAAACTACTGTGTAGCACAGGGGCTAAGGTCTCCACTCGAGCTAATAATGACAACTTCTGACATAAAATATTTATATTTCTGAAAGGTCAAAAGGTGTTATGTGTTTTTTTAGAGAGCTAACATCAACTGCATTTGTCTTTAATGTATTACCAGTGTGTTCATATTGATGATGATAAAATGTGAAGTTGTTGTAGTAGCAGAATAAGCAGAATTACTAGTAGTATAGTAATTTAATTATAAACGTATCTTGATATATAATATGTATCATGAACGTTTATAATTAAGGGACTATACGTCTGCTGCTATCATGACACATAATATATATCATCATAGTTTTATAATTAAATTACTTTATTGATACTAATATTGTCAAACAAAAAAAAATATTATATAGATTGAAGTTTGACAAGATTTGTCTCACGGTTTCTCGATAAAACGACAAACCAAGTAATAATGCTTGTGCATTGATGTGCAATTCATGCATTCATCTTCTCATGCTCATTCCTCCGTAAGGTGCTCTTTAGTGTCTTGTTCTTCCATTGTTCTCTTCCCTTCAAAAACACACTGAAACACTTTCCCGGAGTCATTCCGTTGCTTTGCTCATCAGAACTGATGACCAGGATGTGCTTTACGTTTGTTTTTTCACAGACAATGTTGGCAGTGTTAAGGAAAATGTTAAAAAGAACAGAACATCCAGTCAGCCCCATTTGGTAGAAACACAGCATCATCTCGTGCTCGCCCAGTAATCAACACCCCATGCCTACTAATTTCCTTTTATATCCCTTCACAAACGTGGAAAGACTGCAGACCTTTTGTTTATTTATGGCCCAAAGAAAGACTGATGTTATTTCCTTCCTGATTACATTCTTTAGCTGGCCCTGTCCGGCCGTTGTGCATTGTATACTTTGTGGGCATGCCTTCCTTACCAAAAAAGTACCACGATTGGAGAAAAGGTTGTTTTAATAGCAAGATTTTACCCTTGAACGGTTCTACCAAATGGCTTTTCCTTTTCCTCTCAGACAGGAGTGTGCCAGAGCGTCCCATAACAACCTGTCTCGGGGAAGAGCGACATCAATTATGAAAACCGCTTTAATCTCTGCAGAGATTCCCCATGAAGCCACGACAAACAGCGTCGAGCCAATATCAAAACAAAGAAACGATAAACCCCCAAAAAAACAACACATGCATCAATTTGGCTTACAGATGCAAGTAAAAAATGTAAATTTCTCCAAAGCAAGTTCAACGACAGATGGTGGATAGCCTTGTGTCTGACCACGTCTATCTGACCGCCTTCCATAGCAATAACAGTGAAACATGTCGGAGGCCTGGAATAGAACCTCCTCTGTCTCCCACCGGGATAATGGCCTCTGGCAACCTAATGTAAACATGTCATCTGTGAGCTGCTGATCGATGCGGGGGCAAACCAGGACAGGCGGCCCAGGAAATTGTGTTTACATTGGCTTTTGTTGACCATAAGCAGCTAGGCTTTGAATTATATATGTAAACGTATTTTATGGCGGGTTTTGACGGAAGGCATATTTTGAGGTGTGAGGGGGGGTGGGGTGGGGGGGGAGGTGGTGACACGTCCAATTTTAACTGAGCCAGCAGAGGAATGCAAGGATTCCTGTCCCACTCTCCCAGAGTGAAGAGATGCAATCAAACTGTGTCAGAAGCGCACGCACAAAGTATTAGAAAAGCACTTTTTTTTCCTTCTTCTTCGTCTCCCTGTCAGGCGGTTATAGAGCTCGTGAGAATCCTCGGAAGTGAAGCGGGGCCCAGCCACGGCGGCGGTCGGACGAGATGATAGCGCCGGTGTTGGGCTGGCTGTCTGGAGCTCCATTACTCCTGTGATATTATACACTTGCCAGCTGTAATGGAATGCATTTATAAAAGCTCACAGTGTGAACCTGTTAACCAGTGTGGGGGGGCCGGGGCTTTTCATTCCAACCAGGCCAAAGGTTTTTGCTGACCTGCTGGAAAGGAAAGCTGGGAAAAAATGAAACCAGGTCGTCAGTTTTTTTGTCGCTGCTCGTAAATTGCCATCAGGGAATAAAAGAGTTGCGTCGTTGTGGAAACCCAAACAGCATCGCCGTGCCAACTAATTAAGCATATCAACAAAAAACTTCTCGCTGTATATTCCCACAATTTCCTGTTTATGATGTTTTTGTTCCTTTCCCGGGCATGTTGACTTAATCTGATGGATGTGATTACCCTTGGGTGGAGGAGACGTTTGATTTGATTGTTTGTGATGGAAGATTGAAGGCGGGAGTGGCTCATTTGACTGAATATTTGTTTGCGGAGATAAAGGCTCATCCAGCCGGAGTCGAGCAGACACTCTGACCTCATGTGACCTCGGGTGGGAAAGAAAGAAAGGAAAAGTGGATCATAACGGATCCAAATCATTTGATTGGATGACTATGCAAAGCCCAATCCCAGGCTTATTTAACCTTGGTTACCCTGTAATGTATTACACAACCCCCTTTCAGAAGTGTCCTCATCACAACTAAAGTGTACACCCCCTTACCCCCTGAGTACCTCTGTCTGAATATATCCTGATCGAAGGACGTTTACTGTGGGCAGGGCATGTCAGTGCTGAGTGCTCAATAAGGATTTTCCATTAATTCCTCATTCTAACAGCCTCTGACTCCACTGTTGAACTGTCTTAAATACTAACATGCCACTATCAATACATCACTATTACCAAGCTTTGGGGCAGGCATAATTTGATGGCTGACTGCGGCACGTCTTTTCTGTGCTTTACTTAAAGCTGTAAAGTCGGGTCGAATTTATCTATACTGCCCCCTTTCTCCCAATTACAGTTTAGACAGTCATAAGGGGAATTATGAAGTATTGCCAGGCCCCTTGTTCTTAAGGTCAGCTAGATTTGTTTCAACTTGAGTCGCATGGCATTTTGCTTGCACCATTTTTTCTGTGTGAGCTAGATACAAGCCCTGTTCTGGTTGAGGTCATCGCTCGACGACTACTGAAGGATTGGGTATTGCCTCATGTTAGTCCAACTGTTTTCAAGCTCGGAGCAAACAAGAAAGAATTGATTCATTTTAATCATCCAACGATGATTAAAATAACAGTCCTGCAAATTTTTTTCATGGAATTGTGACATTCCCTTAGATAAGAAATGAAAAATATTTTAGCAATTGAATTGAATCATATTCTCGTTAATAAATGTTCCTATGCACTGCTGATGATCTCCAGTTTGTGTCAACCCTTTGGTAAAACCCTTTGGTCAACTTTAAGATTGGTCCAAACTTCAAATGCTCGATTCATATCCTGACCAAGATCATATGGGACGAATGTCGCACCAAGTAATATAATAGGGTTTACACCTGCAAACAATTCAACAACACAGTAAAGAACTATAATATGAAAAGCAATAGGAACATTGTTTACAAAAATAATACTTGTTGCACTGCAGCTGTGAGCGGCTTAAGCACCTCAACACACTAAAAAACAAATCACACACAGCAAGAAAATCCTTACTATTTATTTGTACCCATAGTGTGAAATAACCTTTAAAGAAATCGCCCATCTCAAGCCCAATAGCGCTAACCCCAGTGGACAGAGTGCGTTTAACTTTTCATTTCTCACAGCCTTGAAAATGGACCTTGTGTCAGAACTCTTTTTATTCTTTGGGGTCCCCGCGGATTGGTGCACATACCATATGTCTGATCTATCCGCAGATTCAGTGATGAGGATTTCAGTTGTTGCACTATGAGATTACCAGTATTAGAATACTAAACTACGAATATATGATAATTGTATAAGACTATATGATAATGGATACAATGATATTATTATACTGTTTGTACACTGGTTGAGTGAACATCTAAGGCCCTTTAGTTAATGCCTATTTATAGCAATTGCCCTAAATACAAAATAATAAAATGTTGACAAAATCCAATTGAACGCGTTTACAAAAGTGCTGAACCTTCTGGGAGGAATAGGACAGCAGGGTTGGATGAGTCAGTTGAGATCAGTTGAATCATTTTCTTATCTCGTTACTTGTACTCTATGCAATGACAATAAAGTTGAATCTAATCTAATCTAATGAGAACACTGACGAATTGCCGGGGCATTTCTCCTAAGTTTTACAGCAAACAGCAAAAAATGTAAGTCAAAATGACACGAGCGCTTACTCAAGGAGTTTGTGTGTTGATGCCTGTCTGGATGTGAGTGCGTGCGTGTGTGCGTGCGTGCGTGTGTGTGTGTGTGTGTTTGTATGTGTGTTTGTGTGTGTGTGTGTGTGTGTCGCAAGGCTTGGAGACAGCTTCTAAGACAGATATCCGTGGTATGAATGGAACGAAAGTTGTCCCCCTATTGGCCTATAGAAAACAAAATGGGGCATTGTGGTGCAACAAATACACAATACACACAACGCTATGAATTCTGTTTCAATGTAAAGCGACGAGTTCTGTCCATATCACATCAATTAAAACGTAATGAACAAACAACAATTCAAAATCAATTCAAAATCAATAATAATGAATAATAAACGACATAAATACTAATGAAAGAGCCAATAGCTAACAACACTTATCCTGCTAATCTGAGTGATCGATGGGGCCCAGGGGCAATTGATCCATCCACTATTTATTACCTTAAGATGTTCCGTGAGGAGCGTCATACCAATATTCAATCAAATCTAATTAACACTGTTGGCCTTCTCCAGAAAACTGCATTAGAGAAAGATTACACAGCTAACAGCTAGCTAACTGGGCAGGTCTGATTAATGGCCGCAGTAATTAATGCTGAAGGGCTCTGTCCAGGTCTCAGTGTGGAGGAGCACACTGCGGCCAGCTGCACAGAATACCAAACATGCACACACATGCAGGAACGCACCCACTCACACACACACACACACACACACACACACACACACACACACACACACACACACACACACACACACACACACACATGCATGCAAACATGCAAACACACGTGCACACACACACACGCAAATGCACAAACATGCATACACTCACAGGCACGTAATACACGCACGCACACACACACACACGCACTCATGCACGCATCCACACACACACACACACACACACACACACACACACACACACAAACACACACACACACACACACACACACAAGCACACACATATGCATGCAAAGTTAAGCATACACGCATGCATGCACAAAGATGCAATGACATAAACACATGCATATGCAAAGTGGCACCATGATAAACCAATGCAAATGCACAAGCAAACAGACACACACACACACAAAATTCCATTAATCTACACAAATACAGTGACACCCAACCAAACATCTGCACTCACAGACAAACGCACACAAAAACACAACAAAGCACCCACACACATGCTTGCATGCATACACCCACCCACACACACGTACACACACACACACAGACAAAGCAGCTGCTTCCAATGTGTTAATGATTTGTCCTGCATGTGATCGCTAGAAGTTGTAGCTTGTTTCCCAAAACAAACTCAAAGGATTTATCCATGTTTTACACAGACAGAGTATAAAACACCAGCCCACGTCCAACAATAAAGCTTTAGATCTGCAAAAAAGTATAAACCTTTATCCCCCCACATAAGAGCGAGCAGGCTTGTCCTTTACAGCAAAGAACTATGGCAGTGGTGCCTGCAACCGACTGCTAATAACACCACAGTGAAACCACTGTTATACAGTGAATACATTCACTGACAGGAAATGTCTCCATCTCACATTGATTTTTCAGAGAATAAATCAGCATTTCTCTGCCCTTTTTGACTCCTGCCCCACCACCGCTCTATCAGTACGGCTTGAGCCCTCCTCCGTCGCCACCAAAACACAGATGTTTTCCTTTGAACTCCCATTATACCGTTATCACATGGCATCGTTATATATATGATACCGGCTGGCCCTAGGGCATCTAATATGCGATTCAAGTTCAGGTTCAAGTCTTGTATCGTCAGATGCACTGAACAGCAGAGACATCGGAGGCTACTTAGGGCATGATGTTCTCGTCAGATAACAAAAGCCAGATCTGAATTCTAATATATGTAAAGATCAATACACTAGAAAGCAGTACCTATATTACAGGGTGATAATGTACCTGACAAAATAAATGTAGTCCAAATAGTTACAAATTCCAAACATATGTGCAGTTCCAGTTGTGTGAGAAAGTCAAAGTTATACGCAATTATGAGGTAGAATGTCACTTATTAATTGATTTAGGTTAACATGGTTGTAGAGTGAATGCATAGCTGATGCTCACTGCTATTTCTTGTCAGAAGGTTTTTCACCAGCAAAAATAATTATATACAGTGTGATATATATATATATCAAGTTCAATAAATGTTTATATCTCACAATATTAGTTTTGTTTCGAGGACAAACGGAGCAATCGAAATCTTGACATTAGCCCCTGGAGCTTGTTCAAGTACCCCCCCACCCCCTAGGGTACTAATACCCCTGGTGGGGGGACCACTGAAAGCATCTGTTTGGAGTGGTACTACCAACCTAATCTACTTCCTGCTTGTATGTGATATTTCTTATCCAAAAGCCGTCTGATGACTTTCTCTATGTATTACAGCAAATCTACTGACCTACGGGCACTCTATGAATACAGCCAACCACACACTTCCACACTTGTAAATCCTTCTTTTGTGTGTGTATTGTGCCTCGCTTGCACCGATAAGACTGCAGTAAATCTTGCACATGCTCATTTTGTAATTCTGGGAAAATGTGTACGCCAGTGAACGGGTTCATGAGCCGGATAGCAAGCGATTTAGAAACCAAGCTATGGACGTTTTTGAGATTGGATTTTAGATTATTTCATACCTAAGGTATCACTTCCCGACAGGTTACTGAAACACCCGGTGAATCCTTTCATTTCAAACCGAGCCAGAGTGCTTTATGACACGAAAACGGTCTGTTACGGTGTGTTGAGGTAAGCAAGGTCTTACAGCCCCTGACACAATTTGCTGGTTTATTTGCCTTATCCCAATTTGCTTTTAATTGTAGTAAAAAATGTAATTACCATTGCCAGGGCTTTTGCCGTGCTTAACCACATCCCTAACAACTGCACAGTGTCTGTAATTCCCATTTAAATGCGGCGGTGTTCCCATGCTCTTGCGAGTGGCCCCGTTCTGCCAAAACGGGTATCAAATGGAACGACTTCCCTGTGAATGCTGCCAGTCGTCTGTCGCTCTTCAGAAATGTGATGCAAGAGGCCGTAGCGACGGTATGAATGCAGGGTTGATCTTGCTGGATGGCTGCAGTAATAGTGATGTTTGAAGGCTTGCTGCTTGAGAGTATTGATGCGGCAGGCCTTTCAGGGCACTAAATACATTTTTACCAGCTTCACCTCGGAATCCAGCCAATTTATCTTCTGAGAAGCGTGGACTTGAGAAGCACTCTGGAATATAAATAAAGTGGATGTGCGACCCTGAGTATCGTAATGCCCTTATTTTCCATGGGTGGCTCGTGATTAAATGAAAAGGGGATCACAATGTATGGTGAACACAGACGCTCCTCAGAGGAACTGGTCGCTTGGCAACATAAAAGGGAAATATTCATCATCGCAGAGGTTTATGACCTAAAAAGAAACAGATCATAGCTAATTGACAGCACCTGAATACACAACAAAAATAAGCGAATAAATCGCATGCAAGTCGATTGCATACACACACATGCACCCTCCTCACACGCACACACACACACACATGAACATGTGAATGTGCGCACACACACGCATACACGCACACACATTCATGCACGCACAAGCACTCACAGAGCTTTCAAAGGGCATAGTGCCCTGCTCAAGGAGACCTATGCAATTATCTCAGGTGGAATGGAGGATTTAACCGGCAACCCTCTTGTTGTGTGACGACTGGCTCACTGTGACTCCCTCACAACAGAAAAACATCGGAAAAGGCCAACATAAAGGCAGTCACAAACACACACACAGACACAAAAAAAAAAATATACACTTACACACACATCCTTGCCAAACGTGGGCTCTTGCCAAACAAGTCTATAAGCGAGGCACAGGCAGAGTGCAAAACCTTTTCAGTTTGACACATGTTTTATTATGCCTGAATTATGCAACCATTGCTAAATGTCATGTAAATGCTCCAATGACTTTCAATTTACTATCAAGCTGCTAAGCTCCAATTTGTACTTTGAGCTGATAAAGGGAAACCGGGGGACGGGGAAACGTGAGCCGCGGCGAGGAGACGAGACCGCCGCCACCGCCGCCGCCGCCGTCCTCGAGTGTCTCGGCGCCGTCCGCCATGAATACTGAACGGGGCGCTGGCAGCCGGGAGGCGGGAAAAAAAAGCCGCCATGTGTCAGTTGTTAGTCTAACAAGCGTCCAAATGTAATTAATAGAGAAGGAGGTGTATAATGCCTTGCTGAGCCAGATAGCGAGTCCGAGTCTGTGTTGATTAAACGCTGAAAGGATGACAGCAGCGAGCGGAGCTGCCGCTCGGTGTGGAGCGATGGGACACAATGGGGTATCGCCCCCCGGCCCCCCAGACGGCCACAAAGGAGCCATTATAATGCCGGGCCCCTAAATGTCTCCATACGCACCAAGACCCACGCAGGATCCCTCAGATATCTGCACCACTGTCACCTTTGTTCTCAATAGGAAGGCAGTCAGATAGAGAGACAGTCCTGATGATGCAGACAGGTAGATAGAAAGACAGGCCTGAAGCCACAGACAGACAGGTGCTAAGAGAGACTGGCCTGAAGCCACAGACAGACAGGTGCTAAGAGAGACAGGCCTGAAGCCACAGACAGACAGGTGCTAAGAGAGACAGGCCTGAAGCCACAGACAGACAGGTGCTAAGAGAGACTGGCCTGAAGCCACAGACAGACAGGTGCTAAGAGAGACAGGCCTGAAGCCACAGACAGACAGGTGCTAAGAGAGACTGGCCTGAAGCCACAGACAGACAGGTGCTAAGAGAGACAGGCCTGAATCCACAGACAGACAGGTGGATAGAGAGACAGGCCTGAAGATACAGCCAGACAGGTGCTAAGAGAGACAGGCCTGAATCCACAGACAGACAGGTGGATAGAGAGACAGGCCTGAAGATACAGCCAGACAGGTAGGCAGAGGGACAGGCAGGCAGTTTGAGGGAAAAGCCTGAAGATAAAGACAGACCGGTAGACGTAGAGACAGGCCTGCAGATACAGACAGACAGGTAAATAGAGAGACAGCCCTGAAGATACAGATAGAAAGGTAGATAGAGAGACAGGTCTGAGGCCAAAGATAGACAGGTAGGTAGACAGAGAGCCAGGCAGGCAGAGAGACAGATGGGAAGATAAAGAGACAGGCCTGAAGATACAGAAAGACAGGTGGAGAGAGGGACAGGCAGGCAGATAGAGGGACAGACAGTTAGATAGAGAGACAGGCAGGCTGAGAGACAGGATAATATTAAGTTAAAATAAATATGGACAGTGTGGAAAAACTTGCCAAGAAATGTATTCAAATGATTAATATCTATATTTTTGATAATCAATATAAACATTTGATTAATTATTACGATCATCATCATAAGTGTTCCTTTGCGTGACCGGTAGCGGGAAACAAATCATTACAGCAATTCACAATCAACATTTCACTTATGTTGCACCCCTTCAGAGCCAAAAGATTCTGCCCTCAAAGCAGTGGCAGGCAGCCAGGACCTTCCTGCACCAGCCCGTTCATCAGCACTTAACAAGAACACATACTTACATCTACACAACAACAGTCGCCCAAATTAGTCCACTTCAAAAAACATCAGCCAAAAAAGCCCCATCGGCTTAAAAATATGGTTACCGTTTAATGCGAAAGGATGTTCACATGAAATGAATTAGAATCGTATCGGAGAGTCACAAGCAAGCCTGAATACTTAAAATGGCTGTGGAAAAATAATCATATTTTAATTAACAGCAAATTAGCCTAACTGCTGCTTTGCGGATGCTAATGCCATATCTCCTACACTGTCACAGTTAGTAATTATATCAAGGGCTCTGCCAAACACATTAGGACAGGAACCGAGAAGGAGGGAAACCCTTGTCAAATGTTAAAACCTTTCACAAGCGCGTTTTTATATCCCAAATATGAGCAACACAACCTTTTACTCACTGCACTAAGCGCTGCTTTAGTCACCACACATGTATGCCTTTAACACAAACAAACATTGAGCAAACGTAGAAGACCTGTTTCAAGAGGTTATCTAATAGCGATGTTTGATAGTAGTGCAGAGTAGATATCTTTAAAATAAAAGCATACATTTTTTATTTTTTCCCGGTTTCACTGATAGACGATGGTCTTTTACTCTCATTTATACTGATGAGCTATAGTAAGAAAGATGCAGATGGGCGGATGAATTATTCATTCAAGACACCCAAGCCTGGCTGGAGAGTGTATCATCGCGAGTGATTCTGGTGCTGGGGAATGCTCTCTTCTTCGCAGGCTGCGTTGCAGGGTCTAGGTGACAGGGGGGGCGGCCAGAGAGGGCTGTGTCTGCTGCTGCAGGAGTGTGTGGCCGTGCCAGAGCGAACCTCCTCTCATATCCGAGCGTAAATCTCCTGGGCCGACCCGTCTCTCTCTCTCTCTCTTGGCGGGAAGTGCAGCGGGGAAAGACAGCCGCGATAAATCTGCGTCCGCAGGCCGACCCGGGCTGTGTGGGCCGAGACACGGTGGGAGAGTGAGGGAGAGGGAGAGGGATGAGAGAGTGGACAAGAGAGGAAGAGGGAGGGAAGAATGGGAGGGAGGAACAGAGTGCGGGGGTGGTGGAGTGGCGGAGAGAGAGGGAGGGAGGGAGAGAGCCAGACAGCCGGAAATGGAGACAGGCAGCGAGAGAGAAAGGCAGAGAGGGAGAGAGAGACAGAGCAAACAGAGAGAGAGAGAGGGAGTGAGTGAGAGACAAAGACAGGGAGAGAGGGAGTGAGAGAAAGAAGGATGATGAGACAGAGTTAGACAGAGAGAGAGAGTGGGAGTGAGAGACAGAGGGCGAGACAGAGACAGACGAAGTGGTCGACCGAAAGACAGAGCGAGACAAAGACGGAGAGAGAAAGAGGGACACTAAACGACGACAGCCTTTACTGATGTTCACTGAGCCGACGGAGGGAGTGTAAATCTTCAGCTGGCATCTCAAACCCCCCCCCCCACACACACACACACACACACACACACACACACACACACACACTGCAGCGTAAACCTACGTCAGGTATCATCTGCAGTTCAGTGTATTCGTTAAGCGCATGCTACCAGTATATCTGCCGTACGTTTGAAGCAGGAATTCTAGAGGCTGGGAATGCGCTCACTATTGGCAGAGCACTGTTGAAAGGTTTGTTCAACAGTGGCTCGGTTATGAATTGCCCCCTTTCTACGAAGATATTCAGTTTATTCTGTCAATCATCTGACCTGACCTTTATGTCTGTTATCGGTTTCTATTGCATTATTAACATCTACTACTGGCCTAATTAAAGTGTGTGCGTTTGATTGCGTTTGATGCAAAGTGATCCTTGTGTGTGACAAGAGAGACACCTTTCATTTTGAGTGTTGTTACCTGACCAACGATAATCCATCTGATTACATAATGATATCGTTTAGATATCGTCTTCATCAGGAACCTTCACCTCTACTTGGCAGTTCCGAAGGTGCTTTCACCAATGAGCCGGTCCAAATCAATCGAACCCTGGAGCTTTTCCGAAAACAACAGTACGCTTCGTTTGGGGCGGGTTGAAATTCCAACTGAACTCTTATTCCAACTGTTTCCAAGTGAACTCTGGTTCTCTTTGCTTCAAGGCCAATTTCCACCGGAACCGGGACGGAAGCGGCACGGCAGCGAACCGGTCGCCAGAAATAATAGAAAAACCATTGAAGTCAATATAGGCTATTCGACTGGATACGGCACCGGCACGGCACGGAACCGCCCCCCAAACCGGCTCTTCGTTAACGATACTTGCCTCTGCCTAGATGCGCAATAATGACGCACTTCCTGTAAACGCTGTCTTTTAAATGCGCATGCGCATTTCATTCATTCCCATGTTTTTCCCAAGAATTAACAATCTCCTTTTGTTTTCTAATCTATGAATAATAATCAAATATACAAATTATTGTTGCATATATTTGGGTTACATATAAAATAAGAATCGGTTAACTCCATTCACTGAACGGGGCGATCCACTTTATTTCCAGCGCTCCCAACACAGAGTCAAAACAGCGACCCACATGCAGACACTTCCGTTCTCCTCCTTCAGAATAAGAGTCCCTAACAGGAACTGGGTTACATATGCATTCATCAGTACTTTTAGACATGTTTCCAATGGCTTTGTTAGTGCGAAAGAACGGGCTGCGTTCAATGAAATCAAAACCAAAACGGATTGAGCCTTCTTTTTATGTCCATGATTGAGCCCCGTTTATAAACAACCCTTCCGGGTTTTGTCCGTTGGCTTGTGTCGATACGTCAAGTGTCGATACGTCATCTGCAAGCGCAGGACCCCGAGTCGATCTGGCAGCCGAGTCAATCTGGTACTCACACCGGTTTGCAGCCGTGTCTCAGAACAATTCTACAGCCAATCAATATTCATGAGCTCACATCGACCCCTATGCAATTCACAGGGTATTGTAATATTATACAGTCTATCTATGGTATCAATAGCTAATCAGTGGCAAAGAAGAAAGGAAAGTCTGCGTCGATGCCTCGCAAGTCCAGCGCCGTGAGCGGACGTTGCCATGACATCTAGAAATCATACCGTATTTAATTGGTTATAATATTGATCTGTAGGGGTTCATTATAAGTCGTGTACAATATTTTATGAATCATTCTAATCATAATCATTTCTACAATTCATATAGGCCTATTATAATTATGCACGTCTTGAGCCATTAGTCGGAACGTGTCCAGCCGGTTTGCTGCCGTGCCGCTTCTGGTGGAAATTGGCCTTTAGGCGTGGAAAGGATTTGACAAAACTGTGGAAGGGAACCAAAAACCAAAGCATTGTGGGCTGAGAGTACTCGTTGTATGCAAACTAGGGATGGGCATTGAAGGCATATCAATATTCAAATATTTGAAAAAAATAACCAAACCACGAAAAAAAAGAAAAGAAAAGTGTAGCGCACTCATAATGTAGCCTGAAGTTTTTTCGTGATCTGGCCTTCACTAAACAAATGTATTCGTTTTCCATCTATTAGTCAAATAAATAAGGAAATCGAATCCAATTTGTTTAATTTATTGAGCGTTTTAGAAGGAAAAAAACACTCGATATCAGTATGCTGAATTGAAACGACTTAAGACGAAACCATCATTTTTGATAAGAATATGAATGAACACTATTGCACAAACTGAAATTAGATTAAAGTCAATTTAAGGCACAAACTGAATAGATTCAAGTAACTGAAGCAGAACAGCAAAAAGTATGCGTAGGTGGGCTTGGATATCAACAGAACTCCACTTGCAGCGCATGGGCCTGCCTCGCATTACGCTTGATACGCATATAACAGAACGTCAACAAAAATATATTATGTGTAAGAAGGAAATACAGTATGTCTAAAACATTTCCAGTTAACATAACACATAAGCCCACCTAAAAAAAATGGCTACGTGCTCGGGGGATAGGCGGGTGCGGTGGCAATTTACAATCAAGCCCACCGTGGAAAAGACTCTCTCCGCTGGAACAGAGGTTGCCAGTATAGCCAAGTATTAAATGGCATTAGTATACACGTTTAATGAACAATATGTAATTAATATAGCTAATTTATATATTTAATTAACTTTAGGCAAAATTAAAAAAAGTCTGCTTCAGCGTCAAATACCCACGTCATTTGGAATACTTGAATGTTCGAATAACCGTGCCCATCCCTAATGCAAACTGAACATAGTAAACATAGTCAACCAGGTAGGCTACAGGTGAACCTGGTCGTGGTCGGGCGTGGGGCTGAAAGTGACCAAATTATGGAAATGGGGTTATTTTTCATTTGCAGGAAACCCAAAGGAAAAGGAAACAATCCAAGAATTGAAAGCTGTTGTTGTGCCATTATACGTTCTCTGACCGCATTGAGGAAATGCTGATGGTTTCCCTCGGACTTCCTGTCCAGTAGAGGTGTGCCCACCCTGACCGCCATAGTTTGTTTACAATGCTTGCTTCACCCTACAAGGTCTAGTGCGAATGCTACCAAACCAAAGGAAAATGCAGTAAATGATCAACTTCACTCCTGAAATCAGACGATTCTACTATTGCGCTATATGTATCCTCAAGACAGTACTGTTGGTATGCCGAAACTCAAGAGGTTGTGTACCGTGGTAGGTACTTCTCTATAGCAATAAACATCAGAGAAAGAAAGCAAGGATGAATTTACTAATTTTCAACCCAACCTCAAGATGCTCCTCTGGCGGCCATCTTGGCGCATACGGTCGATGCCCCGCCTTCAACTCTCAGATGAACCAATGAGATCAGGGCTCTGTGCGCAAGCTCAAAGCTATCGCAGCTGGTGACCTCTCATTCAACGAGAATGACATCATTGCACAAGTCAATTCCTTAACAACTCCTATGAGACGACGCGTCAATATGTGTCAATAATCATAAGTGGAACCTTTCCCTGGCAAACGAGGGGGTTTCACCCCAGCTACCCCAGTAAACGGTGTCTCCACGCCACGTCAGGACAACTTTTTAGAGGACAATGAAAACGCGACGATTAGACTAAACTATTCCGTTCTCCCAACCAGGGAAAGGGGAACTCAGTAGACCGGTACCCCTCCGCCCCCAACTACTGCCTCAACCCCTCATCCACGGTAACCGCGGTGAAGGAACAGCCGGCAAGTGGGGCCGTCAGTCACGCCACAATACAGCGCTGCGTGGATGGAAACCATCCATTTGAATGACTCGTTGGTTTTGTTTTCTTTGAAGAGTGGCAGTCAGCCATTTTGTGATGCCCCACCTCCTGAAGGGCGGCTGGCGTAATGGGTAACACCACCCCCCCGACTCCACCCTGGGCCAGGGGCGTAGCAGCGACCGGCAGCTGGAGTGGATAATCCGGCCCCTAATTGAATTGCCTCCGGCGGAGTAGGAGTGGGAATAGTCTGATGTGATGTGTTTATTTATTTGGGGGGAGAATCCAACTGATCCAGGGCCAGCCAACGCTCTCCAGTGACGAGCATGGAGGCGGGTGAGGAGTGCACAATGAGAAAAGTACTCACTCCAGAAAGTGCCACGTATTACTTTGTATGAAATTGAATCGATAGGTGGATTAGGGTTTAGATTTTCTGCCCGAGCCCGAGCCCGACCCGGTCCGACCCGAACCGTGGGCCAAGTCGAGCCGATTTTTCCCACCACTCTCCTCGGGCCGGGTCGGGCCGGGCCTTTGATTGAGCGTTTTTTCTTTTTTTCTTTTTAAATCATTGCTTTATTGGCCTAATCTAAGGAGAAATCAATGCCATAAACAGAAATATTATAGGCCTATATATATTACACAAAGTAAAAAAAGAAAAAAAAACACCACACATGTGACAGCTCACGTGTCTCCTCCATTCGCACGCATCCCATGTATTTATAAAATGTTGGGTTGAAATCGGGCTCGGGCTGATAATTACAGTTAATATGTCGGGCCGGGCCAGACTCGGACAGAACGTGCACGGGCTCGGGTCGGGTCGGGTTTGATTTTCTGGGCCCGATCTAGCCTTAAGGTGTATTGGAAAAAAAATAGGCAATGAACGTGAATGGATTGCACAATAACTTATATCAGTGGCGGCTGGTGGTTTTTAAAGTGAGGGAGGAAGGACTGTGCGCTTGGTTGCCATTGGCCTGCTGGCACTGTTGGTGTATGGTGGTGGAAGAATGTGAGACTCAAGTTGTTTCGGGGTGTTTTGGTGAACTACAAAATAGTAGGGAGGGTTATAGTTATGTGAATAAAATTGATACAAAGCCACCAGTGGCATCACTGTAATTTGAAAGCTGGTGGGCTGCATGTCTTGAAATGGACTGTAAGGGCAGAAGGAAAGAATGCAAAGCCCATTAGTCAACTCAGGCCTACTATTGATTTGTAAAAGTAAATAAAAAAATCTGGGCCTATCATTGGGCCTATTTTTGACCTCAATGACTGAAGTTATTGGTTGATATTTAGCTATGTTTATTTTCAGTTACAATTGTTTTAAGTAAAGACTCAAGATCAAAAGTGAACATTATTTCAAACAACCTGATCTATAAGCATGGTGCCTAGCAAGGAAAGTCGGATAGCAGCACCAACGTAATCTTGACACTTGACACTCAAGATTTTTTCACATCAGTGAAACCATGAATAGCCCAAGTTGGAGATTTGCCATTATTCAAGAGCAAACAGGGCCAGCAATACAGCCAATTGCTAGTAATGATACAAGTAAGCCATGAGTACCTAGCAATCCATGTAGCACTCACAACACTGACTTTGCCATTACTTTCGATGATCTCGATTTTGGGAAGTGGTCTACCTTTTTCTTTGGTCGCTAACTTAGCACAGTAACTCAATGAATGGAATGCTTTGTGCAATAAAACATGAACAATGTCCTCTGTTTCCAATGTTTCCATTGTACACTTTATTTGCAAATTTTAGAATCTCGCTATCGTTCAGATGATTTCACTTGCTTTGCGTCTCTTAAGGTCACACTCAGAGGAGGACTTTCCTCCTCTCTGCCATTGAAACCCATGTTATTCACCGGCCGCCAGTACTTTCAGGGAAATGAATGGGAGTCGATGGAGGCTGAGGGAGGAACGTCCTCCCTGAAGTAATTGTCAATAGGCGGTAGGGGGTGCTAATGTCCCTTTACCCAGGGAAACCAACATTATATATTCAAAGGCATTAAAGTAGTCATATTTAAGGGCATTAATTAATTACAGTAGTCTGGGCAATATATATTATATATATGTATATATATATATTATATATATATATATATATATATATATATATATATATATATATATAATATATATTATATATAGTTAAAAGAGACATATATATATCTTTTAACTTTTCAACCTTAAGAGTAAGTTACTTGAACATACATTGAAGTGAATCTTCTTGTCTCCAATGTAATCCACTCCCCTCCCATGGACCAAGTGAAGGTTACACAATAAGTATATATTTGATCTGAAATATCGTCTGAAAAGCTTAACTTATAGCGCAAAGCAACACAGGCTCGGTGTGCAGTAGGCGTTGGTGAGTAGATAGAATATGAAAGAGTTGTGATTCATATCACGTCTTAGTTAGTGTTCCTACAACACTACCCCAGCTTCTTAAGAGATTCTGGGTCATCTGCCCTGGTCTCTCTCTCTCTCTCTCTCTCTCTCTCTCTCTCTCTCTCTCTCTCTCTCTCTCTCTCTCTCTCTCTCTCTCTCTCTCTGGTACTCTGCTTAACTAGATAACGATGGTCACAAGACATAGTAGGCTATAGTCCAGAAAAGGAACAAAAAAAAGAAAGAGATTTGTTGCTGTTGTATGTAATGTATTTGTAACAGTGTCCACTCAATGGATCAAGGCAGATTAATTGAAAGCCTGCTGAATATGTCTGTTTTCTACGTCAACAATTATGCTGTAGTTTGTGCCACCATTAACATTTTGTTGGACCGCCTCCATGAATCCCTGCACTTCAGTTTGACCACATGGCCGCAAGTAGAGAAAAACAGCATGTTTTTCAGCACATTCTGTTCCAACGACTGAATAGCGTTGTATACCACTATTATTGTTGCAGTATAAATTGCCCACTTTGTCAAGTGCCGAAATGCTTTGTCCCCTAATGTGAAATGTTTTCCCAGGCTTTTCAATCCAGGTTGGCCGACCGCCCTCCAGGGGGTTCGAACACCATTGACCTCTGACGGGACGCGATCCATAACAGGATATGAATTGTAAATATTTCACGAGTCTCTTTGATTCAACACAAAACAAACTGACGACTGAGGTGAAGGTGGCGAGGAGCTGCCAAACGCGCCACGCTGAAGGATGGATGCTGTCAGGTCGGTCGTTACCTTTATCAATGACATTCAAGAGACTCAATACAATGATATCGGGAAGCTCTTTCTCTGAACATTGACTCAGCTCAGCCAAAAGAGAGAGCCAAACCCCAATTCAAGTCAAGGAGACGGGGCGTCACTCTCGCACTAACTCACACACTCCGCAGACCTATATGTTGATCTTGAAATGTTTCCCACAACAAAATGCCGACCTAAGCCTTTTGTTCTGCTTCTCACTATGTTTCCCGGGCGAAGGTAGTTCAACCAGCAAACACGGACGCAGGTGAGCGGAGGGGTGTCCACACCTCCAAGAGGCCTTTGTAATCCAACAGTTTTCAGCTATGTGTGTTTATCGCAATCCACAAAAAAAAGAACGGCCCAGCCGTATGTAAGTGCGAATGGCAGTGATTGCGTGTGTGTCTCCCAGCGTCGCAGTGTGGCAGAGGGAGCTGCTGTGTGCAATCTGCTCACTGGAAGCCTCTAGAGTCCCCCAGACGAACAGCCATGTGCAAACAAGGAACACCAGAATGCCAGATATCAAGCTATCTTTCTTTCGTGTTTATTCGTCTATGTGTCTACCTGTCTGTCTATCTGTCGGTATGTCTGTCCTATGCACTTTTCTTTCATATTTGTTGGTCAGTCTGTTCATCTGTGTGTCTATCTTTCCATCTATCCGTCTTTCACGTCTATCTTTCATATATCGTTTTGTCTATCTGTCGGTCAATCTATTGCATCTTTCTTTGGTATCCATCTTATGTCTACTGATCCGTGTTTCCCATCTGTCTTTGACATCTATATTATACACATACATTTACATTTAGGACATTCGGCAGACGTTTGTATCCGAGGCGACTTACAATATGTTAATTTGTCAGAAGAAAGAGAAAGAACAATGTCAGATCAGTAAGGATGTTCATAGAACCAAGAGCCAAGCGCTAACAATCACTAGGTTAACCCATTCCCCTTACACAACAAAGATAGCTAGGATAAGGTGCTACACAACTAAGTACTATAACTAAGTACGACATATAATAAGTGCGTACATTAGTACCAGGAAGTAAAACATACAATAAGTAGGAGGGGTTGGATGGGGTGGCTATGCAGAATCTAGGTGAACTCTGAACAGGGGAATCTTGAGTCGTTTGCAGAAGCTGGTGAGCGACTCTGTGGTCCTGACATTGGCAGGGAGTTTGTTCCACCACTGCAGTACCATAAGTTTGCATGTTTATCTGGCTCTCTCTCAGTCTTTTATTTCTATCGCAAAGTCTGTTTATCTGTATGTTGTATCTATGCCCCCATGCATCTGCTTGGTTTATTATAAAGGGACAAAGTTAATTGTGCTGCATGCACTTGTTTGCCATGCAAAGCTATTTTTAAATGAGTTCACTTAAACAACTATGGGGCTATAATTAAAGATAAGGCTGCGTAGTTCCCAATAGACCTTTTTTGTGTTTGTAACTTGTGTTTTTTGGTGCCTTAAGGCTTAGTTGTTTTAATACCCCTTTACTATCACGACAGTGTGTTTTTTCGTACAATGCAGAATTTTTGCACGGTGACTTTAGCTGAGGTGAGCCGAGTGAGAATAGGGCTGACCGTTGGTCAGCGCAGGGATCCAGCATCAGCAGTGAAAGGCTAAGCAGGGTTTTAAATAATGTATGCTCACAGGAGATGACCATTCAAATAATGCCCTCTGTATTGTGTGTGGTGTTTACCAGCAGGACCATGGGGAACCCACTCTGTGTTGAGTGTTAGATGGATGAAAATGGGTTATATAACAGGTTACATCATTATAGCTTGATCCCGGCTCGCACTTACCACCCACACACACACACGCACACACACACACACACACACGCTTGCCATGGTGTTAGGTCCCTGACAATACACACACACACACACACACACACACACACACACACACACACACACACACACACACACACACACACACACACACACACACACACACACACACACAAACACACACCCCATGAGCTTATGCTTATGCTTGTTGTTATTTATGTGTTTTGTGTTTCGCAGAAAACGTTAATATCAAAGAAAATGTGTGCTATGTGCTATGTTGCCTTTAATATTTCACATTGTGTGTGAAACAGCATCATAGGATATATTTAATGATTCATGAAGTTTGAATTGTTGCTTACAATTCATGATGTTGTCTCTTCCGGCACATTGATTTGTTGCATGATCCAACAATCAGCGTAGATTTCCGGCAATCAATGTTTTTGAAGTAGCACATTTGGCATGCTCTCAGCTCTCAAACATCTATTTACAAAGTGCTTCACCAAAAACATATAACGATGATGATGACGCCTCCACAATGAATTAACAAGCTCTTGTCGTTGGTCGGGTAGGGCCCCAGTCCCGTGCATTCCGACCGTTGTCAATGGTTTAACGTAGAGCCCTAACCCACACACATCATCACCAGCAGTGATCTGCTTGTTGTTTTGTACTCCTGGGTTGTGAGGGCTCTTTACCCTCGATGTGGACATTAACAGGTGGATTATCTTCCCGGATACAAATGGGCTGTTGCTGAAACATCTGAGAACAAGCAGCCCAGCCTGCGGTCTGAAGTCTGCACCATGTTGTGCCTCCACGGGCCTCCCTGCAGTTCAGACTGGGAAGGTGTTATAGATATTGTATTATAGAGCAGGGGATCGCGGCTCGGAACAAAATGTTGATGAGAACTGGGAAAGTACGCAGAATCTTTACATGAGGGGTTGGTCTTCAGACACAAGGGGAGGCAGGGTTAGATGTGGTAAGAATAGGGTCAGACATTCTTAGACATGGTCCAGACTACAACCTAAGATGAAGGATGTTGCAGTGCATTAAAAAAACTAAACTCACCCCACAAAAGAAGGTGAAGCCTTAATATTTCATCTTCATGTATTATGTGATTGATTTCTGTCTATGATTTGAGAAGCTTTTGGAGGAGACGGCATCTCTCTCTTCTTCGACAAAAGTGATTTCCACGGGCACTATGTGTCTCGGTTATGAAAACACACCTCAAACGGAGAGACAGGCAGACACACAGGCCGATGGATAGAAAAAAACAGGCAGAATCTGCATTTCAGAACTGTTCAAACAACCTCCAAAACAGAGCTACTATATTGTTTGGAAGGGTTACTTTTTGCCAACGGGGTCCATAATTAACACCTGACACCAGCCAATCGGGGTTTCGGTCAGGTGTCCAGGTGTCCTGTCAGGTGTCCAGGTTTGGAAGGTCCGAAAGACAAAGCGGTATGGTCTGCTGGCCAGACAATGTAGTTGATGCTAGTTAGATATATAGTTAATGAGTTGAGAAATATTGGCAATGAACAAAGACCCACTACTTAATAAAGTAGTAGGCTCATTATAATACAATTCAGTTTTGTTGTTTGTTGTTTGAACTTATCAATTAGAAATCAGATGACATGGGCAGGTGAGAAAGAATGTGGAAAGGCAGAATAGGGAACCCAAGGCCAGACATGAACAAAACAAAGACCTCCCATAATATGCTCTGGGTGGACTTGTCCAGCCTCCTGCTGCTGCTGTTATGACTGGGCTTAAGTTGATTGGTGGAACAGCATCGGCCTTGACTGCATTTTGTCATCCAAGGACAAATCTACAAAATCTATAAACCTATAAATAAGCCTGACTGAAGAAGAAGGCGAAGGAGAGGCTCTTTCCAGACAAGACGCACCCACTCCCACGGTGCGTTCTGTGCGGTAGTCTGCAGGGGTCTCTGGTGAGGAGGTTCAGCGAGGAGAGGTTCTTATTTATAATCTCTCCTAAGCACATTTTCATAGACTTGGCTTCAAGTTGAAGCTGGAATTTATTCTTCTTATTTAATCTAGGGTTTGCTTTAACTGTGTTGTTTTATTCAGCATATTGGATGTTCTGCAGTCAGTATATAAATGTATTTTATTCTTTGTAAATCACTTGGTAAACCTTGTTTTAAATGCTACACAAATAAAAGTTATTATTATTAATAATATCACCATTATTATTTTTCTAGTGTAAAGTAAAGTGTACACACGCATGTAGGGATGTGTCTATGGGTATGTGTGTGTATGTATGTGTGTGTGTGTATGAATGTGTGTGTGTGTGTGTGTATGAGTGTGTATGTGTGTATGTGTATTAATATGTGTGTGTGTGTGTGTGTGTGTGTGTGTGTGTGTGTGTGTGTGTGTGTGTGTGTGTGTGTGTGTGTGTGTGTGTGTGGGCGTGTGTGAGTATGTATGCAAGTGGCGGGAGATTTTGCGCAAATTAGATTCACTTTCTGTTTGCCCATTCATCTCCTCGGATGTCTAGACTTTTTGGCTGCAATCAGAATACCCCTACGCATCAGCGCAAGCTGCACAATGACAGAGAGGTAGGAACATAGACTAAGGTACACTATGTACACTAGGTCAGCCTCCCGCTGGCTCCACAGGCAGTGGTGTATCTAAAGGCTGGAGGTCTTAGGCTGTTGAATCCTGGCTTAATGTGCCCTCTCGTCCAAACCGGGGTAAGGATGTGGGACAGCCAGCCAGTCACATCCTCCTTCAAAAGCCATTTGTCAACATTTTTTGTGCACTCCAGTACACTGAGCCCAGAGGCCGGACTCATGGCAATTCAGTCGCAAATCCAGTCCTACTGAATATAGTGGAGGGGTAGGTAAAGGAAAATGTGTGTGTGTGTGTGTGTGTGTGTGTGTGTGTGTGTGTCCGTGTGTGTCCGTGTGTGTGTGTGTGTGCCAGGGGACTCGCTTATTGTTATGCTACAAGAAAAGAAGCTGTCCATAATATTGTGTATTTATCTTAATCTAAAATCGTATTAATAGCATCACATGAAGTGTGTAGATGTCAGTACTTTATAAGGAGCTAATTGAATTGATCTCTGTTGGTGGTTATTCTTAGTATGTCCACACAGCTTCTCGTAGTGTGTTTATATCACTATCCTGTCCCCAAGGTAAAACGTCAACACAGTTAAACAATATACCTGTAAGTATATATATATATATATATATATATATATATATATATATATATATTAATATTTTATCGTGGGACATTAATTCATGCGCATATTCTGTCCTCTATCGTTCACAATGCTTCAGCTTCATGACAGCATTATATGCAACTGGGCCATAGCAGTCGATGCAATCAATGATATGCAAAAGTCTTCCAAGCACGGCAAATAACACAGTGGAACAGTTCAACCGTTCACTACGGCGCCCCGCTCGCCTGATCGATAAGCACCTCTGCTGATGGATTCCAACGCTACCTCGTCTGTGGATGACGACAGGACACAGGGAGGCAGTGCAAATGGCAGCAAGCGGGTTGGGATCTACTGTGGGGCATTAATAAGGGCTGCAACCTTGGATTAAAGTTCTTCTAAACGTCCTCTCTGGTAAAACATGCGTCTGTGGCTGGATTTTAAAGAAGGACTTGTAAGTTCAGGAGATATATTCAGATGATACTGACTCCTTCCGCTCTCAACAAGAGGGAGAATACATCATTCTTTTCTTTAAAGATTGATTATTTTATCCGTTGCCCTACATTCACTTTGTCTTGTATGGTGATGGACCACTGACAAAACTATAGATGCGGTAATTAAATTTCCTCTGTGTTGCCCGCAGGGAGTGGTGCGATGTCACAAGATGAAATACATAGCGGGAGACACCAGTACATGCTCCTCCAGTCCCAGCTTGGTGAGGAAAAACAGATTTATGGCCGACAGTCAGTCCTAAAATCACACACAAATCTTGAGTGTGGTAGCGGGAGAAGGTCATGCACTCTGACTGTTGTTCAGCGCTTTGAGAACTCTATAAAACCACAGGGATCAAAGCATGAGGAGGCAATTACTGCGCTGAATAACATGACTTCGGGTCCAGGGGAGTCTGTCTTTGGAAACACGCAGTTTCTCAACATATTTCCACTGTGTAATTGTAGTATGTAGGCTATAGATGTTGTTGTGTTCAACTATCACCGTCATTCTACACGCTTTGCATGTGCTTGTGTAACACACAGGATATGCTGTTTGTCTGTGCGTGATTCACACCAGTGGTTTTCAACCTGTGGTCAGCGTACCAATGGTGGTACATCAGGGTACAGCAGTTGGTATGTGGGATTGTAGTCTTGTAATAGACAAATCTTACTACTAAAATAGCATGCCTGTCGCACCATTTACTCATTTTATTCATGTGCTCATGAGTATGTGCGCGGCCTGCAGCTCACAAACACACACGAAACACACAGCACACACGAACGCATACATACACCGCAAGCATGCACATACACACCGCATACACACACCGCAAACACAAGCACGTGCGCACAATCAAATGTCTTGCGATATTGATTTCCAGCCTCCCAATGCAGACTGTTTTAGTTGTTTTGTTTTTCTTATGTTTTGTCAGTATGCTACGTGTGACTCTAGGCTACTGCTGCCTGTCTTGGCCAGGACACTGGAAGAGATGTTTAATCTCAATGATAATTATTATTTTCAATTAACCAATAGTAGTTGCCTTGCAATTTAAAATGTCAATGCACCTTCCGGCCCTGAATAACAGTAAAAGCAATTTAATAATTGATTTGCATGCATAGTATACTACACTTTCCTTTGAACAATTACCCCTGTTACCATAAATTGACTAATTTTATAGCGTAATGAAATGCTCACACACTAGCTGCTTTCAAACACACGCGTAAGTCCTGATATTCTCCTGATGGGCCGTATGTGTGAACAACATATCCTGATATTTGTGCTCTGAAAATCTCCTGAATAATACTACCCCTGAGGTAGTATTTTCTCCGTAGGAAATGTTCATTACTTTATATGTAAATGAGGAGTAGAAAGTCTGTATTTCTTACACCACTTAAGTGGGCGTGTTGATGACACTTCTGCATGTCATTGAGTGGCCCCCTATATGATAATCAGCCTGTTGACTTTGTTTTCTGAAAGGTTAAAAAATATCGAAATGTTGGCATTGCTTTCACCAGTCATTTGTGGTGAACAAATGTTATAAGTTGCAACATTATAGGCAAAATGATACTATATTATGCGCTCAGAAATTTGTTGCAATATCGACTGGGGTTTCTACATTATTGCTATGGGTTTAATTACAACTAGAGGTTGAGCGAGCGCAACGCTAGAAAACTCTAGTTTAGAATAATAGAACAAATAATTCCGATAATTGAAAAGAAATGTATTATAAATATTGTTCAGCATAAGTATTTTAATACTCAAAAAAAGATTTTTTTGTTTTTGTGGATAGTGTGTTTGCCAAATAAATACATTGTGAGCATAAGCAGCATGGCTGACTTTATCTTCCCTCCATATCCCACTGGCCATGACCTTCCAGCATACAACATTGTGTATAAAATGTTTGCTGGCACTTTGTTCCTGGCCACTGCGTGTGTATTTATCTATTTTATTGCGTTTGCGTATGAGGTGGTCCGCTGCGAAAGGTCTTGATGACAACTCAGTGGTACACCTAAAGTCAAAGATTGGGAACTACTGTTTTAGGGAATCAAAAAAAAATGACTCTATGGGCCCCGTTCCTTCACAGAGAACCAATTACAGAAAGCAATAAAGGCAGCGGAAGTGCATTCAACAGAAGCAATTTTTGCTAGCGCTCTCCCTTTGGCAGTGCACTTGCTCTGGCTTTGGTGAACGAATGTAAGAGAAAGGACACGGTGGGTCCACGGTGGGTGTGAACTATCATTCCTTCTCCCCCACCACTCGCCAACCATTTCTTATTTCAATACCGCATTGTTTACGCTCTACAGATTTACGCAGAACAGTGAAACACAAACAGAGGGAGTTTAGAGTGGCTAGCTTCTGTAGAGAGGAGGTGGAGAGGTTCCTGGCACACATCCATCGCACAAGTCTGCACGTCCCCTTAAAAGGCGATGGAAATGGAAACATTCTCACAGAACCTAGGAGGGGAAAATAATCAGGGAGCATTTCTGCCTGATTAACATATATCCGATGAATCCAGGGACTAGGGCAATGCTCGTCAGGGTAGGAGTTAAAATATTTAATTATTACCTGCGGCGATGTAAATGCTCTATGGAACAAATGGAGTGCAGCAATAAGCACGTCAAACGTATTTCTCTCAGAAGGAAAAAGATGTTTAAAAGAGGATATGGTTTGCACAATCAGATGAACGGCAAGAGATTGCTGAATCCATCACGGCCGCGCCGTGCCTCCGGGCTTGTTGTTATGAGGAGGGAGCGTTTTCTCCTCCCCTTTGGAAAATATTCATCAGAAGTGCCTGACATCTCACGCCGTGCAACTTTCCTCCTCCACTTAGATCCGTTTGGTATTCTGTCCCTGCGTGTTCTTAAATGGCTCAGGGATGGTGGGCAGGCTGGCTGGGGATGTTGTTTCATTGGTTGAGGGGGCGAAGTCAGGTGAGTGTCTGGCCTGGGTTCACCCCGGGACTCTGGGATGCATCGCTTTGCCAGAGACACACGCCTTCTCTCTGCTCTGGGTGAAGAACTGGGCGTTTTTTTTTTTAATGACACATTGATAACAGACTCATCTTGAGTTCTTGTTTCTGCTAAATCCATAATGGGGCCGTGATTGAGTTGAATTGTTCGAGCAGGGGCCGACCAGAGCACAAAAGGAACAGCTTTTCTGCGTTGAGAGGTTCAGTTACTGGTTAGATAATAGACCAGCTCTGCAAGCCAAACACAGTCATATTTTCCGAGGTCAATATTGTCGTCGATGGAGCACCATTGTGCCAAATATAATAATACACTTCTATTCTGATTTTCTAATTACTGCTTAACTTTACGCTCAAAATATAGAAAAAAAAAAAAAGAATCAGACTAAGGGTACATTTATACTGGCATATGGTTTTACTATACCGATTTGAACAGAGAAAACTGTTGAAAACAAGGCTGTCAAATAGAGCGAGGAGGATCACTGGAATCATAAATAAAATACTGAATGAAGCATAACAGCTGTTACCGTATTGTGGGACGAGAGTCCCTCTTGGTTCTGGGAGCTCATAGTCCCAAAAATCCCCATTAATTAAATCGACATTGGTTGGCTGCTGAAATTCTGTTTAATATTGCAGTTTCCACAATCAGTACATACATAAAGAGTTGTGAACAAAAGGTATCGAAGCCTAGGGGAGCTCAACTGGGCTCTGGGTCTTGTCCATCCTGTTTTTATTGAAACAATGCAAAAATACCCTGCCCTCTCATTGAAGCAGGACCACTGTGAAAGTATAATCAAACTCCAAGAGAGGTCCATTAACTTTAAACCACAATGAAATGAACAGCCATACTTTTCAAAAAGACCATTCCGATACTTACATTGGACAAATATGGAGATTTCATGCGTCACAATATTAAGTGGTTATGCATACATAAATACATCAAATAATAATTAGCATTTTTGCATATCCATGCCTTCGTTACTTTGAAAAAAAATTCTGGTCATTGGTTAATCTCCAAACACGTTTCATTTATTCGGAAACAAAGTATGGTTTTCTTAAGAAGTCAACATACGAACCCAGAGGACCGTGAAGGACAGACAGAAATCCCTGAAGTAAATAAACCCTCCATTTTGTGTTGGTTACTGTTAATGAAGTGGAATACATTGCTTGAAGTGTGGTTAAATAAGATATCTTTGAAGTCGATTCTTGCTTTAGCGTCTACTTAAGTTACTGCTTTGCTTTGTTTGGTGCGAGTGCAGATCGAAAGACCTTGCGGGTTTTTTGAATCAGCTCATAATAATTATTGGAGGGCAGGGATTACTCTTAGGTTTGGTTTACCAAAATGAAAGTATCATCCAATTTAGACAAAGGCGGATAAAAAAAAAAGAACATCTTCGAACAAAAGGATATATTAACCCGAAAACGGCAGTGGGTTACACAACCACACCTCAAGGTTATCATAGAGAACGTATGGAAAGTGAGACATTCATATGCATTGGGGGTTTTATTATTTATGAATGCTCTGAGTAATCTCAAGCCATCAGAGTGTGTTGCGAATGAGAATCCAACCCACACACATACATATATATATATATATATATATATATATATATATATATATATATATATATATATATATTGAAAAACATATCACACACATGTTCAATTCTTCAGGGCCCCTTAATCAAAACTCTATTTGAAAACCAATGGGGATCGTATAAATCAAAAGTAATGTATAGAAATATCTGACCACATTGAGGACCGAAGTCAAGGGGACAATGACAAATGAAGAACACATCACTCAACAGGTGGCCGGAGGGAGCAGCGAGGAGAGGCGAGGAGAGGCGAACACTTAAAGGGGCGCCAAGGGGGTGACCCCCCCCCCGCCCCCCCCACACACACACACACACACACACACACACACACACCCCGGGGAACTCAGTAACGCCGGGGCCTCACCCTGCCCGGGCAGCTTTAATTTTCCAAATGCGGCTTGAGGATTTGAATTTCCGCACATCATTCTGTGGGCGGCGTGGGTCCTGTCTTGATTAATGGACCCCATCTATCACAGCGCCGCTGTGCTCAGGCCTCGCCCCGCCAAAGAGCTTTGCCTTAGAATAATGGCCGCACTCCATCCCAGGCCCTAGCATGCCATGATTGTGCATCCTTTTGAGCTATCTGTCAAGCCCTCTCTGTCACCGGGACAACCCTGGGCCGTGAGGGAGGGGCCAGAGAGCCCGGTGTTTTGGCTTCCCATTATTTGACTCTACCTGCGGTAGCATGCGTATGCTTGTGTGTGTGCATGTGTGTGTGTGTGTGAGTGTATCTGTGTGTGTGAGTGAGTGAGAGCGTGTGCTTGTCAATGGGTGTGCAAAAGCATGTGTGTGTGTGCAATTGGGGCTGGCTTCTATTGTGTCTGGCTGACTGATGGACGCTGATATCACCTCACTGACACCACACTGTGTCTGTGTCTCGCTCTCTCTGTGTCACACACACACACACACACACACACACACACACACACACACACACACACACACACACACACACACACACACACACACACACACACACACATACACACAAACTCACACACTCACACACCTTTGCAGGCTACCTCAAAGACATTTTGTCTGCCATCAATAACCTTGCCGGGCCCTGTGGCGCCCCATGTGCTGACTCCAGTTTCTGTGTGCGCCCGCATTCGGTCCTATTCCGGCCCGCATTTGTATTCCACAAGTGTACAAAGAGAGACCCAATTATTCACGTGGAGATATGCTCTGCTTTTGCGTAACACTCAGTTCTGTCAAGCACAAAAACTATGAATGCCACAGACATTCACTCGGAAAACAGGGAAAGGGAAAATGAGACAGGCAGAAGTAGACAGACACACTCATGATGCGCGCACACACACACACACACACACACACACACACACACACAGGCGCGTGCGACCATGCGTACTCCAACACACACGCACACAAACAAGCTTGTCTATCTTCCATTTCTCAGGGCATGACAGTTCATATCTCTGTTTATCTAATAAATCATTTCTCAGGCATCCACCGGCGAGAGATGAGATGATATTCCAACAGCAGTGCCATAACATCACATTCCCTCCATTTTGAACACTTGTTTTCCTCTAAATTCAGAGAATAATTAATTGCAATCACGGCTGTCTTCCGGCGTTGTAATTATATGCCACATGATCGTCGTGGGCCGCATATGGGAATGGCAGAGTTCTGCCAAGTATAGAACTATTCATGCTTTTAAATAAGTCATTCATCACTGTCAGAGAAAAAAAAAAAGTCTTGACAGCGTCTTTGTGTGTCTTATTAAAGCTAGACAATGGTGACGGAACGCTCAACCTCCATGGAAAACACCGAGACAAAACAGCCAGGAGAGCGTCTGTGTTTAATTGAGAATTCATGCGGAAACGCAGGACATTATTTATGCACCAATCTATTTATCACCATCGGAGGATTGCGAAATGAACAAGTGTGACCGTGGCCGCCGCATCCCCTCTGAGTCACCCTCCAACGCGCCGTCGCGCCGCTCGCCGCCGTGTTTGTCTGCATTGTTTTTGTTTTTTGTGTGTGTTTTTTTTAAATGTCGCAGTCTTATTACATCGCCCGCTGGGATCAGTGGAGATATGAGGCCGCGTTGTGCCGCTGCCTGTTGCTGACATTTGGAGCGGGGCTGGATATTGCTGCTGAATTCCCCAGGCGTCATCCGGTGGTCTGCTGCTCTCGTCTCGTCTATGTCTGCTGGCCCATCGCCGCGCCACCAGCAGGACAACTCTCGCACACACGCGCACACGCACGCGCGCGCGCGCACACACACACACACACACACACACACACACACACACACACACACACACACACACACACACACACACACACACACACACACACACACATTGGAACCATGTCCATTAAGTCGTCTTCAATTCTTCAAGTGTTCGAGACCCGATGTACGGCCGTGCGTAAAGGGGGCCGTGGTTGCTTGTGACGCAGAGATGGTTTCCAACTAGTAACGCCCCGTGCCCACTACCTCGTCAACGGAGGTGGGAAGGCGTTGCTGACTGATGGGGGAGTAGTCTTTGCAGAGGCATCCGTCAGCCAATCAAATCGCTTCGCCAAGTTCTTCCCGCTACTTCCTGCTTGTTGCGATGCAAGATGACCCGCTTTCCCGCTTTCCAGTATCGTCAGAGCCCGAGTCGCGTCACAGTGCTTAAATTTGCAGACGCGATCTGATTGGATGACGGATCCGTCGCTGCCGAAAAAGTTGAACATTTTTCAACTTCTTGACTGAGCCGAAGGCTCCAACGGAACGGACGGATCCACAATGCATTGCGCGTCCGTCCCCATTAAAGTCAATGGGGATCACGCAACGGACGGAGGTAGTGGGCACGGGGTGTGTGTGCGTGTGCGTGTGTGTGTGCGTGAGTGTGTGCGCCAGCTAGTAACATGGCTGCATACATCTGTGTGTACATTAGTGTGAGAAGAATACATCGCTTGTGTCTGATTGTGCATTATGAGGAGGCATCACTGCCTGTCTTTAAAACATACTCACATGTGTCTGCACGGAAATCTCAAATTTTTTGTACTTTTTGTCATTCATTAGGATTAAGCACACGGGGCAACGTAGCGTCAGTCACACTCTGGAATACGAGCAGGTTTGTGTTTAAAATGCATCATAATCAGTGAAAGGAAGACGTATCTTCCCAAAGAGCACGAAGAAAGGAATTCTTTAAAACCCATTTTCTAGTTGAGAATGTACAATTTAGCACAGCTCATTTCTGGTAATTGGTTATAATAAACTTGAAAATGGCATGCAGAAACTAAAACTACTTGGAAGCCAAAAGCAGACGGCAGTGCTTCGGTCTGTGGCAGGTCTCTGTTGTTATTTTGTTTGCTAATCTTTCGGTTTCAAATGAGTGGGTTTATGGAATAATTGCGGTTTTCCTCATTTGTTGCTCAGTTCGAAGACCTACTTTGTGTTCTGGAATGTCAGTCCTTTTAGGCTACGGCTGCTCAGTTTGGACGCGTGCGTGTGTGTGTGTGTGTGTGTGTGTGTGTGTGTGTGTGTGTGTGTTTGTGTGTTTGTGTGTTTAGCTAGCATCGACATTTCTCCTGTGTATTCAGATTACAAAGAAAATATGATGAAGTCAGGTAAAGACGCACCTGTGTTGAAGATTTCATCCCACACACCACCTTCCTGTTCGCCGGAACGCCTCGCTGGTGGTTTAAACTCTTCCCTTATGGAAGCGTGTAGATAAAACACACTTCTTCTCTTAAATCCCAGGACGACGAATAGACAGTGGGCAGCCGGGTTAACGAAGAGATCATCCGCAGAACACGGCCTCACACGGCCTCACACTGTATTTCGGGGGAATACATTACATCAGTTCTTTGGCTTTGATTGGGTCTCATGATACTGGAGTATCTCAGTGCACTGGAGCTCTCGTTTCTACCTGCCCTCCCCAATCTCTCCCACGCACAGAATCGTGCCAGGAACACGTTCTGTTGAGCGATGCAATATTCCTCTTTGTGTTTGAAAGAAATACCGCCCTTATTGTGCATGGCGTGGCACATTCTTTAACGGGACGAGGAAGGGTGAACTAATACTGGGCATCATTGGACCGCTTTGCGAGCTGCATTGGCCTTGATAGTTAGTTACATGTAACATGGATAGCCTATTTGACATTGTGGGAATTATGCATAGTGGAATATACATAACATCGTCCTAGTAATGCGTCAAATTCTCGTCTATTATTAGGGGAGACTGCGTGTCTAGTACCGAACGCCATTATCCGTCATGGAATAGCATCCCATCCTGTCTCATCACCAGGTTCACACAAACAAGCTGTTTGCGCCGCTTTTGCGTTTCGGCAGATTTCTACAAAAGCTCAGCACCCTCAAATGTGACTTTTGTGCCGCTTATGCACAGCAGTGCAACTCATGGGTGCACTTGTTCCAGACAAATAAATAAGCAATGAACACTTCCCCCCCGTTTGAGTGAAACGCTAGAAGAAAGCCAAGCTTTGAATGAGGCTGGAGGCCATGGTGGCATCCATAGTGCAACCAAAGGACTTCCCGGAGCCGGGCTGTCTGTCAATTGGAAATGTGCGTGATAAGAACTTATTTTGTTGTTTACGAGATCTCTCTCTGCTTTTCTGTCATCGCTCACCTTTCCTCTAGCCTGCGATATCAAGATCCAGGAGAGTTTAAGATCTAAACTCTGGCTCAGGGTATTATCCCGGCGGTTTGGCCGTTGTTTTATTTTGTTGACAGCTTAACTGGGGGTTTAGGGTTGCAAGTTTCACCTGCACACACCTTCCACCCCCCTGGATTGGACGGCGGTTCAGGGGGGTTTCATTTGTCTTTTAAACACATCATTCCGAAGACACTTTTACCAATAGCTGCTGCAGGGGAATACAGGTCGTTTTTGGGGAAGGTAGGTGGTTACGAGTCTTGCTCAAGGATGCCTTAAAACGGGATTGCACACTGCCCAAACAAATGACAACATCAGACCAGCATATACAGCCATACACGTCTGTGTTTGTTGGCTGTTTTCAGATTAGTCTTTTTACAGGGTGAAGATGTTGAACCCAACTTCAGTCCCCATACTAAAGCTGGTTGTTGGTGTTTGGTGTCGGGGGGGGGGGGGGGGGGGAGGGAGTCAGGGGACACGAGGATCAAACCCTGGACCATTCTGAACGGAACACCCTTGCCACAACTACACTGTGTGAGCATGGGATTTCGGAGCACATCCGTTCAGAGCTGTACAGTTGCCGGATGAGAAAATATCTGAATCATTCCATTCCATTAAACATTACAATACATTTCATTACATTATGTTGCATTTTGAAATGCTTTCATGCAAAGCCACGCTCCATTAGCGCATTAGACCTCAGTTAGTCTGAGCCACTGTACGGTGTGATCTCTCTCTGGGAAGACACCCCACTGCTGGGTTGACAGCAGGAGCAACATCATCTTTCCATCCCAGTGAGCCAGGGAGGAGGCCGGGGGGAGGTAAGAGGACTGGGAGGAAGAGGAGGGAGGAGGTGGAGAATGAGGAAGAGGAGGATGGGGGGAGAGTCTCAGTTTGGATGAGCAGCTTCTAAATCTCGCTTCTTTTTCAGTTTTTTTGCTTTCTTTCTTTTCCACTTTACAGCCTGCCAATGCTGAACCAAAACAATCACCCGACCCCCCCCCAGCCTCAAGGCCACAAACTCAATTGCAATATATCTAATCTAATTCTCTCCCTCTAACCTGTTGGAAGAATCTGTGATAGCCTATGTACTGTGCAGTACCGTGAAAGGATTCAGTCAATCCACATCAAAACTCTCTGGGATGTTTTCCTTGGTTTACTTTCATTATTGTTCAACAATCAATTCAGCGAAACAGTAAGATGCAAGTAAAGTAAAAAAGTGTTTTTGTTTTCTTTAATTTTTGCCTTCATATTCAACAGGGTCTGGTGCAGCGCTTTGTGGTGAGACAAAGGGTTGTAACTCACGCTCTCTTGTGTTTTAGATTTTCCGTCTGTAAACAGTATTGGAATGGAGTAATGGTTTGATGTGAAACTTTATGGCACTTTAAAGTCACCATTACCTCTTACTGTCTCAAAGGGTCGACCTGGAGAATCCCTGCCCACCAAACTCATTTCACCAGCGTCGGTACGGGTGACCCCTGAGCAGCAGGGGCTCCCATCCGCAGCGCCGAGGCTACAAACGCTCCTGAGAAGAAGCCATTGAGCAGTTCTCCAATCTCACTGATGCTGCTATTAGTAATGGGCCTTGCATCTAATTGTCGCTCAAATTAATTTTCCGTTGAGTCATGTTTGAGACAGAGAACCACAGGGCCCTTGCAAATGAAACTCACTTCAGCCATGACTTTCAATTGCTTAGGGAAACTACCGCCATCGCACCCTAAATTTTCATCCTTAACCAGGGGCAGTGGTCGTCCGGCAGTCCGCAAAGGTTATTGGTCCAATCCCCGGCTCCTCCGAGCAAACTGTGGAGGTGTCCCTGAGCAAAACACAAACCTTATCAACAGCTTGCTGACGAGCATGTGGTTATCTTGCATTAGACACCACTGTGTGTGTTTTTGTACGAGTGTATGAATGGGTGAATTTGAAGCATTGATTGTAAAGCATTTTGAGTAGCCACAGGTATGAAGAGCGCTGTTTGAATGCTGACCGTTTGCCATTAACCAGACAATACGTAGACAGTAATAGAGACAGTATGAAGGGGATGCCGTGTGGTTGCAATAAGTCCTTGTTTCATAAATAAGATATACTCTGTATTCCACTTCATCCAAACAGCGCCTCTGTGAAAGACAATATCATATAACAGCACATTTAATGCTTCCCATTTTTGCAAAAGTGTTTTTTTCATCACTTTAAATTGCTTTACATAATTGCTCACCGACTCAGACTGCACATCAATGCACCTCCGGCTCCTCACATCGGCAAGATATAATACAGGAGACATGCGAGCTTGCTTCTATTGGGCGCTATTTATAGTTCAAACAATTAGGCTGAGGAGACCTTCATTAGCCTGCTGCAATTGGGCTGGACCTCGAGTCTCCGCGCCAGGCAGACAAACAGGTGTTCCTTAATAATCGCTGCTGAAATGCCAGAAACACTAGTTTTGCGATTTCCCCGCCATATGCTTCAAGCTGTTCGAAATGCACTGCTGAGGATACAGGGCTTGTCCGCTTTCGGAGTGCAGTGCATCCTAGGGAATCATTTCTAGAGTTTATCGGGTGTTCTCTCGCCACACTGCTGTGATCATACATGGAGTTTAGTGTAGTTTAGTGGTACTAGACGGGTGAACCGATAGGAATCAGTACCGAGGACTCCACACCACAACGACCAACGACCATGTTGTCTTATTTTGATCTATTCCTCAATTCCGGTATAAGTCTGCAGTCTACAACTGTAATGACCATAATTCACACGTCACTCCAGTATGTGGTAGCGAGTCACCGCTAATTATTACACGTTCTCCGTCTTCCTAAAGCCATGCAGCAGCAGCAGATTTAGATCGATCTGCCAGCATGCTGCCTAAGTGTAATTATGATGGAATACTAATCAAGGGCTGCTCTGACCTATGCAAACACCCCCCTCTCCGACATGTCTCCTCCAGATGGTCCCAGGTACAGAGAAGGCCTGGGGAGGAGCCCTTTCTCAGGGTCGTCTGAACTACCGTACGGTGAACTGAACCTGTTCCAGTATACCGTTAGGATGCTCCCCATGCCTCCCTCTCCTCATGAGGGGGGACAGCATTTTAAACAAATGCCTTTTGAGGTACGATCTCAGTGAACAGAGCTTTGAGATTTGACGGTGAATGTGTTACATTAAAGGTCCCATGACATGAAAATCTCACTTTGTGAGGTTTTCTAACATAAATATGAGTTCCCCTAGCCTGCCTATGGTCCCCCAGTGGCTAAAACTTGCATTTGGTGTAAAACGAGCACTAGCTGTTCTGCTCGCTTTTGAAAAAACGGAGGCTCAAGCGCGCTGATTTGGAATGTCTGTGCTCATGACGTCATGAGGAATCTCGGCTCCTCCCCTTACTCTGCCTGGCCCGCCCAGAGACGTTGGCCCGCCAATGAGACTCGACCGTGCGAGCGCCACATGTGTGTGTGTGAATACACACACTGTAACGCAAGTGTTTCTTGTCGGTTCTTTGACGTGTCTTGTATTTCCACAACGAGACTGTCGTGGGGGTTATCTGAGCCATGTTTGAGAAGGAATTGGGGGAAAGGAGGTTTGACTCGCTGAAGTACATGAACTGCGACATGCCGCCGGTTGCCGCGAGGCACCATCGCCCGGCAGCGGGCTGCTGGCAGCAGGCAGCGCGCGGTTCAGTCGACTTCAGGTTGATGTGAAAGTGGAAGAACCAGAGACGTCGCAGAACCCGACAAAGTCGTTTGTGATTCATAATATCGTCTGGAGGCGCACACAGGCGCGTCGTTAGCAATTGAAAACATCCGGGGCTTTAGCCCGGGGGGGGAGCACCGTCCTGACTCCTGCGTGCTACAGTATCTTAATTAATTAAATAATTAATTAATCAATTAATGTATCGATTAATTAATTAAGGGCGCCCCCAACACATAGGTCGCCTATGCCGAGTGCCAGGGCAAAAATAAGACATTAGAATAGCCTATATAGCCTGCGTGCACCTACCCGATGTCAAGAAGCCATCGCTGCTCCGACGGACCTTTCTCCCCCAGCCAGGCAACGGCAAGTAAGTAGTGGTCTGCTTTTATGTTTCATTTTTAAGTTATTACTTATTTTCAGTGTAGGTTTAATGTTACAGATAAAAACATGCTTTATATTTAGTCAGAATTTCAGAGTTCTAATGTTTTCCCGGAATATGCATTCCTAAACTGTTCACGTCAAGTTCTCTTTAAGATCGCATGAGATGATATGTGCTATCGCGCGACCTGTAACCAGGAAGTAAACACTCGCTTGCATGAAATGATATGCGCTATCGCGCGACGTGTAACCAGGATGTAGATTTAAATAATGAAAAAATAATATGTTACTTTCTGTTACTTGCTTATGCTGTATGCAAGTTGTTTAAGAAGCTTATCTCCATATAAATCTGAGCTGTACATGAATCTGTTAATGAAGTCTCATTTCGACTCCTTCCTCCACTTCACTATTCATGTTCTGTTGCTTGCAGTTAACTACAGCCGCCCTTCCTGGGTAACGCCACCACCAATCCCTGGTCATCCATTGAAGCCATCTCTCTCACTCTGCACAGTCACACTGTTGCCGCTTCATTCTCATTGTCTCATAATCTCATTATTATGGCTGCTGTGGATGCTTTAAAAAATAAAAAAAATTCTCTTAGGTAAAATCAAACCAGTGGGATGTTAGATTGAAAACCTCCAAAGCAATGTATTAAAAATCGAAAGACAGTCCTACGTGAAGTTTCTTTTTTGGGGATTTTCAAAATGAGGTACCAGAATGGATTGTCAACCCACTGTTTCTCAACCCTCTCCGATTATTACTATGAGTAGTAGTATTGCATGCATACAGTACTCACATCAGCGCCTATAGAGGCTGCAACCATTTGCTTCTCAAAAGATTGTAGTGTTTTAGAATGAACAACCAGAGGGACAAGACAAGACTAATTTTGATTGACAAGTTGGCTAGATTTATATATGTATTTATATTATTTTTTTATTTATAAGAATGAAAGAAATTGTGTAATGAAAGAATAAAACAATGATTGATGCATTTTTGTTTGAATAACATCTTGCTCCCGCGGCCAGTGCCAGCGCCGGCATTGCAAGGGGAGGGATATTACGTACATTTGCAGGAGGCGGGATAAGTGCGGCCGCTGTCACTCAGATTTGTTTTGGTTTGACGCAGACAGCATGGAGGCAGAACAGACCGCAGAAGTCAACGCGATCGTCTTCAATGTTGCTGCAACAATGCAGCATATATTCAGAAGAGCAGCCAGTACTTACGTGTATGAAAGCAGCTATATATATATATATATATATATATATATATACTTTTACGGCAGATATCCGGGGCTGATCCCAAAAGATCCGGGGCTATAGCCCCGAATGCCCAGGTCTAACGACGCGCCTGGGCGCACACAATATATTATATGATATAGATATCTATGTATTATATGATATTATTTAGATATAGAGCTCCAGGACTGTAACGCAAGTGTTGTACACTTCCTTGTTATTTGGCGCATAACGCGTCGGACTCTCGTCTCTGGTATTTCTACAACGAGACTCGTATTGGGGGTTATCTCAGCCAAGGTTGAGAATGAATTGGGGGGAAAGAACTTTGGCTTCGACTCCCTCAAGTCAAGAACATGAACC
Organism: Gadus morhua; assembly: GCF_902167405.1. Taxonomy (NCBI): domain Eukaryota; kingdom Metazoa; phylum Chordata; class Actinopteri; order Gadiformes; family Gadidae; genus Gadus; species Gadus morhua. The sequence continues at coordinate 9,878,174 of NC_044056.1, read as the reverse complement.
ACGACAAGGAGGAGAAAGGGATCTTTGCCGGGCAGCGCTTAGGCACCTCCGCCTCCGGCGGTGGTCCCTCAGCGGGGCTCAAGCGGGAGACATTCGCCGCCAACAATCCCTTTCTCCTCCATGTCGTGGTTCAGGTTCTTGAGGGAGTCAAAGCCAAAGTTCCTTCCCCCCAATTCATTCTCAACCATGGCTCAGATAACCCCCACGACAGTCTCGTTGTGGAAATACAAGACACGTCAAAGAACCGACAAGAAACACTTGCGTTACAGTGTGTGTATTCACATTGATGTGGACGTTGAAGAACCAGGAACGTCGGAATATCGGCTCACACAGCTTTTGGCCGTGATAATATGTATTATATGATATAGATATCTGTGTAGGCTATATGATAATATTTAGATATAGAGCTCCAGGACTCCCGTGTGTTCTAGAATATTTACAGAACACGGCTAAAGGCTGTGTGCGCCTCGCCATTGCGATACATCCACTGTAAACAGAGCGCATGGTAGCCTACCGTCCCTGGCTGCAAGCTGCTCAGGGCCACACCCCCACCCTCCTCCTTGACACGCCCACCGAAACAGCGCATTTGGGGGAAGCTCAATGTGCGACTGGCTCGGAGTGGCTGTAACTCTGCACCACGGCTGAATTTCAGGAACGTCTTTGAATACTGTGTTAGTTGCCCACTAATACCTATATTAAAGAATACATAAAATAGCATGTCATGGGACCTTTAAGGCTAAACGGTGCATTGAAGGCATCATGGTTGGTGGTAATCTGTGAATGATTGGTGGTCTCCGTTTAATTTTTTGTTGAAATCGCTGAGACTTTGGGAAGGAGGAGCGATGAGAGACTGCTTATCTTGGTGATTGTGATGTTGTTTTGTGTGGGGACGTATTTCCATACGACACATGTTTTCTGTGGTGACCCTGAAAGGACTGAACACAGGTTTATTGAATTTGCTCTAGGCTACACCAGCGTAATTGCAATTTGGATTGACCAAATGATGACGAAGAAGGCCTTCTGGAAAATTACAAGGTGTTAAATCCTGCATTAGTTGCCTTTCTTTGTATAGATTAAAGCGGGGAAACATGTCCTCTGCAACTGACCCAGACATTTTCCTCAGAAGATAAAAGATCAATTGCATCTTTGCATTCCAGACATTTTTCATTATATACAATTGATGTGATAACACATTATTAAACCGATATTTGAAAGTATAGCGTGTAAATATATACATGTATATATTCGTACATCTGTACGTCTGTATCATACGTTTAACTACTCTGTTTTGCATGGTTCTTTGTCCTTTGCATTTGAAGGACCTGCACTGGGAATAAATATTTTTTAGGGTTGGAAAATAAAGGCTAGGATCCCCCGCAGGAAACCCACATGAAGATAAGAGAGAACATGCAAACTGATAGAACCTAGTTATCCTCCCTCTCTGGCTCTCTCTCTCTAAGGTTCAAACTGCGGACCTTGCTGTGAGGCATCCATGCTAACCATCCAGCCACTGTATTCAAAAACAGATCTCTGTTTACTCAGTTAGTCAGTATGGCAACCGCAGGGCAATATAAACAAGACCTGCTGTCCTCACAGCAACACATCGCCCGCATAAAAACATTCTCATTCTCCTTTGGCCAGCGCGGTAGCAGGGCAATTCAACAGGGCCATCCAGTTAAAAGTTCCCCGGTTCTCTCTGAAGTCGGTCCAAACAACACACTGCCAAGTTGGCCAAAAGGTCCATCATCAGCAAGTCAAAGAGGGGAAAAAAGAGAATGAAAAGGTCATCCGTCCCTGCTGCTCTCCCCCTTGCCGGTCCCTTTCTGTCCCTGGATGTCTGTGTGTTCGTAGGCGTCTTGTGGGTGACATGTACGCAGCAAACATCTATTCCCAGGGATGTCAACAGAAATGGTGGTGACCCCCCCGACAGTAAGGCGAGCCCTAACGGGTGTATCTCTCAGCTGAAGTGGCGGCTCTGCGTTCAGCTGGCAGCACGATGGACGGTGTTATCGCCTCCAGACCTGCGATGCATACATTTCCATTCCACAAACAATGACACTTTCTCACTGGTAATGAACAGGCCATGGCAAGACGCCAAATCAAAAGAGAAGAAACACAGCGGAGCTCGATTCAACGTGTGGTGGGGGCTGTAACCGGTATCTATACCATCTATCGAATGTGTGGTGTATTATCCGCAGCACTTGCGGTCGAGTTTACAGTTTGATTTGAATGGACAGACTAGAATATAACTTTGGCCGGGCGTCTATTAGACCTGCGGTATAGATTCTCAATTGCACCTTCCGAATGTATTATACAGACTGCAAGAAACAGACTCTGCATAGCTCCCCCTCCCACCCCTCCTTCTTATTGTATGCTGGCATTTAACGTACGCACTTATTGAATGTCGTACTTAGTTATAGTACTTAGCACTGTGTAGCATCTTACACTCAGCTATCATTGTTGTATAATGGGAATTGGTTAACCTAACAATTGTTAGCACTTTGTACTTGGTTCCATGAACATCCTTACTGAAACGACAGCGATATATTGTTGTTTCAACTTCTTCTGACAAATGTACTTATTGTAAGTCCCTTTGGACAAAATTGTCATTGCCCATAATGTGTAAATGTAAATGTACTGTAAAGCTTAAGGCTGGCTGACTCCTGGGTTCCGACAGTGGGCTACCGTTCCCGATGTGGGGTTTGGAATGCCGCTCTGACTGTTTTCCTTGTTCAATAATATATATGGCCCGCATGCTCCACTTCTGAAACCAAGGTTTGCAACGAGGGGTTTGTGGCGCATTAGGCTTCTAAAGAAGGGCTGACAATCCACAGCTTCCACCGCACTGCCACCTTCATCTCCCCTGCGGCGGCTTAAGCCCCGCCTGAGGTGCTAGTCAAGAGAAAATAAACACTTCTGTTATGCAACGGTATACTTTTACTTTCTGCTTCCTTTGTTCTATTTCTGGGGGGACGGGGGGGGGACGGCGGTGTTGTCGTTTATTAAGTAATGGTATGGATTGATATTCAGGAACAGAGTGTCAAGATGCAGCGATGCATTTAGTATAATTGATCTGCTGGGTGTACGCCTGCCGTGGCGCCATTTATAACGCTGACATGTTTCCACTTTAAGGAGCGCTATGCAGCGTCGTGCCTCCTAGCTGTTTACAAGGTGAGGGCCCTGGATGTGGTGGAGGGTTTGAGTCTCACTCTCTTTAACTTTCACGTCGTGAACATGAGCGACGACAATCAGGCCCTAGGCGTTTAAGTTTCCCATTATGTATCGTTTAACACTGGCGTATGAAGAAACAAATTACTATGACTATTACTGTAACTATTTTTATTACTGTACTAATAAAAGGCTCAGTTTAACCGAGTCCCTTTAAAATGAAAATATTTAAGAGAGGTAATATATATTATCTATACTGTTTTCATTGGCACCCTTAAGTGGTGGCTAGAATAATATCCAAGTTAGAATAAATATTATAGACCTGTTTCAGTCAGGTACTCACGCTGAAATCTAGCATTTGACAAAATGTACATACGCGAGAAAACATTTCAATAACAAAACGTTGTTCATGGCATGTGTCACGCTTCTCAAAGTGTCTTAATCTGTGCGCAATTAGCACCCTGTCATCATCACCTCTGTTCTTGGAGAACCACAAGCATCACCGAGGGTTCAACAGCAGCATCACCTGCATTCCCGGGGGTAAGAGGACTCACCCGCCCCATCTCAGAGGCTCTGATTACACTGGCACACGAGCGGCCGTTTGATCTGATTGTGGGAGTCTCTCCGTATCACTCAGGATGTGAAAATGTAGAGTTGATTACGACGACCATGTTACCATGTGCAGCCCCAGCCTCCCACTTCTCTCCTCCCTCTCTCCTCCCTCCATCGAGCGGCGGGAAGGGAGCTGGCTATAGTCGGAACACACAGTGTGAGTGTGTCCGTCAATGCTTTGTGATGCACGACTTACAAAAGATTTACAAAAAATGTTTTTACGGACAATTCAAATCGGACCCATCCGGTCAGCTCTGGTCTGTCCTAGTACCGGATCACAGTTCCTGATCCCTTGCGTTAATGTCGGTTAAGAGTCCCTGGAGCAAGTAGAATATGAAGAGAAGAAGATTTTTTTTTTTAAAGAAACGATTATTTAAAAAAATTAAAAGAATCGTGTTGACGTTGATCTACGAATGTGCCGACTTGTGGCTCAGGAGGTAGAGCGGGTTTGCTGGTAACCAGAAAGTTGCTAGTTCAATCCCCGGCTCCTTCTAGCTCAGTGTTGAGGGGTCCCTGAGCAAGACACCTCACCCTAACTGCTCCTCGCCTTGCATGGCTGCCTCCGCCGTAGGTGTGTGAATGTGTGCATGAATGGATGACTGTTAGGCAATATTGTAAAGCTCTTTGAATGGTCGCTAGTTAGAAATGCGGTCCATTTACCATTGACGAATGATGTGATTATGTCCGACGGAAAAGGATATACCTCCCTTCAGAAGTCCCGCCCCCTCTCTCCCCAACCACCGCACATCAGAAGCACCCTGCTCCAGGGAACGCCAGGGTCAGGGTCATTGTAGGGCATCGATCAAAACAGCAGTACTTTGATTCAACAGAGGATTGCGTCAACAGTGATGGCACAATGCAGATCCACCACAGCAGGAGAATAGGAGTCAATACCGGCACCTAGCAGTCCATTTGATTATTAACCTGGCTGAAGTTCTTCAGAAACACGTCTGAATAATCCCCATCAACACTCTACATTGTTGATGGGGATAATTCAGACGTGCTTTCAACACATGTTGAAACCAAGATGCTATGCATGATTATTGTGTAGGTGTGTTGTCCGTTTAGCAAAACATATGCACTGGGCATTGTTGAAATACACAACTCTTGTGCTGGTTGCAAATTGGTGATCATATCAAATAATATAATGGGGAAGATGGGGGAAACTAGCTTTCTTCATATTGGAAAAAGATACCTTACCTTTTCAGGGTCTTTCACAATCATATTCCTGGTAGATGAGAAAGTCTCACACGAGAAACACCGGAGGAGCTTAAATGCTGCACGTGGAACTTGGTCAGAAACCAAAATGTCCTACTTCTCTAATTGCCACTGTGTGTTCAATGAATAGTGTCTAGTGCATATCGATATCAGATGCACACAGTTCAAAGACTAATCAAAAAGTGAAGGAATAAATATATACGGAAAAAAACATCAGCATTTGAAGAGAAGGGTTTTCTTGTCTCAGTAAAGTCCAGAGAAAAACAAACCAAGCCCCTACTTGTGCTCTTCCTCTGTTGTGCTCGCCAACAAAACAGCCCACCGGCTGATCATTAGTTTCCAGAGCAGTGGGGGATAGCGACCCCTGGGGACCCCCGGCGGAGCTCCGCGTCCAAACCAGAGTCAGAGAGCTGGGGGAAGGGGGAGAAGACCACCATGGTTCCGGACCACCACTGATGACCAACCTGTGGACGGACCGACCGCCCGACCAGATTCTCATTCGAATCACACCCTCCCTTGGCACCGAGTCCCCTTCCAAACGGAGACGCTGCAGAGAGAGGGGGGAGCAGTAATGACAGGATGTGATCACACAGAGCAGCGAGAGAAAAGTATTGGCTCGCTGGAAGCCGTGCGCAAAAAGATAAACATTTCTTTGTGCGGGGAGTGTGATTATTCGATCAGTAGTCTGAGGAACGGCGGAGACACTCGCTGCAGACGTGCGCTGGGGCGGGGGCTGGGGGTGTTGGGGGAGCAGGTAGGGGCGGTGACGTCTGTTCTTCGTCCCCCATCGCGAGGTCCACCTTGTGACACACCGCCACCCCTGGCAGCGTATGTGTGAGTGACAGAGCAGAGCACAACACCGCCTGCGTCACCGCGGCTCAAATAAATACCCGCTCCCTCGCGGAAAGCTGCTGCCTCGCGTTACTTTCAGCCCTTCACTCTCGCCCTCTCTCACTTCCTCTCGCTCCCGCTCCCTTTCCCTGACACTCCATCTATCTCTCCTTCCCGAAGACGCTCCCTAAGTCCCTCTCCTCCCTCCTTACTCATCTTGTCCTTTGCGGCCAGCGGCTGGCGGGGGGGGCACACGGCAGGGGGTCCGGAATACAAATCGGTGTGTCCACCTCAAAGAGACCCGATTGTGTTGTACTCCGTCAACGTTTTTTTTTATTTTTCTATTTCCGCTGACAAATGAGGTTGTTTTCTCTCTTTTTTTCTCTCCACTCTCGCTCTCCGATATGAATAGAACGCAAAGGGAGGCAGACTTTTGACGCGGGCGGTCTCTCATCGGCCGGCGGTCAGCCTGTCAGCCGATGAGGGGGTTGGGGTGGGGGGGGTGTATAGGACTGTGCTGTTCCGCCTCGCCGCTCGCCATATGGAGCCGGGATTGAGTTAGGTACAGTACCATGTGGCCCAGATCTACCAGCAGCACTGACTTGAGACCAGGTTTCGAGTTATGATTCCATCTCTGTGGGGGGCTCATAAAGTTGTTCGGGGGGGAGACCGTACCGGCCTTGCGAACAGTTGTTGACAGGGGGGGGGGAGACCTTGCGCTGAGTTGTTGACGGAGGGGGGGGGGGGGGAATATAGAAAGTCAATGTAGGCTATTATGACACGGCTCTTCTCAATGCCGTGGAACGCTCCGTTCACTTGCATGGGCCCTTCCCAACAACGCCAGCGTCTTCGGTTGCTAAGCAACGTCAACGTCTTTGGCCAACTATTTCTCTGCTGATCAACACTACGAATGGTAACAATAAATTGTAAAAATATACCTTGTGAAGTTCTTTTTTCGTTTGGGAAGTAGCCACTCATTATCGAAAATAAGCCCCTTCAGGTCGAAGCAAGACACCCCCGTTGGTTGTCCGGTTCGCCCTGTCTGGGCTTATTTTCCCGAAAATGACCGGCGTTCTATCATCCCTTACTTAACGTCAATATTACTCTGTATGTGGAAGGGAAAACAGCTTTATTTGTAATTACAATATTATGCTGCTGTATTTTCAGAGACCGCCACAGATATTTGAGTTTGCTGCTTTCATGGGAGTCAGACCTCTCTCTATGGGAGCTCAGCTCCCACTGGCTCCCACCTGACTCGAATCCTGCTGGAGACCCCCCTCATGCTCCTGATTTGGGGGGCTCTATCTCACATCGTATTGGTGTACCCCCAACCCATCCCCTGGCCCGGTGAATTATGAATCTGAGAAGTGAAATGAGGATGAAAGGGGAAGGAGATCATGGCTGATGGAAAACGTGTTTAACCGCGGTGATGGCGGACATGCTAATGACTACGTAGATAATGGTTGATTTGTAGCTCAAAGTGTACATTTACAGGGTACAAGGTCTGCGGAAGTGGGCGTGGAGTCCTTGTTTTTCCACGTTCTGGGACTATTAGGGATTAAACACTGAATATTCATGAAGAGCAACCCCTAATGAAGTTTTTTGGACTAAAAGCATGGCCGTTCATGAATCATAGTAGAATACTTGATCGAGATCAAAATGGGTTTGTATAACAGTGCAGCACTACTAATAATAGTACATGTAAGGTCTTGTTTTCTAACAACCAATATAAATCTACTTTTTGCAACCAAAAAGAAGTCTACAAATTGGATGCCTATTTCGTGTAATTTTATTCAAAATGTGTTTTTGCTCTGATTCGGTAGAAATTGCCGCCATTTTTTCCGGTAGTAGATAGATTTTTGGAAGAGTCAGATTTTCCATAATCATTTGAATAATCAGGGTTTCATTTGTAAGGAAATTTTACAAACAGAGCAGTGGACAAAGGGCTGAACGTCTTTGAAGGGATTTGCAGGAGATGCAGGGGAAAAATAATATAACCATCTGTGAAAATCTTTCCTACTCACTTTCTATCCAACAATGGCTGTCACTCAGCTAATCTGCATCTATTTCCCGCACTCAAAAGGCCAAACTGGAGTTCACTTAAGTGTAATCCCTTTTTTTTTTCATCCAATTAAATCGCAGATAAAACTTATTTATATTTAGCTTTTAAAAGAGGAGCTTCGCTTTTGATTAGTACTATTCCATATGAGAATACAATGGAGTTGAAGTGTAAGCTACTGATTGGAGTAATTGGGTAGTATTAAAGTAATAATGGAGTATAGCCCAGCATTGTTCTCGTCAGTCGATTAAAAACTATAAAAACTCTCACTATATTTGTCTTCCCGTACAGGCAAGAGTTTTTATTTTTGAACATGCTGCACGGTTATGGATGCGGTGCTGTTGGAAACAACACACCACAGCGAGACCACATTTAAAAACCTGCGGTCAGCAGAATCCTTTGGGTAAGCTATTGTGGCGGAGACAGACCGACCCTCCCTAAGCAGTTGATACATCATCCCCATTATTTCTAAATGAATTACAGCAGAGGTTCAAAGCAAAAGAGGAATTGCTAATGTGGCCCACTAAAACCTCTCCAGGAGAAACGCAGGTTAGATGAGAGGGTTTGTTAACGCTGCATTCAACATCATGCTTTTTGAGATGGAGTTTTAAAGGCTGGATTCAACATCAGACCCAAACTGAAGGATAGAGACTCATGCCAAGGTGAAAACAGGATTTAATTTAGAATAAACGCATGAACAGGTGGTCTTTGACAATATTGTAATCTCTATGATCATTCAGAGTTTTTATGTTTTTCGTGACATTGAGGTGTAAATCATTGCGCTGCATTTGTTTTTTTATTCAACGAGAACAATAGCCAGCCTGAAAAAAGATGAAAGGCTGTTTTTATTCTAACGATTTTCTTTTTACTGAACTGAACTGAACTTCTCAAACTATATTCGTGTGGACTTAGCAGAGTTAGAGTGGGGACTGTGTGCTGTGCTAACGTCTTCAAGGCTCAAGGGTAAAAGGTAATTCGGTAAGTTTGTAGTACACCGCCATGCTCCAAATCGCCCTCCTCTATAAGTGTGAGGAGCAAGATAAAATACAAGCCGTGATGGTTCATTTCGACCTGATTTCATTTTTTTTACTGTATTCATTGAAATAGCCGCAGCCATTTGTAAGCACAGGGAATGGGTTCTCATCCTTGAGGTTTGCAGTTATTTAGGCTAATGCCCTCCGCCTGAGTTGGCCGCCTTGGATTCCCGCCGCATTTAACGGCCGTAAACACTGCGCCGTGCGGACCGCACATCATCACAACGATGACCGCGTCTCCCTTCGACTGCTGTGGATTCGCGCCGCATAAACAAGTGCTTACGAGGCTGCAAACACAAACAGGAGGGGAACAAAAGGCGGATAAAGAAGAGGAGGAAACGTCCCTAATGCTTAATAAAAATGTGTAAAATGTGCAAAAAAAATAAAGACAAAAACAACAAGCTGGATGAAAGGGGGAGATGATTTATTGTCTGTAAAGATAGAGCCCTAAAAAACATTCGACGCATATTTAGGTCATCCTATAATTGATAACGTGAACATAGTTTAAACAAAGCGATGGGGGTATAGCCAAGGAGTACTGCCGCCTCAGAGCAAAAAACCGTGCGGAATAAATGTTTATCTATCGGAGTCTACCCTGTGGGATGAATTGCAATCTTGTTCTGGTTTGTGCATAAATAAAACAGTCCATTATTGCTTAGACATCTTACTTATAAAATATATTATATAGTTAATATCTATATTTACACTTGCTAGATGCATGTTTGTGTTTCTATTATGTGTAAATACAAAAGAAAAAGTGAATTAAAAGACGGTATTCTTCTTCGTATAGGTCATGTTACAAAGAAAGGTATTCATTTGAGTGTATGCGCTCAGCCAAGAGAAACGCAAAAAAGTCACACTGGGCAAACCTACAGATCTACACAGATCTGCTGCCATCCACGTAGAGGAGCTATCACACTCGGCACACGTTCTGATCTGGGTGAGTGGGTTTAGGCCTTGACAGAACAGCTGTTGTTTCTATAGTACATTGCTTTGGTATGTACCGCACTTGATGCGGAGGTCCATTGTGAGCAGCTGGTGCCTTGCTTCTACTGCTGCTGCTGCTTTCTGCAGTGTGATGGTGTAGGTGTGGATCATGTCAGCTTCTGCTGCTTTCGCTATATTCTAAACAAATTGTTGGACGTCATTCGTTAATGGCGACGGCTTTCGGCTCCGGCAGGCAATAGTTTCTTTTCATGGGTCTAATAGCGGCCGAGTTGGTTGTGTTGTTGCGTTATGTGATGCGATTTTCCCATATGTTCTCTCTTTATGTTCGCTCAACCTGAGCTACCTGAACAATAGCGGCCCGTGGATGAGGTGAACGAGAGATTGCAGGCAGGCTAACATTGCTGCAACAGCAGGACCCAATGAAAGAGGAGGGGATGGTCATTGTTATTCTGTGTTAATAAATACTCTACTCTATTCATCTGGGAGCCGATCTGTTTCTGGGCAATTTTGAATGTCAGACCATCAACGAGTTTCATTAGACCCATGTCGGCAATATGTATAATTCAAAAAAAAAATATCGGTGGGCTCCCTAAGACATTTTCATATTTGTTGCCACTTCACAAGGTGGGATGCTTCATGACGAATAATTTGGATGGAGAGGTTGTATTGATCTGTAAGAGCTTTATTGATTGAATGAGGTGTAAGTAATGCAGTCGTTTTGTGAATGTGTGTTATCCATCCTCACTTCTTGCGTGTTACATAATTTGTCTCAATGGGTCTTCACCTGGTTAAATAAAACATTGGATGATGGCTGTTTTTAATAGACATTCAAGTATGAATCTGTGTTACATAAAAGCACTGAGTAAGTAACATGGACCTCCAGTTCACTATATCCTCAGAATAACATTAGCTCTGCTACAATATTGAGATGACATCGTGTGCAGACCAGTGATGGGTAAGTGCAACTGGAGATGAAAGAAAGATCTGTTTGTTAAAAGGACTCTGACCATTTTAAGTGGCCTACTTAGCTAGCACACAGAACGAAGTACATGTCTTGAAGAACTACGAAATGTCATTGAGGTAGAGGCTTTCTATGAGGGAGAGAGACAGCCAAGAGTAAGGCAAAAGGAAGTCACACACAAGGAAGACGCAACATGCTGCCGTAGTGTGTCACAGTCCCTCAAACATGTAATCTTGGAAAGTAAGCAAAAAGGGCAGAAAGCAGAATATCATCCCCCAGAGCCACCCTCTGCTTTACTTAATCAAAACAAGCCGTAATCCTGCTGTAAATCCCCATGGATCTGTTGCGTATTACGGCACACCTGCACAACATAAGCTGACTTTATGAGCCTGGTGACACAGAGTGACAACCCACTATGGGGCCTGAGAAGACTGCACAGCATCTCTGCTTAGACAGGCCAATATGCTGCTTTTCTCCCACCATAAAGCCTGTAGGAGGTGCTGAGTGGAAGCAGTGGGTTGAGATTCTATGGCTCGTCTTCTATTCACCCTCGCTGGAGTAAAGGCTTACAGAAGCAGTGTTGTCCATTGTGACGGAAAGACCGTATGAATTGGTCAAAACGAGTAATAAAAAATGTGGTCTGACATTACTATTGCTTATGATATGGTACTATAAAGTACTGCATATATTGCTATATTTTTGTGCTGTATTATAAGTATATATATAATGCATTATAGCTTACTGCCATTCAAGAGAGTGGCAACCATTGCAAACGTTACAGATTTGCGGTTGGAATAACAAAATAACATAAATCCGAGGAATCCATCCAGGAATTCCGTGCTAATCCAAGATTATCAAGGAAAGACGGAAAGTGAAAGTAGAATAGACACTGAGAAGGAACATTTTGATGTGAAGCTTAGAACTGTGGTGCGGATCTGTGTTGGGCTAGCTAGTGGATATGTCATATGCAACAATGCAGAGGGGAAAATGTAGCATATGACATAATATAAGAAATACTACAAAAACTGTTGTATTTCTTAATATAAAACATTTTTCATTTTCAAAAAATCCCTTTTTGGAACATGTGGAGAATGTATGCTTCACAAAATTAACTGTATAACAAATTACAAACATTAAATCTTATTATCAGTCCAGAAAGTATTAAGTTAATCTTTGGGGAAGCCATGACTCATGGAAATACATTCTAAATCGAACCTTGGTGGGAGGTAATGAAATCATGGTTCCCCAAAGATCCAGAAGGTTTATCCACCCAAATAACCAATATGGCTGCGAGATGAGGTCTATAAAATCTTTAATAAAGATTAACAACGTTGTTTCAAATCCACATTGAGTGACATGTTTGTTGGCTGAACACTCCACTGCCTATTCGATGTATTAGACTGTGAGAGACTTTGTTGAAGAGTAGCCTACTTTTACTATGCCTTATATTGTGCTCATGGGAATTTAAGTGTTAAAAAATGAATCCCTCAGCACAGAGGCCGTTTGCCATTACAAAAGAGACAAGGTTAAAACGAAACTTGAGAAATAAAGACATAGTTCTCATTTATGCACTTCAGCGCCTAACGGATTTGTCGCCGAGTTCCTCCTCGCAAACTAGGAATTAATTCCACCTCGACTGTCGCTGAACTCCCTTGTTCATTATACAAATACCTGACACATCGCAGTCCTGGGATGATAATAGGCGTCAAAACCCACAAAGTATTTTATGGTGACTGACTCTTGTACTTTGAAAGAGCTGAAAGTGGAAAAAAAGGAAAACATCAGCAACAATGAGTTTTTCTGGTTCTTAACCCTATTTTCGATCAGGGATGAGGCAGGGAGAGAGAGAATGGCATTTGATGCTATTAGCGGTAAGAGCTAAGTGAGAGGATACGATTTGACTGTGTGAATGCAGTGATGCGTTCAGGCTTGTGATACCATCCAAAAGTCACATAGAATCCTTCAACGACTTCACCGAGTCTACTGAGACGTATTCTGCTCGCTTCGCAAATCCAACTTATTTTGCATGATTGCCTCTTCTGTCCATAAACGCTTGTGAGAAAGACGTCAGCATGAGGTTTAAACAACTACTCAATCCCGTCTCAATGGGGACAGGAAGGCTACGGAACGATGTTAAGGGATGGCAGGATAAGCGTCCAATGGCGCTTCTCAATGGTGATTACTGCTGCGTTTACATTTCATTTGGCGTGCCCAATGGATTGACTCCCTGACTATACTGTAAGCTTCAGTTATTGCCAAATCAACCAAGTGACATAACTAAGTGTTGCGTGTGAATGTGTTGAAGAGCAAGGCGTTCTGAGCGCATTCATGTTCAAAATGGGATTAGCACCCGGCCAGCACCACCATTTTCTAGGGGCGTAGCGACGCAGCGCCGTTTGTTTGCTCCACTAGTGACCTTTGAACTTGATGAAAGCCTTCATTCACTCTTCTCTCAGGTATCCTCTAACCTTATCCCCAACTCTACCCACATTTGTTTTTAAAAGATAGAAAAATATCTGTTTATTTGGGAGTAATTCCAAAGACTGCTCTGAAAGCGTCCCAGCTGCCTGCAGCTGCATCCACCTCATCTTCCCTTCACTGCCTTCCCCATGCTCACACCCTTGGTTTACCTCTGCCTGTTTACACCTTCCCTTGCTAACAACAGTTCTGAGAAGGATGATATCTAACCTGGCAGAAGGGTCAGAATAATCCACCAACAAATGTAACAGATAATACATTTGTAATAAATAGCCCAAACAAGAATACCGCAGCATCCACACATCTTTCAAATGTGCATGGCCATCCAACTCCCAAGATATGTCAAATAAATGGATAGTTTTTGTTCATATGGATTTAAGAATGATGTATTTTCTATCAATTCATTCAAAGGAGAGAGCTATCTTAAAATAGCTGTTAACGTGAAATGCATTTTTGGTGATTAATACTAATCACACTCTGAATCTTCACTCCGAGCTTGGTCACTCCACCGGACCATACCAGTGTGATCTTATCTCATCACTTAGCCAATAGTTCTCCTGCCTTAACAAAGTTCTAGTGTATATAGTTTGCTTTAAGCTTGGATTCTAAGTGCCACCATCCCTTGTGTTTACATTGGAAATGTGTGGAAAACCAATGAAGTCTTTGTCAAGTGTAGGTAATCAGCGTTAAAAAACATGTGTTTAATTTGGTTCGAGATACTTAGTTTTTCAAAGTGTAGGACATTTACATTGTCTCCATCTCACTGTGTCCTTTTAGCCCAAATGGCAGGCACTAAAAGAACAAAACACTGTAAAAACTCCTTAGGAATCAGCAGGGGAAAGAGATACAATGCTCAACATGTCATGTTTTGAATGAGTTATGAGTGAATTACATAGCATGTCATTTTTAACCGATATAGCTAGGGTTTAGAATGGCACTGTTTCTTTAACACCCTTTCAAGATGAATGAGAGTTCAAAAGGCCCTAAATGAGGTAAGATAATAGTCACTAAAGCGGGTACCCTGTATCTACCCATGCCCATTCCATTGTTAGATGATTAGAAGGCATATTTCCGGCAATGGCGAGAAGTTAAAACTAGATCAGTATGATCCTTTAAGTAGTCTGGAAACGAATCAAATTATCGTAATGCATAGTTTAGCTCCATACCCTTTGCAATATCAAACATCTGCTCCTGTTTCATATTTAATGGTGGAGAAATTGCCTCAAATAGGATTCTTTTTGAGCTGGTCAGCAGGAAAAAAGGACATTCTTATTTGATTCTAATGAAGGCAAAACTTTTTGTCCATCTCAAGGTTATCTGGCGTGGGGCTGGCCGCACATAGGCGATCTGTTTCTGCTGAGCTCAGAAAGATCCTATCAGGATTTTACCATCTAACGTATTTAGCGTCCGTTTGAGAAATACCCCACATTTCAACACATGCGATGACCTGGAATGTTTGAGTGGATGTGTTACTGTTCAGCACCACAGATGCCCTTCTTTGCAAACATTATTTATGTGAGCTATTTGGCTGGTGTGTTAAGGAGGTGCTTTGGTAGTTTATCGAGGAAGTATTTCAAGGAGTATTACTGCCACTGTAAGTGTTAAAATATTCGACATAAATGGAATATGACCTTTTAGCTTCTCAGCTCATTTTCTCTAAAACACTATGCTAAGTACTCCCACGCTATCGCAATTTAAAGCCTGAAGAATCAACCAAAATTTTTTGCCCGACTCTTCCTATGTTTAGAGCTGTGTTTTTATCCTTTATTAAGTGGAAAAACATCTTTCTACTCTGAATGAGGCATGCTGTTTTATTAGACCCCATTACAACTTCTGGTAAAAAACATGAAACAATAATGTAATATGACCACACATTAATATCACAGCTATGATGTGATCAGACCCCTGAAGGCCAGCGTAAGAGCCCAACAAATACATTATGAATCCGAAAGCAGCATAAGTAATGAATGAAAGATTTACGTATTCTCCTCACCTGCTGTCCTGCAGGGTCGTAGTACTCACACCAAGATAGAGACATCCTGCATGCTTCGGCTTGTATGTGTGTGTGTGTGTGTGTGTGTGTGTGTGTGTGTGTGTGTGTGTGCGTGTGCGTGTGTGTATGCGTGCGTGCGTGTCCTTGTGTGTGTGTATGTGTGCGTGCTTGTGTGCATGTGTTTGTATGCTCCACGGCAGATGGTATTGGAGAATAGACAAAGCAGTTGGTCTTAATTAACCTTTTTATTCTGCCGTGACACCGGTGTCAATCGGGTGGTGTCACCGGTGATGTGCTCTAAACAGGTCCGGGTGGAGCTGGGAAGGAATGAGCGGTGCAGAGAAAGAACGTTGGAGGTCAGAAGGAGGGGAAGGGAAGAGGAGGAGCAGAGAGCGCAGGGGGAACAGAGAGGGAAAAAACAGCCAAAGAAGAACAAAGTTCAGGCTGATTTGAGCGGGCGTGTCATAATATCTTGGCATGGCTATGCTAATGCTGCTGACCTTGATTTGACTGGCGGGAACAAGGTGCATGGCAAATGAAGAGAGGCGGTACACGTGTGTGTGTGTGTGTGTGTGTGTGTGTGTGTGTGTGTGTGTGTGTGTGTGTGTGTGTGTGTGTGTGTGTGTGTGTGTGTGTGTGTGTGTGTGTGTGTGTGTGTGTGCCTGTGCCTGTGCTGTTGTTATAATACACACCCATCACGCTGTTGTTAGCCTGAATACAGCACCCTGCGTCTCCATCGCTCTGTTTGATGTGATAATTATTGGTGTGTGTCTGGGGGTGCAGCGAGGTGTCATGTCCGTTTTAAACTCACTCTCTGAGTACATAGCAATGAGCTTTGAGTTATTTTTAAGACCCGCTCTCTTCTTTCGCCATTGTTCAGTGTGATTGTCTATCATTACGATGGACTTGGTGTGTTATCCAAAAAGAATGAAAATAACGAGAACAGGTGCCTGAATTAGGTATTTTTTAGACTTGACTGAACGCAGCCTGTCTTTTTAGGTTTACATTTAAGTGATTTTTCTCGTGTTGCTGATTAATTGTTTCAGACGTGGCATCACCTTCGTGAGCTATCCTTCGGGATTTCTTAGCGTTAAGGTACTGTAAAGTGCACTATGGCATTAATCAATCAGTGTTCATGTCTGCGTGGATAACGATGGGATCTGGCGAAAAACCTTTCTGCTTGAAGGTGTTATATCCCTGCCATAAAGAACACTTGATGAAGCCTTCGCTTTTCGATTCAATTAACAGGCATATGGGCATCACGATAAACCGAATGGGCAGAAACCCACAGACATGCCTCTGAATTGCAATGTCTGGCTATGTCTTGTATCACTCCAGCGCAGGCCTGACACCGACAATGGCTTTCTCCTGCGTAGCAAGCCAAAGCCTGGGGCACAGAGATGTTTCAGAGATACAAATCACATTTAAGGATAAAACAAATCAACTATCATTATCAGATCATTCCTGACACCTTCATTGCGCTGCACTTTAAATAAACCCTGGCGATACACATAAACAAATCATACAAATCACTAGCCGACAGCTGTTGCCCCAATCTTCCTCTGTATTGTCATAAGAATAAACATCCACTTGTCATTTCAATGTGGCGTTTATGATTGGAGGAGCCAGATCACAACACAGACCTGGCATCCCGAATTGACACCTGAGTGCCGACTGTTGGATGGATCCGTGTTGAGATTACAAAAAATTGAATCCCCATTTAATATATTAAATACGTATTGGCTCCATGGGGCGGTAGGCAACAGATTCTCCTTCTGTTTGACTATATTGCATTCAACTCTATGATGCAATGGTCGCCACGATTCGTTCCGGTTGTGTGTAGAACTGGGAGGAGAATGGGGTGCAGGGGATGCAGACAGTTATGCATTACCTTCATGAATATGTGCCGTCTCAGCTCCCACAGAGAGGGTTGCCGCTGGATTGATTGCCATCCGGCTTCACGGTAGTGGCCAAGGCACACAATGCACGGCGGGAGGGGGGAGCGTGAGTTATGGTGGGCACGGTGGGGAGGCCGAGGGCATGGGGCGTGGATTCAATAAGGAAGGTAATCTTCACCTGGCGACCGGGCTGCCGTCTCCACACTTTTTTAAAGGTTTCTAAAGCCCAGACGATCACGCATCGCGAGTGTCCCCTTGTCGTCGCAGCACAACAAAAACAAGAACTGGTATTGTATGTTTTTTTAAAAAGCAGAGCAGACCAGGCGTGAATCTAGTCGGGCTGTTTTGTATTTTGTTCATTTTGAAAAAGGACGTTAGGTCTATTTTGGACGTGGAAATACAAAGGCAATATTTTGTGTCTGATCCTCCCCCAACAATGTGATTCTGGTTTTGTTGGATAAATCCTGTTTCACAATCTGGTTTTGGACTCACATGACCCGTAAAGACACGACACGTTGAGATATCCAGGTGTGAGTGCTTGCAAAACAATCTTAATTTACATTCACATTTAGGGCATTTAGCAGACGCTTTTATCCCAAGCGATTTACATTAAGTACATTTGTCAGAAGAAAGAGAACTAACAATATAGCGCTGTCGGCACAGGGGGGACGTTCATAGAACCAATTGCAAATGCACTTACAATTGCTAGGTTAACCCATTCCCCACATACAGTACAACAAAGATAGCTAGGATAAGAGGGGAGTTATAATGGCATTTTGTAACATGTGCCATAAGGTGATAATGTCTGTGTATTGCATTCCAATTCAGGACCATTTGAACTTTGTTGACCTCTCATTTGAGACAACATGTTGTCAATGTTCACAAACCACAAGACATTCTCATAAATTAAAGCAAGTATTGATTTCCTGCTCACGATAACCGGGGACAAGCTTCAGTCACGGCCCCTGGGGGCCGTTCGTTGATCATACAAGACACAAATGGTGGGGAAAATATAGCATGGAAAAAACAGATTCAAACAAACAGTAGAAATTTGAATTTGGCAACATTACCCTGAAGTTCATTAGGGATTAATAGATGCATCTATGACTCCTTACCCAAATTTTCCATTAGCAGAAAAGTTGCAGCTAAAAAGAATAAGTAAGCAATGGTGAATTATTCATTTGAGTTTGGCTTGAATTTAACAAACATGTTAACTTTAACTTTCATGTGATTATGTTTTTTGTGAAGAATTACAGATTTTTGATAATGCATAAAGATACCTTGTGTTTTCTTACAGCCTGCAGCTTCAGCAATACATACAGTTAATTAGGCTGCGAGAGATATGTTTTATAACAGACTCCTTTTTAAAATATAATTGAGGACCAAAGTGCTAACCTTGTGCAACTTCATTAACCACAAATAAAAATTCTCCCTCCAGATGCAACAAAATATCAACTATTCAAATATTATTCATGTGGTCATAAATAGTGATTTGGGACACAGTCTCATTAACTCATTAGCAGTCTTTGATGTGTGTGTGTGTGTGTGTGTGTGTGTGTGTGTGTGTGTGTGTGTGTGTGTGTGTGTGTGTGTGTGTGTGTGTGTGTGTGTGTGTGTGTGTGTGTGTGTGTGTGTGCCCTTGTCCACACAGCTATTGCCAATGAACTCCCCTGAGCGTGGAGAGAAAACACCTACAAATGAAAGGACTAATCTTGAGAAGAGGCCAAGTCACTCAATAAAAACAAAGGAAAAGAGGGAAAAAACCAAATGACTGCAGACATCGCCCCAAACCGACCACGGACCCGACCCAGCCTGGAGCGGATAGCTACCGACCTCCCCGGGAAAACAGATCAGTTGTCCTCACGGTACCGTTCCAGAAAATAACAGATGAAGCCGAGGCTGAAGCAATTGCAGGGTGGAGGCCAAGCGAAGCGCAGCTGTGCAACCTAGCATTTAGGGGGAAGAGCAGCAACAACAACAACAAACACAAAGTTATCCCAGCTCTGTGGAAGTCGTATGGCGGTAACGGCCCCAGAAATAGGACATTGGGATTTACATTCTGATCAGGGTGCGGCAGAGAGATGGGGTAGAGACTAATAATTTGGGGGTAACTAATGGGGCTTTCCGACTGCATCCCGGCAGCCCACACAGAGTATGCCAGGCATCCACTCTCCGGATTGGAAGGAACGAACACCCGGTACCAGTTGCAGAAACTCAAGCAAACCTCCCCCGTACAGCTCTTAGAACTGAATACGCTTTGTAGCGCAGGACTGACAGTGAGTCCGCCATTGTTATGGCTAGTGTCTTCACTTCTCTGTCCAACCCATAGAAAACTTTCTCCCCCAAATTGCTATTGAACATTTGAACTGAAATCATTCTTCTGACTTTCTCATTTGGTATATCGGCTTAAAAAATGCAGCATGAGTGTAAAAATATTTTTGGTTCATTTACAAGCTGCATGCATCGTTTACATTGTTGTTCTGGGTATTATTAGTAATTGACAAATTTGGACTTTGTTTATTTGTTGTCGCTTTATTTGCGTTACACGTAGGGGATTACTGTGCTTACACAGTTAAAGAGGAAAGTTTTGTCTGAAGATGACATTTTCTTTGTGGTTTATTTTTCCTCTGCTCGAAGAGTGTCCTCCACTCACAAGCCCTCTCTCTGAGCGGTGGTGTCGCTGCGGCGCAGTGCCCGTGGCACTGCTCTGGGTCAAGGGCACGGGCAGCAGAGTATCTCGACAATTGCAACACTAAAAAAAGCCTTTCCCTAAAGCTATCGTATGCTACTTTCAAATCGTATTTCTGGCCGGCACAACAACCGTCATAACCATTAGAGACCACCGCCACTGTGACCGGAGGTGACTGCGTCGCACTTGACCCCAGGGTCATTGCGAGGTTGGGTTAGTTGACGCCGAGTGAGCCCTGAAAACAATCGACTCATTTCTTTTGATTCCTGAACTCAGGCTCCATCAGAAGCCGAGTATGGCTGTAGAGTGCGTGAACATTTACGAAAATCTCTTCAGCAGAAGAATTGATTTCCCATCAAAGTCATCCTGTGGGATCTACAAAGAGCAGTTTGGTAATAGAACGGCTCTTGTTGAGTTTTGTAAAAGATGATTTTGTAGATAGAGCAAAGTACCGTAGGTTGTCTCTTGCCCTTTTCTTATTTGGCTGAAATTGTGGCTCTTGAAGTCGTGACAGTACATTTATGTCAGACATATTAAAGTCACAGTGTGTAAGATTGAGCCTTTCCCAGTTATTCGTCTGCCCAATATTTTCTACTTGTAGAATATATCAGTTATATGATGCAGTTTTATGGATAACACAATTGAAATCACTATCAATCAGCGTTAACTGCAAATATGTCCAGGTCATTTTAGAGCTAGTTGAGAACTTGCATGAGGTGACATGTTTGTTAGAGTAACATGAGTCAATTTTGTTAAGTCGATATTAATGATCCTTTTGAATGAAATGTTTACTATGCTCTGCGTATCACCACTATCTTTCCCTTTACATTCACAAATAAATATGACATTAACATAAAAGCAACACAACCAGACAGTAATTACAGATGCACACTTACACAATCATATGCTGTAATATAAACGTGTAACACTTCACATTATAATAGGAATTATTGTGAAGGTTCGCCAAATGTGACAGAGTAGCTTTTATATAGCAAACAGTGTTATTGCTTCACACGTGGTGGTGATGGATCTTTTGTTTAATCACCAGTTTAATGGGAGATTAAATTAAAGATCTCATTTACATTATTGAGCATCGCTCTTCTGGAGATTCTTCCTGAAAGGCGAGGATGTGAAAGAACGCTTCAGACTACTGCCATTGGCATCCCACTGGCATACTAATTGCCAAGGGACTGGGATGCTGAGCCACCAGCTCCTCATTTCTTTGTCCTATTTATTTTGTACCATTTCAATTTAAAGTCAAGTCAAGTTAACTTTATCGATGCAGCATATTTCGTAGACGAGGCAGACTCCAATGTGCTTCACATAAAAAGCATTATATTTGATTCCTGTTTTGTTCTGCGTGAGAATGTTCACAGCTCTGAAAGTTTGACAGTATTTGATGAGGGCATGGACATTGATTTCCATGACACACAGGTCCATGCCTGTCTGTCATGGACATCAAACGTTATTTGTTCATCTTCTTTTGTTGAGAATCAATGCAAATATAACAGAAGGTCACATGTCATAAACACAATTTGAGCGCATAACAACTCATAACCAGTCCACAATCGGTGCACCTCCAATCAGATGTCACATCCATCTATACTCAGTGCACATCCAATCACATGTTCCGCCATATTCAGAGCCAATTTAGTCACATGTCAACTCCACAGATAAGTGCCACTTAACACATGACTGAAAATGGCACAGTTTGTGTAATTATATGACGAATTAAGGTGAATTCCGCGATGCACCTTGCCTAGCTTGTAGTTTATTCATTGGTTCAAGTACCTGCTTAGAAGAGTTTGATTTGGGCATTTTGATAGGAATAACATTAACATTTAAATGTAAGGCAATTAGTAGACGCTTTTATCCAAAGCGACTTACAATAAATACATTTGTCAGAAGAAAGAGAAACAATATATCGCTCTCGGTACAGTAAGGATGTCATAGAACCAAGTGCCAAGCACTAACAATCGCTAGGTTAACCCATTCCCCCGTATAGAACAAAGATAGCTAGGATAAGTAAAATTTTTAAGTGCACATACAAGAAGAGAATGTTGCAGCAACACCTATTTTTGATATGGGTCATTCAAACTGTATTAAAGTCTTCATCAAACATCCTTTAAAACAACTACAACCTAACCGAGGACATGCAGGCATATTTAAACTTTAACCTTAAACAAGGATTTGTTCCAATAGGCAGTGGTCGTCATAAACAACTATCTCTGTGCCCCAACTGGGTTCCTTCTTCACAGAAAGCAGTCTCTACTTGGTGGCATATGGTAACGCAGTGTCATCAAATAGAAGAGCGTTTGTCTGCATAGACTGTGTGTGTGCTTTGTGAGTTGTTCAAGGGATTACTATTGAAATTGGAAGGCCGATGCACAGTGGATATCTCTCTGTCCCAACCTAAGGCAGGGAGTGGTAATTCATTTTCATTTCCGAAAGCCCAGAGCACTAATACAACATAAACATCGTGTCACATTTATTCCGGCTTAGTATTGTGATATTTTGAAAAAAACAAATATGATTCTATGGAGTTGGGGCCTATACTCATGGCTTTACTTTGTTCCCTCAGAAGTTCAGGCGCAGTCATTTCATGCGGTTATTGGTCTCTTGCCCAGCGGTTGTATGTGCTTTTAAGAGCCATGTTTTTTTAGGGTTCAATGTTGCAATTGGATAGCCAACTCCTGTGAAATTATCCGTGGTTTTGGGCGAAACCCATGCAACCGTTGTGGTTTTCAGACGCGGTTTTCCAGTGATGTTTAGTTGTGTCGTCATAATAATACTAAACACACTGAGCCCAGTGGCCTGTACTACCAACCTCGATTAGTGGGTTAGCGAGGTATGTTGCGCTCAAAGCCTGGGTTAGCTGGGACACGAAAGTCGATCTCTTTTAGCGTCGCTGTAGATCGGAGTGACAGCTTGGCAACATCCACAGTTAGTAACGAGAGATCGTTGAACAGAAATAGTCCTGTTAACTAGTAGCTACATGCACAATGTCATGCAGGCTAATAGGCAGCCTGGGCACGTAACATACCTATGACTAGGTAATTGAGCTAAGCTAGCAGCTCCATGCTGACAAAATAATGTGTATTTTGTGTATGTATATCAATAAAAAAAATGTTGATTGCAGTGTCGATAGTTTTGCTCTCAAATCTATTTTTTGATTGCAGTGTGGAAGGTTTTGCTCTCAAACCTATTCTGTTTGATTGCATAATAAAGACACAAATCTACCTCCATACTGTATCACCATGGTGATTTATGCTCCAACCAAACCTGGTCGGGAGCAGGTTTTCAGATAAAGGCAACCACAGACCGGACCAACTGCCCGATTCGCGTCGGTAAATGAAGTCGGGTTATTTAGGCCCCGTCCACATGAAGCCGATTTCATGGCGAAACCGCAAAGGTCTTGTACGGTTCGGCCTTCCGTCCACACGAAGCCGGCGAATCCGCTGACCGAAACCGCAAACTTCTGAAACCACCCTCGGAGGTGGTTTCAAATCTACCCGGTTTCGTTTTGGATTCGTTTGGACGCCTGAAACCGACTGAAACCGTAAACCATGACGTCATCGCCCCTCCCCTCGACCCTCTAGCCAATGACTGTTAAGCCCGCGGAGTCTCAGAACTCACAACAACAAGGATTTCTGTAGCAGAAGCTATGGGCCTGGAATGTGTACTACAGCGTTTCTACAAATCTACCCGGTTTCGCTTGGCTTCGTCTTTACGGAGATACTGCGAAACCGGATAGATCGAAACCGTAACGGTTTCGCCTGTTTAGGCTTCGTGTGGACGGGGCCTTAATCTGGCCGACTCGAACACCGACATGGGCGGTACACACCTACGGGATTACAGCCGACGCCGTACATTCCACGAAAACCGGAAGTAGCAGGTCCTAGGAATTGCCAGCGACCACAAACAGCAACAGTCTATCCTCCACCATGGCGATGAATTGTTGCTCGAACTCTTCGATCCACAATATTCAATCCAAGGTCAACAATCAAAACAATGCCAAACAATGCGTTGAGAGAGTGTGGTGACATCTTCTTGGATTACGCAGTTTATCTGGTATGTTTACCATCCTCACTTCAGGGCTTCACTGATTCGCTAGTCAAACTGCTAGTCATCCACCAATCAGAATGGTAAAAGAATGACCGACTCGAATGGCCGATTACACAAGTTGAATCGACTGAAATGAACGCCGACGTGGCCGATTTGAGCGACGACACCAAATAGACCCCGGCGCCGATTTTCGGTCCGGTGCGTGTGGGCTTGCCTTAAATCTATCGGGTTAGATCGGCATGCGCAGCTTCCTAGCCCATCTTTTGACAATGGCGTCACCATTTGTGGGTGTTCCCGTTGACCTCGAAGCCCGTCTCGTACAGAGGTCTCTCCGACAGAGGCTCTTTCGGGACCGATTCCTAAGCATTGCCTGAGAATATTTATTCATGAGAGATACCGGTTCTCATCAGAGGGTATTCGCTATTTGATCGTCCTTGTTGGACCATATGTAAACAATGCTTTCTGTTACGCATTCTGTCTCCATGAATGAGAGGTAGATTGGAGGTAGCACGTCAGTCTTGAACTTATGCGTGCAGGGTTTTTCTCCTAAATGATGCGCATTTATGTGAAGCGTAAACCGTTCCAATTCTCATGCATATGCAATAGTTAATTCACTAAAAGTTATGGAAATAAATTTTGTGCGTATTTCGAACTTGAACCCATATTCCCAAGGCCGTGCTGGCACCACATCTATGGGGGTAAAAGGCATGATGCTAGACCTGCGAGAACTGAGCCCCGGCGCTAGCGTTGGGGTGTTATACTAATCCACTACGCCATCGGTTGAAAACATATGCAATACATTTCTTGCATAGGCCTATATGATGTATTTAGAGTGAATTCCCTAAATTATAGAACATGGGAGGTTGGACGTTGCTTATGGATTTTGAAATCATCATCACTCTATAATCACATCCTATAATACAATTCTGCATTTGGCATAGTTATTTTATAGACAATATTCAGAATCTTTTCATTTATACGCATTTATATATACTGCTTGATCTATCCAGTTTGTTAAGGTGAGTAAAATGCAATAAACGCCCCTTTCAGGTGCACGCACATTAAAACATAAGCGGAAAACCCGGCTCAACTAATCGAATCCTAAGTGAGCTTAGTAGCCTACCATTTAACTCTGATCGCGAGTTGCGTCTCTGTCGACCCAGGCCGGATATGTTCAGCGAGGTTCGTAGTACAGGGCACTAGTGTGTAGTTGATGCATAGCATGTGTGGATATTTGTGGATGTGTGGTATGTGTTAATGTGTAGCCTTTGTGGACATTTAGCATGTGTGGACATGTAGTATGTGTAGGAGTTTAGTGTTATGGTTGAACATTAGGTCTTAACTTGATTGTTACTCCCATAAAGCTAGAGGACAAAGCGGTTTCTAAATGTAGATAGAGAAAAGAGAGGAGGGTCAAAAACAACAGAGTCTGGCTGGGATGGATGCATGGTTATGTTAATTCTCAAGTGTCTATTTGACTTTGGTTGCAGCCTTTATAAATAACGTCGGTAATGTGGAGAACTAACCAAGTACAAGTCAGGATTCGCCATCATGTCTTGCTTAAGTGCTTTTTTGGCAGATGCGAACCTCAGTGTGTTATTTATATGTGTGTGTGTTTGCCCTTATGTGTGTGTGTTTTGAAAATGATGTGTTTGTGTATGTGTGTGTGTGTGTGTGTGTGTGTGTGTGTGTGTGTGTGTGTGTGTGTGTGTGTGTGTGTGTGTGTGTGTGTGTGTGTGTGTGTGTGTGTGTGTGTGTGTGTGTTCGTGTGTGTAAGTGTGTGTGTAAGTGTGTGTGTTTGTATGCGTTAATAATTATGCATGGCATGATGCACGATCCAAGGAAACCCTCCAATAGCGCGCCTTCCTGAGGTGAATGTAAATTAGCCCCTCGGCCGTGTACTCCACCATCCCTCCCTCCCTCCCTCCCTCCCTCCACCCGTCTCTCCCCACCCGTCCCTCTCTCCCCGTGTGATTGTTGAGGATAATGGGAGAGGACAAGCGGGGGTGTGCGTGTGACGCTGATCGCAGGCACCCCTGGCCGCGGCGGCCATGCCTGGAGAGCCGTGTGAAAGCGATCTGATTTAGGCTGCTAAAACCGATGAGTGTCCGTCACACCTGCGGCAAAGTACATTTGAGGGATGCGAGGCAACGCGCGGACAGCGCGTCGCTACTGACCGCGCTGCGTTGCGCGCCTTTTATGTTAATAGTGCGCGGTGGAGGAAGGGAGACGCGGATGATCTCCGCTCTCTACCGCAGTGCCCTCTGCGCATCATTGTGCTTCCGTTGTATTAAAAGAACGCCATGAATAACCAGAGGATGCGTTTGCGAGATTACGGTCGTGGTTAATGAGGTTACCAAGTAATGAGATGGGAATCATGGCAAAAAGGAGCTCAATTTTGTTTTTCTCTCATTCCAGTGCAATATTTTGGCCTGTAATTTCGACACTGTGCGCTTGATTTATGAAGAGCTCTGACATGCTCAACCGGGAGGCTTGAGCGACCCACCACTGTTAGCATCATTAGTTAATATCTATATTCACCTCTGCTAGAACATCATTCACCCAGACAATGTTGAAAGGCTATTATCAATGAGTGATGGAGTCTTAATGACCGGGATAAAGCGTGCACCTGCGCCCCAGTTGAAGTCTGATCGACAGTGGAAGACCCTGTCTCGCCTCCTTGTAAGATAGGATAATCATCCGTAGGTTAAAGGACTGTAATATCCGTGTAATTGTGATTTATCGTGACTATGAGCCATTCCCTTGTTTTGAACAAAGTTTGGTTAGGGTGTTAACGGTTTATGACGTACTATAGCTGTCGTGAGACGACTTAAGTCTTATTTTACTAGCTGCCAGTTAACACGTTTCCTAACCCTGTTAAAGATGTGTAAAACCATTTGTGAGACGATTAGTAGGTGTAAGGTATGAAAATACGAGTAAAACTAAACTCAACTACAAAACCAAAAATGGTGGTGAAGGTGAGAATCTTTAAGGTGACTTATCTTGATAGGAAAACAATAACACACAGATTAGTGCAAACGCCTCATAATGTTGAATTCATGCACCCCACCTTAAAGTGAAAGTAGTCACTTTGATGGATTTGCACTCATGATGCCTGTGTCCTCAACATTTTATTTCCCTTGATAAGAAGCCACTTAGCCTGATTACACAGACAGACGCACAGACACAGACACCAAACACGTACACACACAGACACATACATCTCACACACACACACACACACACACACACACACACACACACACACACACACACCGTCCTGCCTGGCAGCTTTAAGCCACACGTCCCCTGTCCCCCCTTTGCCCGGACCCCCTGAGGGACAGCGAATGGAGAATCTATAGGAGCCCTCTCACCTCTCCCTCCGAGCCAGGCCACAGCATCAGCCTCAGCCCCGCCCCCGTCCCCCCCTATCACCTCCACCACCCCCACCATGGGGTCCCAGTTCAGTGTGCACCGGTCAGTCAGCGCTCCGCAGCATTAATCTGCTCTGACACGTGACTTTCCTCTCCCCGCCCCCCGCCCCCCCTTCTTCCCCCCCTCTTGGAGGACATCCCATTCTGGGATGCGCTCCAACATGCAGTGCGGTGGGCTGCTCCTGCCAGAGTGATGCAGAGTGTTTGAGCCTCCCTGCTGGTGGGCGGGAAGGCGGGGGGAGGGTGTGGTGGTGGTGGTGGTGGTGGTGGTGGAGGTGCAGAGGGCTGTAGGAGGGTTAGGGGAGGGACGGAAGGGGAGATGTGAGCGATGGTGGACCTGGGTGAAGAGGGATGGGAGGATTGTAGCCTTTGATTACCGAGTGTGGATGAGTAAGGGCCGGGATAAGCTGGGTTAATGATGTTAGACGGGGCCCGGGCGGCTGCCTAGTTTATTTTTCCTTCTTGTGCGTGTACGTGTGGAGTCTTGAGTCGCTGGCAGGGGCTGCAAAGGCCCGCTGCCAAGACGAGATGATGTGTAGGCCGATGTTAATGTGAAACATTTTGAAACACAAGGAGGAAAACATATTTTTTTCGTTCTTTATTTTGTTGATTTTATTGATTTGTTTATCTCTGTTTGTTGGGAGATAAAAAGCAAGAATGTGTTTCATTCGATTCTTTTTGGCGTTAAAAGGTGGACATGTCCTTCTAAATATAAACGGTGGTTTTTTGATCCATTTTTTCCCATCTACTAAAAGCCCTGTATAATTAATGGCTCACTCACCCACTCACACACAGACGGACACAGCCGCCCTGCATACCAACGAACTTGTTGCAAGCTTCAAGCCTCAGTTGCAAACTTCCTTTCTCTCCACCTGCCAGCCCCGCGCTTACAAACGGCATCAAAGTTCTTACAAAAATGTGCACCGTGTTGCATTCGGAAAAGGTCCGCGGCAGAAGTTTCTAATCCGCCCCGAAAATGCGTGTTTCAGCTTCTAAAACGTAAACTAGCCACATTACCAATAGTTAATCCATTATTCATAGTGCTACGCATGCTCTTCTCCAGATAATTAGCAGAGTAAATGTATTGACAGAAATATATATTTATGTTTCTTCATCCTCCACCTCACCCAGATTCTCTCAGGAGAAAACACCGCACATGAACATCAAAGCACAAATTTCTCTCAACACAGCGCTCTGTGATGTTAAACCCAGAGAGTTGCAGAACGTTGCTCCTCTCCTAAGAAGATACGGAGGCGGGGGGGGGGGGGGGAGCTCTCGGGCCCCCAGCGTTCCCGCCTGAAGTCTGCTTGGGCAGGGCTGTACCTGTACCTGCCGTGACATGAGGGGCCGCCTGGGGGGGGCGCCAGACTAATAGACCGGGGCGTGTGCCAGATCAGGGGATCAGGTGTGTTGGAGGCCAGCTCCTCCCAAGCACCACCCTCCCATTCTCCCCCAGGGTCCTGGAGACAAAGGCTGGCGACCCGCTCCACAAACGTCAGAGGCAGCACCTGCCGGCGTGACTGAGCGCGGTGGTGCGGCGGACCACCTGCCGCCAGGCCAGGCATGGGGGCACGGCGCCCTCGCGCAAGAGTGACGAGGGAGATGAAAATACGCAGCGTGCTAATTTCCACCGTACACAAGATGGCAAAACAGCAGTTTAGTCGTACATCTTGTGCGTCGTCTGCACCGGCGGGAGTTGACGCTGAGGTTGGGGGTTTCTGACTGTTGATTCAGGATGATTCAGATTTAAGTTCAGAAGAAGTTCAGAAGAAGTTTGAAATAAACTGATATTCTTCTGCCTGTTTTGGCCACAAACCCAATGAGATCACAATGAGATGTTTGCAGATGTCCTTGTTAAAAAATGTATGTCTATTTCTTTTAATAATTTTTTTAAGGCATGAAAGAAAAGCATCTATCTGGCCGTTAATTACAGAATACAATAATTTTCTGGCCTTGGACGTCAAGAGCATATTGTATGTTGACAAGGTGGCAGAAATAGACTGGGCATGTTCTTGAAGTCCCTGGACACACACCAATAATTATTATTGCAACAATAACAACAATAATGGCGAGTTTCATTGCTGCCCATGATGATTGATTGATTGATACATAAAAAACACTTTCTCTGTGCTCTGTAATTATATTGAGGGGTGGGAGGAGGGGGTTGATGGCTGGTCCCACTTGATCTCCATTTATATTCTCTTGTTTGTTTTATTTAGTGTTTCTTTCCTTAGTCAAAGTGTTGTTCAGATACCTCTATTTCCATCTCAAATGGAAGGAGTTTTTGTATGTATGTCTCTCCTTCAAATCGCTCAACCTCCGTATATAACAGACACGATTTCGTAGTAATCATTGATCTAATGGAATATCCAGATGAAACAAACATGAAATTATTCATTCACTCACCATATATTCATCTATAGAGGCCATGTGGCTTTTCTCCCAACAGAACCCAGTCTATGGGCGGTTGGCACTTCAAATCAGACGTGAGCCTTGCAAATGTGGGGGCATGGTGGGGAGAGATATGGGGTGCAGAGGGTAAGAGGGGCAGTGGAATTCAACGTCTCTTTGAGCTGTCACATTCGCTCTCCCCTGATGTCTCCCTGACATCCCCAGGACTCTGCTTTTAGATGGCAGAGTGCTCTCGGCCTCCTCATTGTGGTCATTACTGCATCTTTCATGATGTTGGCCGTCACTGAAGGCAGACGTTGTGTCTTGAGAGACGACTGTCCATGTGTTGATCAGAGACTTCTGCCTTTGTCTTGAATTTCAATTGGTCGGATGCTTTAAGAAATATTTTAGTTAATTAAAAGATGTCAAAGTGAAATCACACCACACATGTTGATGTTTTGACATAATTTATTGATAGATGTTCTGTATTAAAGTACAATAGGTCACATTGTACACCAATCCTTTAAAATGGCTGCCGCAGTGCAAATTCACAATATTTGAGCGTGTTGTCTCTGCCCCTGCCCCCTCATCCCCAGACTAGAAAGCTCTAGAGGGTTGCCTGGTTGAGGTCACTGAACAACACAAGCACATTTCAACATTAATCTTTAAATAAGCGCATATACGGTGACATGCATGTGCATAATATATGCTTCAAAATTCTACACAATATACCTCTAAGGAAAACGACAACAAGCCCTTTTGAAGAGCAACAAATCGCTGTACACATGTATAGTATACAGATACAGAACACATTTACATACTGATACAGAACACATGTATGTACAGATACAGAACACATGTTTATATTGTTGTGTAACTTAAAATGTTAACTGTACCTATATGAGTCTATGCACATAAGTTAATTAATAACATTAATACTTAATAATAATAAGTTACATTTATTTAGCGCCTTTCTTAAACCCATGGTTGCTTAAATCGCTTAAATTAATGAACTGCAAAGTAACTTACCAACGTATATCAGTGTGGGCTTCCTTCACTCTCATATTGACATTGTTTTCAACAACCTTTATAGCACAACAGCATAATAGAATTCCCTCAAATCCAGTTATGGCTTTTGGGTTCTGTGTGCAGCATTTGTCACCCAAATATTTCCGCTGGCCCCATCTGCCCCCCCCCCCCCCCCCCCCCCCCCCCCCCCCCCCCCCCCCCCCCCCCCCCCCCCCCCCCCCCCCCCCCCCCCCCCCCTATTGAGACAGGGCGACATTGGGTCACATCCATCTTGGAATCCTTCTGGGCTCTAAGCTGTCTCCGGCGTTCAACTGCAATGCCTTTACCCGTGTTTTAGCGCAGCTCTGGCCATGCGGCTTTGTCGACATACGGCGACGAGGCTTTTAGGTCTAAGAGAAGCTAGTACAATTTTGGGTTGATCCAGTTCGTTTGCTTGCTTCCATTGTTTTTGTATGCCATTGTGTTGCATATCTGGCAACCGGGTTACTGTGAGAATAGTGAGTCCTAACACATAGGCCAAAGCAACATAGAAGGTTCCGGCCCGGAACGCTTCTTTCAGAACTTTCTTTTATAATTTTCAGGGAACATTTTGGCGGTGGCATTGTTGTTGCAGAAGCCTGTCTTTTGACTCGGCATGTTAACTGAAATTCTGAAGAAAATTTGGGGATTTTATGATTTAATGCAATACTTTTGCTACATATTATAGCTCTTAACTATGTATTAAATACAATATCTTTCTCTATATCATATATTTACAATTTTTTATATACATTGGGTATTAAAATTCATGATATATTCTATTCATAATATATCTGGAATAGAATTAAACATAATTATTACTGACTTCATTCCCAAAGACCAGCGTAACTTGATCAAAATCTCTCCCTGCAATTTTATAATGAACCTTGGTTTTTTTAGCACAGGCAATGTATACAATACAGTCGTTCATGATGTAAAAGATATGATTGATTTCCAATTTGTGCAAATGCAAATCGCAGGCTGTCTCTCATTCCTCAGCAAAGCCCTCCAAGGACCCCGCCGCAGCAATATACCGCAAAGGACTGCAGCGGCAAAATTAGCCAAAGCTTTTTGTCACTAAATATTAACAGCAGCCTATTTCATGTCTGTAGGATTATGATGTCAGCGGTAATTACAGTGCAGGCGATGATGATTAAAAAGACGGTGCCTTCAAGGTAAAACAAAATGAGGGAGTGGGAAAAACGAGGCATCAAATGGATGCTCTTAAATGATCAACTGGAGGCTATTAGAACATCAGATATGCTAATGAGCGACTCCCCCCTTTGTGTTACACTCCACATCCATGCTGCATGCCTCTGTGCACTCCTCATCCCTCCTCCTTCTCCTTCCTCCCATCTATGACTGTGTATGTGTGCGTGTGTGCTCGTGGTGTCATCTCATCTCCAAAGGAAGCATACTTACGGTGGTGGGTGTGCTCCCCAATCAGCCCCGTGACCTCAACAACACAGTGCTGCAAACGTGCTGAGGTGTCGCTAAGGGGGCGCCCTTAATTGATGTCATTAAGTTGATCTTAGCACTTCAGGGGGCGTAGCTCGTGGAGCAGAAGAGCCGTGCAGTGTCTTGCCCGTAATGAAGCGCAGGCCTGGGATATGAGTGCTGTGGTCTGATATGAACCTTTGTAGCCAGAGTGTTGATAAACTCTGCGGCAGGAGCTCAACATTCGGCCTGGATTTGGGTCGGGATGAAGGTAAAGTAATGGACTGTGCAGCCAGAATAGGCGGGAAAGAGACAAGAGAAAGAGATTTAACTCGCGCAGATACACATTACTTTCATGTTTTGTATGGTTTCCTCTGAACAGTACTTACTGCAAAACTACCTTGGAGATATGAAACTGACAATAAAACAGCTAACAGTCATCACATACCTTGTTTGAGTTAATGGTCCCTCGTTATTATTAACGTGGCCGTTTTGACTGGCAGTGAGCACAGCCACTAGCCACCGCAGTATTCTCATTAATATTCATCAGACCATTAGGTCTTCAGTGGACCGCAGTAGGGTGGGCCAATCACGTGCCTTGGAAACCAAAGCGTTGTAGCGGTTTTTCATCCTCTTACAATCATGGGACAATGATGGATTCTGCCCTCCGACAGAGAAGTTAGCTTGTTCCCGGGGTTCCTTATCTGACCAAAGAGAGAACTCCCCTGGCAGCGGATGCTTTGATTTTGCATGTAGCGGCAAGAGTCAGGGCGGGGCCGACATAATGCCATCACTTCACACACTTACACACGCTATATAAATTTAATCTATTATTATTATTATTATTACTTCCTGTTTCATGTTCAGCGGCGAGAGGGAGGCTGAAGGGAGGGATTTCTGAAGGAGTGATCGAATGTGTGTTTCCGATACATGTTTTGGATGTTGTTTGCTAAATTCTTTGCTAAAATCTTACTACAGATTTCCTCTAATTGTCGCTTTAGTTGCTCTTGTTCTCCTCTACTTCTGGCTCTTGTCTGTGTTGGTGCTAAACCTGACACTGTGTGAACTGACGTACACTGCTCAGATAAAGGAAGAGTTCAGAAAGTACAGGAGCAAAGTTGACCGGATGCCTGCCAATAATAATTGTCGCCATTTAAATCAGCGGTCTAGATTGGCCAGAATACAGTGGAAAGCGATCAACCCTTGGCACATCATGGCTGTCCTGGCCTGAGGAATATTCCAAAATATACACGATTAAGTTTCACTGTGTATGTTTTAACGTTCATTATTCCACATCTTGTTTTTTCTAAGGAGAGTTCTTGAGTCCTGTGCCGACAGGACGGTTGAGACGGAAGCAGGTCAAAGACATTCTCAAGTTTCAACGAGTCATCGAGGGCAAAGAGAAAGCCAATATTTACCCCTATAAAATGAAATAAACCGAAATTAAATCACGGTTGATTTACATCTTGACAGACGCTGTCATCAATTAACCTGGGGTCTTGGTAAACAGCCAGATCCTATAAAATATACCTATATCTGTGGATCTAACACATATTTCATTGCATAACTAATACATTGCTGAGGACAGCAGAATGAAAAGCTGTTTGATCAACGCTTACCAAAGGCAGACGAGTCGTAATCCATTTTCCTTTATTTGCTTTGAATCCAGATTGAAGCATGTATTTACAAGGTAGGATCCTTATCCTCTTATGTAGTACCTTATCCTCAAATGTACTAACATCTTTAATCCTTCGGGACAATTTGTCCCAGACCTCACCCTTAAATCTCCAAAGAAAATATAATCTAATTGTTACCCGAGTTGATGTATCAGGTACATTACGTTTCCTCGGTGACTACCTAAAAGGCCTTTTGATTAACACAGACCCCAGCACCATTCTACGCAAAGAATACCTATTACGCCACTTTGGTAAAATATGCAAATCAACATCACATCTTGTTGATTGGGCTAAAATTGGAAATTAATTTACATTTGTGGGAGATAACGTGTCGATAGATGGTTGAGGGACAACAAGAGGTTCAAAGCGAAGGGTCTGGTTCTAATCAGAGGAGGACGCCTCATAACCTCCTCAACGTCATCCTTTGTCTCAGACTCATGCTCCTCCACGTTACTCTCATGGTACAAAGAGCTGGGACTAAACCTCATGGGCAGAACAGTTCTGCTTAGAGGTCATTTTAAATGAAGAGAGGGCATTAGAGGGGCGCACAGAGCACCTAGAGACCCTATAGCCATGGTTTGTTAGGTAAGGGCCTTAAATCAGAGGGATTAAGAAGATTATAAAATTGCATCTAATAGGCACCTCGATATCATCTGAAACAAAAATAGGGATATTTATGCTATGTTTATACAGCTTACCCCACCTTGGGTCAAATCAACACAAAGTATACAGATGTGAGCATAATGATTACAGGACATAGAACATTGATTTTACCGTTTACCCAGTTGTCCCCATTCAATTAGGAAAAGTCATTAAATGTAAAGCCGAAACAATTATGTCAATCAATTATTACAAGTGTGTCACTTGACCCCAACAATAGAAGGAGAGTTAAGTGCATTCAGTGACCTAGAGAAAGTGAGTTGATTACTCCGGGAAATAGCATGCTATACTAAAACAGAGTCTGCTAAGTATTTTAAACCTCTCACCTGTCTCTCTCATAAACTCAATCATCCCCTTGTTGACATAAATAAGTGAAGTTGACAGAATCACACCAATGTTTTGATTGGACCTTGGAAAATATCCCACACCCTGTGCCTGGGGCTGATTCTGAGCCTTTTTGTTTTTGCTTATTAATGGCGAGGCACTGATGATTCCCAGCCATAACAGGTTGCAATTGTCCCGTCGTACTAACACCGCTAATTACCTTGCCTGCCACTGTGCGCAATCCAACCTGCAATTAGCCAGCGTTATTGCAGTCCAAAAAAGTGTCTCACCTTACCAGCCAGCTGTTTCGAGGAGGCTCTTCTCCGGTCGAAAGAAGCGGCAGAGACAAACTAATACCAAATGGATGCGGGCCCGCTTACGGTTCCACCACCGCGTTCCAGCTGGCATTCGGCCCCGGCAGAAAGAGCGCACCACCACCCCCTCTCTCTCTTTTTGGGGCCTTACCAAACCTGCCGGTTCCCCCCGTCGTCCGCACGTAGCTAAGTGTTGAGTCCTCTGTTAGGATCACTCCATGCACGGCTGACAAGGTAGTGGCCCCTCTCCAAAACAGAGGGGCGGCGCGGCGGCTGTCGCTAATGCTCGCCGAGCACTGACAAGCGAGGCCTGTCACTCTGCCACGGCCGCCATCCACCAGCCGCTCGCACAAACAAGGTGGTGGAGAGAGGAGCCGGAGGGGGGCGGGGCTGCCATGTGTCCCACCAAGGGATGGAGACGGAAAGAGGGAAGAGGGGGGTTCGACATGATTCCATCGTGTTGATTCTGAGATTTGATTCTGAAGAGTGAACGGCGTTGGAATCAACAAAACCGTGGTATCAGGTTAGCTGTTTAATATAGTGAGTTTATAAGTCATATCTTTATTTGAAAGCCGTCCATTTGATTATTTGGTTTTGATAGTTTTCTGGGTATCAAAGACGAATTGAAAAACAAAACTTAGCAGTCATTTTTTTTGTGATTAATTTGGAAACGTAATCTATTGTGAATCCATTCTAGATAGAAAACCTCTTGAATCGTTATTCCACCAGCCACACAGAGTACTGAGAGGAACAAAAGGTCTCCAGCTCTCTGTCTCTCCCAACTCTCCGGCTTTACAACTCTCTCCATCTCTCTCCAACTCTACCACATCTCCCACCTCTCTCATTGTTCTCCATTTCTCCCAACTCGCCAAACTCTCCAGCTCCCCCAAGTCTCTTCTACATCTCTCCCAACTCTCTTTACTCTCCAGCTCTCCCATCACAAATACCCTGGAAGAAGTTGTCTCCTTTTCCAAATATTGTGCTAGAAGTCTATACAATCTACTATAGCGCTACTTGCTTACATAATTTAAATTTGACCTTAGTTTTCAGATTTTAAATGTTTAATACATTTAAATTTTCATGTTTACTATTTTTGTGTTTATATTCCTAGAATGCAACGTTTTGCTATCACATAGAAAATATGTCGCTTTATAAGCCACTCCATTAAATCCAATGCGGGTGGTTTTAAAGGTGTATGCTTTATCCTTTATACTCTCAGCCCTGGTATCAATGGAAGCAGGCAGTTATCAGTGTAGCACAGGGTCATATGTTCTGTGGTCTTTTTCCATCTTTTTTCCTGGTATTCGGTCAGCATGATCTTTTCAGCATGTCCCTTCCCTTGATGGGCGTTTTCTGCAATTCCAAGTAAGGACAACAGCGCCTCCTAGGGTAATATACGGTAATGCACCCTACCTCTATCTGTCCCTCTCCATTTACGCATTTATTTTTCTTGGTAAAATACACCGTGGAAGGCCTTGGGGCTTTCTGGGGGGTGGGGGGTGGGGGGGGGGGGGGGGGGGGGGGGGAGAGAGGATTTACAACAAGGTTTGTGGGAGATACTGATGCCATGTCATAGTGTGTAAAGCATATACCGGTAGTATACTGGGAAATGAGAAACAACGTCATAACTGAAATATATGAAAGGCTTTTCTGGTGTAATAGATTGCACATTATGCCTAATAGATTTAGTAATAAACAATCAAACACATAGCGTGTGTGTCTGTTTGTGCAGGAGCCACTTGGCAAAGTAGCACATTGCTGTAAACTAAATACTAAATCGATATTGAAATATCATATCAATAAATTACATTTCTACTGGATTACTGTTTAGGTATTTTCCCCCGGAAGTTAGGGTTTAAAGGGCATTGACCTACTACGTGATCATAACAACGGATTTCTCTGGGTTTGAACATTATTGGAAACAATTGGAGAAATGTAAGTACACAATTCAACAAAATATATAACTTAAGTCCAGTCAGTTTTAGTTATTTTAACGCCGTAATGTACATATTATACCTTTAATTAGTATTCGATTAGACTATACTATAGTATAGGCTTTGTATAGCCTAGCTGTCCTTTAAAAAAAGCTTTCAGGCCGCTGCTTGGACAGAACTATGCTGCCTCAGAGGAAGATAGTACAAGTAAGCTTCGCAGATAGCCGCATTAGCTTCCACTTTGTCAACATATGGTTTGAAATTACGTAAGCTTTTCAGAAATCACTCAAACTGCCGAAATATTAAGCAGACCTCTGTTGTATGAACGTGCTTTGACCCCCAGGTCAGGAGCTGTCGAGAGTGTCCAAGTAAAAAAAGAAACCATAATTATGTACAACTCATTTGGATTAAACTTTCAGAAGATGTTCTGAACCAGATTTATTCTAAATCCAGGGTAAAACCTTCATGTTCTCTACATAACTTTATGGAATATGTGTCACGCTAGTTTTTTATCAGGCATATAACTACATTTGGTAAGATAAGTGGTTTCTAAGATTCATTTAAATTAGAAGAGACGCTTCATTAGATGTTTAATCGTCGATTTATTTACATTTTTCTTCAAATTCACACAAACCCCTTGTCTTTATTGAGTTATAAAAATTTAATTTCAAACCATAAAAAAGCAGGCAAGCAACAGCATCAATAAACTTTCCAACAATCATACGCATTAACAAATTCCTTGTTGTTCAGTTGATTATTGCAAATATGCAATTTCTTTCAAAACGTGCCTTGCCTCATTTTACATTTCATTTGTGCAAGCTTTTACTGGGCCAAAAACACAACAACAATAAACTGTGAAAAAACCCGGTGTGTGTGTTTAAAAGAAAAGACCATGTTTCTTTTGTACCCTCAAATTATATTTGATTGCGAAAACAATCTCTGTATTATCTTGCAGTCTGAAATGGTCTGCTATCGACCAACAATACATAATATGATCCCTGAAAAACAAGACACATCGAAAGCCTGGCCCAAGCCTCCAACTGACCACCAGACACATAGTGAGCTCAAGAGCCACCTGTGTTGTTGCTGTAGTGTCGGCGATAAGGGCAGTGAGGGCAGCCGAGTGGACACAAGGGTGATGTGTTTGAACTTCAGATAGCATGTGATGACTTAATTCTCTTTTCTGCCTTGCCCCTTCAATCCCTGACCTTTTTTTTTTTTTTCCATCCTCTTTCCCTGGACTGCAATGTTTGTCAAAGGTCTGCATGAGATGGCCCGTCTCCCAGGGTGATAAAATCAAATCCATTCCATTCAGGCTTTCCCTATCTGCCACTCTCCCGAAGACACTGCTTCACAGCTGTGCTCCCTGAAGGGAAGAGGAAAGAGGTGGGCGGCTGTATATATGGCATCCCATGTCCAGAGTGGGGACTCGGCCCTTTGAAAAATAAAGATATATATTTAAGTGTGTTTGTGGGTGTGCGATAGGGTGTATCTTTTCAAAGGAAAGCACATGTAAATTCAATCTAAATATTGATGTCCAG
This sequence comes from Gadus morhua, assembly GCF_902167405.1. Taxonomy (NCBI): domain Eukaryota; kingdom Metazoa; phylum Chordata; class Actinopteri; order Gadiformes; family Gadidae; genus Gadus; species Gadus morhua. The sequence continues at coordinate 9,839,462 of NC_044056.1, read as the reverse complement.
GGCGCCAGCGGTGCCGGCCAGGGCTGTGTGCCGGGCAACTCTCTGCATGGTGTTTCCCCCGTCCCCCACAATCCCCCCCACCCCCATCCCTCATCCCACTCCCGCGTCCCTCGGGGGGGGCAGGGAGGTCGCACTCCTCGCCTCACTCTTCCCCTCACATCCGAGTTGCAGCAGGAGGAGGTGGGGGCGGCGTAGCAGGAAGAGGAAGAAGGGGGTGCCGGTAATGTGTGCTGCATTATTTATCGGTGTCTTTGCCGTGTCACTGCTGTGCGACCGGTTCCTCCAACGCCGTTTCCGAGGCGGGGGAACAAACGCAGGAAAACAGGTTATAGTCCAAGGGACCTTCGGCGCGGTGCCATGGGCACGTGACGGATGAGCCCGGCGCCTCGATTACCGCCGCCGCCCACCCCCGCGGCTACCTGCCGGCTGCTCGTATCACACGTTTACAGGGAGAACACTGCGGCGATACGGCGCCAACGCACACCCACCGTTGCGCCACCGCATGTCGCTGGTGGTGGTGGTGGTGGAGGTGGTGGTGGTGGATGTGGTGGGGGTGGGGGGAGACGGATGCCTTTGGAGAGCCAGCGAAGGTCCACCTCGCTCCTCCCTACCTCCTCCGCCTCCATCCCTGTTTTCTTCTCTTTTTTCTATCGGTCTCTCGTTCATCTGTCAAGTCTAATGAACAGATGTTGCTCAGCTGCTGGAGTCAGGATGATGAACGTGGCCGCTGGCAGCCACAGCCTTCTGGGGGGAGTGCTGGGTGAGGAAGAGCAGGGAGATGAGGAGGAGGAGGAGGAGGAGGAGGAGGAGAAGGAGGAAGAGGAAGGAGATGGGGGGGCGTCCACCCGCCGCACGGCATGACTGCGTGCGTTGACTCCACTCTCCGGCGTCTCACCTTCTCCTCGCTGACCTCATCTCTGTCATCCAGCCCGCCCCCCGCCCCCTCTGACATGCTAGCATCTCCCGGCCCGTCTGTCTCAGCCCTTGTCAGGCGGCGTGTTCTACAGCATGTTACATGCCCTTGTCCTGCGGGCGCCAGCGATGGGGAAAGGTCAAACTCTTCGATTAATAAGGTCAGCGAGGGTTTGGGAGAGGTCATTAGTTCCGACAAAGTGCAGGTGGAGGAAGGTGGATAGCCTGTGTGGGTTTGTTTTTCATCACACTCTTTTCAATAAAGTACGATAATGGAATGAGGTGCAGGGACGGGGCAGGCAGCTTGACTGGATTTCCTTCTTTTTTTTTGGACGCCCACCGTTGAATTTCACCAGTTTGACTGGCAAATATGATTCCAATTTATACAGGGGTAAATAAGAACACTCCTCTGTCAGTATCGGGAAGATTGACAGGTCGTGGCTTATGAAGATTTTGTTGTGGTTTTTTTACCTGACAGAGAGAGGGAGAGAGAGCGAGAGAGCGAGAGAGCGAGAGAGAGAGAGAGAGAGAGAGAGAGAGAGAGAGAGAGAGAGAGAGAGAGAGAGAGCGAGAGCGATCCCCTCTCTTCTAAAGAGGAATTCCAAATAGAAAAATGAGTGGCGAGTTCACGGAGGATTCTCCATTGTCCCCTGTTCCCAATTCAATATGGAATCCAATTGCCTTGTCTCACATTCAACTCCCAGTATGGCACGCCTGGGCAACTTACTTATCCCATCTCCTTCTGGCTGGGAGGGGGGGTCTCCCTTGATATGGAGAGGAAGAGGAAACGTCAACCAGAAAAAGAGGTTACACTGTGATCTATATGGATATTCACATATGTAAACAGTGATAAATACATTAGCTGCTGCCGCCATACATATTAACTATTGTGTATGTTGTAGGACAGCTGCAACAGGGGGAAATGGACCCACAGCGCCCATTGTACTGCACTTTATAACTGGTTTTACTTAACACACACACACAAACACAAACACACACATACACAAAATCGCACACACACACAAACACACACATACGCCTGATAAAAACGATGGCAATTTTGAGATCTCCAATCTCAAAATTTATAATGAACACGATAATCCGTTGAAATCATTTAATTAAAAGAAAATGTACAAAGACAACCAGAATGACATTTTGCAATTTGCAAGCAACAATAACACGTGTTCGTCTATCACACAATGAATGTATTATTACTAACGGTTGAAGACTATGTCTGTGTAGACAGCGCCTGGCTTCTAAAATACACTCTCTGCACTCACAATTCCCCGCGCAGACTTCTATGTGTGAGGACCAATTGGATATGAAGAAATTTGACTTTTTGGTCAATTGACGGCATTTATGTAGCGTTTTTCTAACCAGTGGCCACTGAAAGTGCTTTACAATCAGTAAATTCAGCCACGCAAGGTGACCACCAGCTTGTCAGGAGCAGTCAGGGTGAGGTGTCTTGCTCAGGGACACCTCGACACTCAGCTAGTAGGAGCCAGGGATCAAACTAGCAACCTTCCGGATACCAGCCAACCCGCTCTTCCTCCTGAGCCAAATGCCGCCCCAAAAGGAGGCGTGTGATGATTGGTTGGGGTTACCTATAGGTGGCAATGGACCAGGGTAGACGGGTGCCGATTCAAGTTCCTCACCGTCTCCGTCTCTGTCGTCTCCATAGTTGGGCGAGAGATCTTTTGATGGCTGGTGATTGGCAACAGCGGCACTCAGTGACGAAATGAAGCAATGATATGTGAAGTTCCTGCCAACCGACGGGTGATTTGGAATCTTGATGGGCCCATCACTCTGCCGGCTTTAGTGTCGGTGGAGAGGGTTGGAATGAGCGACGAGAGGAGCGGGAAGTCTGGGAAATGGTGTGAGAGGACCGCAATACTGACTGTATATTTTTTTGCGTAAGTGCCATAATGGGGGGGAATATGCGTCTTAGCTGTGTTTTGTCATGCCCGCGTGATGGAACACCAAACATAGATCACCGCAGTGAGCGGCCAGACGTGCCAAACACAGTCTCAGCTCACACTCCCTAGCTCTCTGGTCTCATCAACTACATCCATCCTTAAATCTTTCCTTTATTTGTGGAAGGAAGGCATGGGGACGAAACATAACACCACTGCACTATGTCGCGGACGGCTGATAAAACACACATGACTCTTTGGTTTTGACGATAAAGAGTAGGCAGTGAGATAGTGTTGTCATCAGTATGACATCATCCCGAGGAGCCCGTTAGGGGCCTGCCGGAGACGGTATCAGGGTAGGATGAGGTGCCCAGGTGTTGATATTCAGGGGAAAGGAGACTTCAAATACTTTCCATGGCGTAGAACTCTGGTGTCAACAAGATGAACAGCGATCCACGGTAAATACGCAGAGGGAGGACACACAAACACACGCACATACACACACACACACAGATCAAACACATGCATGTAGACGTATATACATGCTCAGGAAAATGGGCACATTGTCATGGACAACATGGCTGACATGACCTTGTGCCAAGAGTGGAGTGTGTGGTTGAATCAGCAGTAGTCTCTGGAAGGTCGCCCCTCTCAAAGAGATAGTTGCCATGGCTTATTCGGAACGACAGCTCATGTGGAGAATTGATGTATTTCAGATACGTATATGTTTAATATACATTTTCTTTTTAACCTTGGACCTTACTACAATGTAAGCTGTCCATGTAAAGGACCCAGGGACATTAAGGGACATCGCTTTCTGTTCAATTATTTAAGAGAGAGAGAGAGAGAGAGAGAGAGAGAGAGAGAGAGAGAGAGAGAGAGAGAGAGAGAGAGAGAGAGAGAGAGACACACACACACACAGAGAGAGAAACAGAGAGAGAGACACACAGAGAGAGACACACAGAGAGAGACACACAGAGAGAGACACACAGAAAGGCCATGGCTGTGACATGGGTTAACACTGTCCTTCTGGTATCATCATAGTTTATTTGAAAACCTTGAACAATATGTGTTTCACAGCCTGACCCAAAGCCTGAACCTACTGCAGTCTTTTCAGCTATCCTTATAACCCCTAACCCTACCCACACTGTGTATTTAAATGCTGTTCCATAACATTATCACGGGTTCATTACATACTGTTGCATTGCTTATTGCACATAACCTACTTAACAAGTGGCAGAGAAACAGTAAAGTAAAGTCTAACGTCATTTTTTTCCCCTTTAGATTACCGTATTATGTTTACTAGCCATACGGTAGAGATATTATTTCAAACGTATATTTATATTTAATCTATGTAAATGACATGCTTTTTTTTTTTTTTACTGCCCATAAATCTGCATTTCTCCGTGAGTGGATTCAAAAATAAAAATTGCTAGAATGAATTAGAGCATGAATTATTATTTCAGCTCACCTGATTGAAGCCTCTTTTCAATTATATAGAATTCCATAGAGGCGTATATTTCTATATCCATTAAGCAGCCTCCAGACTACGAACCTAATCTCTGTAATTTGTAACCATTTATAATCATAACTTCTTTGTGGCACTCTCTCTCTCTCTCTCTCTCTCTCTCTCTCTCTCTCTCTCTCTCTCTCTCTCTCTCTCTCTCTCTCTCTCTCTCTCTCTCTCTCTCTCTCTCTCTTTCTCTCTCTCTCTCTCATGCAGAGATGCATCATATATATATATCTATACATATATATTTATGTATACATACATTACAGTAGGCTAATTATTCCACTGTACAGTTAGATTTTGACTCTAAACCTAGGAAGTGGTTGTTTGAAAACCTCAACGACCATCCGCATCCCAATGAGCAGATTGGGCGATATGATTTGTTTCCTTCCAATTTTGTTTTTGTAGCCTTCTTTGACAAAAACAAACTGGCTTTAAAATAAATGCTTTATTTAAAGTGCACCTGTTTACCAAAAGCAAGCAAACCAAATGACAGCACTACAGAAAGAAAACAGAGAGACCGAGTGCTGGAGAGAGAGACGGATAGAGAGATTTCCTTTCATTATTTTGTAACCAATTTTTTATCTTCTTATACACTGGCAATGCAAATACATGTTGTCCATTCCAATAGATCCCTTTGAATCTTGAGATAAATTTGATCAATTAACGAGAGAGAGAGAGAGAGAGAGAGAGAGAGAGAGAGAGAGAGAGAGAGAGAGAGAGAGAGAGAGAGAGAGGGACACAGACAGAGACACAGACGGAGACACAGACAGAGGGACAGAGAGAGAGAGAGAGAGAGTGTGTGAGAGAGAGCGAGGGAGAGAGAGAGGGAGAGAAAGAGAGAGAGAGAGAGAGTGTGTGGAGAGAGAGATACAGTCAGAGAGAGAGAGAGAGAGAGAGTGAGAGACACATCCGCAAACACACACACACACCAGAGGGTTCCAGCCAGGACACAACACAGGCTCAGTCGGCTGGACAGCTCCCCCCTCTCTTGGAAGGACAACAGGGTCAGGATTTGGCCGTGAAGGGTGCAAGCTGTCACAGTTCCCCTTCATCCTGTCCCTTGATTCCCGCCACTAAATCCCCAAGTTGGACATCAAGGCCATTGTGATCTGATTTCATCCTTTTTATCTAGTTCAACATTCCCCCACCCCAGCCACCAGGGGTTTGGGGCTCCACCAATGTTTGTTCTTCAAGTGGGGTGGCGGAGGGGAAGAAACGACATAAATACAAAAAAGAAATCTGATTCATGGAGTGAGGATGAGACTTGAATTAGATTTGAAATGACGTTGGTAACCCTCTTCGTAATGGTTGCCTCATCGTTCTTCATCTTTCCAGGGATATTTTATACTTTAGTTATGCAGAAAATATGAGTGTGTAAGGGATAAGCCAGCAGATGGGGTGGTCAGGGTTGAAAAGGCTGGAGAAAAGAGGTGTAATTTGTATTATTTTAAATAGGTCATCTACAACCCAATCATGTGGGAAACAATAGAATTCAACTTCATTTTGGGTGTTTGTCCTGCTATATGATTGGCTCACCGTCCTCTCTGCAATCCTTGAGGCCCATTAAAGCCAAAACGACATGGCTGTGTCACAATGTTAGTTTACTAGCGTCGACTAATCGCTGTTGTATCGAACAGGGACCGGCAACAATGATTTGTTCATCGACATTCGGGACACAAATTATATGACGAATGTACCTGGCTAAACCGAATACTGCACTGTACTTTTCAGATGGTGGACATACAACAACAAAGATAATCACCAGTATAATTCAAAGATTATTATTCCAAAAAAAAAGCTACCCTATCTCGCTTATTCGTTCCCGAATTACCGTTTCGGTTTACGGTTAGGGTCTAGGGTTAGGTTAGGGCTAGGGGGGCCGGAGGGTTAGGGGTCGGAGACGCCATACTGCCCCCTGGTGTTCACGTTATCGTGAAGCAGAAGTATAAACGGACTTTCCCAAAAATCTGGGAAGATGTGCAATGTGTCTCTGCGTTGGTTTCTGCCTCGCATTGTAGATCTCTGCAGCTGCGCTGTATTCCCGAATCTAGCTGAAGTAGTTCCTTGTGTCGAATATGTGACTGAACGACGTTGACTCAATGCAGACCACTGCTGTTGTTATAGGTGCTTAATAGAGCTCCTGTTGCGCAGAAATGAGACGAAGAAATGAGATGTAAAGATAATCTAAATATGCCGCTTGACTGTGACAATTGTTATTGCTTGGCACTTAGTTATATGAACATCTTTACCGTACAGACAGCGATATAAAATATATATTGTTTCTTCTTCTTCTGACAAATTTACTTATTGCGAATCGATTTCGATAAAAAGCTTCTGCTAAATGCCCTAAATGTAAATGTGGTCGGAAAGAAACAAGTCTGCGGGTTCGAGTCCTGGGCGGAAGCACATGATATGTCTCACTGAGGCCGTGACCCCACCGATGGCTACAATAAGAAGCCATCGCATCGTGCGAGCGAGATTCACTGACTCGTTTTGAAGCAGACTTTCATAATGAATCGTTCTGCTGCCTACAGCTGTTCAGCAGACAACATCGGGCGCGATGACGAATGCGCCACCCAGTGATAATGAACGAGCAGGGCCCTAAGTGGCCAGGCCGCGGCGGTGTGTACAGGAGGAAGTGTTGCTTACACTATCATTCAAAGGCCCCCCCATCCCGTACCCCCCACACATACACACATACTCCCCCCCCCACACAGACCCACACATACTTCCCCAACTCACACTCCCCCGCAACGCAGACGCACACACACTCCTCAACCAAGTACACACACTCCCCCGATCACACAAACTCACTCCCCCCCAACACATACAAACACACACATACTCATGCTCCCCCAATCACACATACACGCACACGCGCACACACACACACACACACACACACACACACACACACACACACACACACACACACACACACACGCACACACACACACACACACACACACACACCCACACACCCACACTCCCCCCACCTCAAGCACCAGCACGGCGTGATGGCCGCCGGCCTGCCGCAGCTCTCTTCCAGGGGCCCTTGATCGATCGTGAGGAATCTTCCCGGGATGGATGGTGCGGGGCGGCGGTAATGACAACTTCTCTGTGCGGTATTTCGTCCATGCTGAGTCTTATACAGGACTATCGACAGAGCGAGCAGAGCCTGCGACAGCAGAGAGAGACGGAGAGGATCAGGGGGGGATAAAGACAGAGAGAGTGTGTTGACGTGTTTTTTTTTACGTAGTATCGCTCCCTCCGCGCAGCACCGTGCCAGCATAGGTGTACTTTGAATCCCGACAAAACGCTGTCGAGGGCACTTGGCGTGCTGTGGGGGTGAGGCGCGGGCGGTAGATGTAACAGAGGATTTATCGTCTGCTCCACTGTTACGGGCGTCGGCCCTCACCTGTGCCTCGGAGATTGCAAGAAAGATTGCACGATATTGCGTGTGCTAAACACAGATGCATCCGCATCAGATCAATAAACAGATGGTAACATCTGTCATGGTAAGGCTCTGGGTGGGAAACAAGATTTACAAACTGCGAAACCAAAATGTAAAATCATGAGAAAGAATGTTGTGTAAAATGTTGTGTAGAATAGTCTCTCTTTTGATATGAATAACGTGCTGCATGTCACTCCAGTTGCTTCTTCTAGTTTCTGCCACGTTGCAAATGGTGTCTTCTTTTTTCGCTATTCTTTAACGGCGCTTTTGTGTCACAGTAGACTACGGTTTGAATTCAATCTTCTGCATGTATGTTCTGTATACAGCACTGACATATTCAACAAACAAGCTAAATTGATTTGTTGGATTGGTTTTCTGGCAAATGGATGAATACTCTTGGACACGGTTGTTGATTGAGATGCTGTGACTGAACCTGAGTACCTTTGTGTGTTTGCCTGTCTGCGATGTCAACTGCAGCATGATTTGCACGTATACATGTCAAAACAACATGCATGTTCTGCATTGTAATTCAAGTCAATTGATGCAAAGCCATATCGTGGGCAGGCGGCACAAAGGACTTTACACAAAATATGTTTATGTTTGCTGTGTGTACCACAGCAAGAAACGGTTTCAAGGTTGAAAAGTTTATGCCTGCGCCGAACGAAACAGTAAAAGCGGCTGTTAGACTCGGGGCCACAAATGCACGGCTCTGAAATGGAGATATGCAAAAGTGCTTTCAGGGATGCGCTGATTAACCGGCTTATGTGTGGCTGTGATTAAATGCTTCCCCCCCAGGTGGTTCCCGCTTCGTGGCTCAATCTGCTCCCCGGAATACTGCTTCTGTAAATCTGGGACTCTTAATGATTTAGGGTGAGGTCATCTGTATGGCTAAGGTAAAAAGATAATAGTTGTGTATACCCTTCATTACATTTTTACCTCATTTGAATGCATTTACACAGATTTAGGGTGAGGTCATTGGTATCGCTAAGGTTAAAAAGATAATAGTTATGTTAAGAATTCATTACATTTGAATAAATTATTTGTAATGCATTTCTGCTGAAAATGTTAATTAACTTCCGGTACAGGACATTATATGACACCAGGATAAGCCCTTAGACGTGTGAGTGCAACGAGTTTGAAAGATACAACTACAAAATACGTATTTAACGTTAATGTCCTGCTAGCTATCGGAATGGTAGCAGCACAGCTGTTCATAGGGACCAAACAAGAAGGCAAAAAGGACAAAATATGGCAGATATTGATGTAGTAAATATCGCCTCAAGAATACGGGAACTTTAACGTGTCACAGTCAAACTTCATTACTTATTCAAGCAGCACCAGAATACTGTTACCCAAATACCAATATATTTAAATGTGCGTTTAAATAAACACTGTTTCAATTTACACTTAAGGTACAAGAAGGGAATCATGTTCTAAGGGTTGTATGTTATCTTTGTATTAAGCTCTGTACTTTTTTTCCCATTTTCTACCCTGGCCTCTGATTTACCTTGATGTGATTCATTACCGCTCACCCAGTGTGTGGTCAATGATTTATGACTAGTGCACTAAAGATATGGCTCATTACTCAGTACACTAGCTTATATATATTTATATACAAGTTTATAGGTTTGCCTTTTTTGAGAAAATGTTTTACACTGAATCACCAAACATTCTTATATTATGAAGGTGAAAACACTAGTTTGATTTCTGGCAATTAATGAACACATGCATAGGAATTATGAGTGCCCTCAACAAAAATTCTGCAAAGTCAAACCAATTCGCAAGGTCAGACCCATCGTCAACCGATAATGTCAATTCGTTAATGATTTTTTTTATATTTGCGAATCATTTATGTCATCTCTTTTGTGTGGTTTAAACCCTTGAGATGAAGGTGCGACGCCTCTGCTCAATGACCGACCACCACTACGAGCATATTCACCCTCCACAAGACGACAGCTGCGTGGAACTGCATTCAATTAAACATAAAATATAGGCTACCATTAGCCTTATAGACTATAATACAGGCTAATATAATAAACTATTACCAGCACAATAAATCTGTGAAACCAAACAGTCGCTGGTCTCTGTGGGGACCCAGAGCTCTGTTCTGTCTGATTACGCACCAAAATCACATCGCTCACGATACACCCCATCGATCAAGAGACTTTTCAAAATGATGCGTTTCAGCATATAGAACATACGCATCACCGTTGCATTTCTCAAACGTTGATCCAGATCTGTACTAGTCATGAAATGCTGCAAAACAACAGAGGTTTTTCCTCCTGATATCGTGTCTCCTTCTGGACGGTCTACAATGTGCTCTACTTAGGAAAGGAAGTGATTGGATGGCGCCACTGCCATTACACCAAGGGGTTATCACACAAACAATAAGGACGCAACGCAGCAAATTGCACACAGAAGACTCTCAATCCCACCCACCCCCACAAAACAAACACTGTATAATTTATGGGATTTTCCTTCTAGAAGCCAAGTAATGCTGCGGTATCACTCATTCACCACCCCGCCCTTCCTCCCAGTGGAAGGGCCCGCTGCCACACACAAAGGCCAGCTGCCACAAACAACTTCCCCGACACGGCGATTAGACTATCAAAGAAGACGTAGACTCAATGTCTTTCTATCAAAGATTTGAATCCATTGAAGATTGGAAGCCACCCCTACTAGGAATATTGTATAATAGGACTCTTGCAGAAACTTCCAGAACATTTTAGGTCGGGCCCAACCCTCAATGCTTGTGAATCAGTGCTCAAAACATTTATGTTGGCCGCAGATTTATTAAAAATGGATTTCTGCGCTACATTTATTCCCTTACCATCTGATACCTCCATTACCATAACATTTCTCCCTTCTTCTAAACGTTCTGCTAGTTTTTTTTTGTCTTCTAAGGACTGTCCTAAATGTTTTTCAAATGTGACGTCTTCCTTTGTTCGTCACAATGAATGGCCTTGAGTTTGAATGGCTGTAGAAATAAACGTGCCTTGTCTACGACAAACAGCCCTTACAAATGTAACTCAAATAGGGAAGGGAAAAGTGTGCCATTATTCTCTCTTTTCCATTGATGCTCTTATCTGTGTGTTGTTCTCGCTTCTTCGGGCACACTTAAGCGCACCAAAGTGTTGTGCAGGTCAAAGACCCCGGTGCAGACGGATTGACAGCCACGAATCAAGGTGCCAGAATCCCGGGCTTCAGCAGAGAACAGCAAAAAAAGCGTTGGCGCCTTTCTCGGTAAACAAGACCTTCCGGGACCTATAGCGCGCATTTATTGTCTCTAACTGTCGCAGTCGCTGCCAACGCGGGGCCTGGCATTCGATACTCGGTGTCAAACGCAATCTAGGTCCAGCGTCACTTTGGAAGGGAGGTATCTATTGAGCGCTGCAGCAACCAGCAGCCTGCAGCCTCCCCCCGTTCCTGCAGCGCCTGGGAGGGAAAGGGCCGGCCATATCAATGGATTTGACGTCGGCTTTAACCAAAGCCCGCTGAAAGATTGGCAGCGCAATCAGTAATTCAACAGGTGGCGGCGGAGCTCGACCACAGCGCCACACATCTCTCGCTTGTGCTCTTTTTTCACCTCTGCTAAGGCGCTGTTCCCTCTTTAGTTACTCCCAAATTGCTTCTTTTGAACTTCAATCCAATCCAATAGCGGAGAAAATAGGGCTGGGGGTCCAGGGGGGAATGGGCGGGCGGGATACGAGGAGGGAGTCAGGAAAGCAGTCTGCGGCGTGGACCACTTGACATTTCAAGCGCTGACCCTCCTGAGTGACCTCGACTCACAGCCACATTTAACTTAGATTACTTTCTCTCGCAATCTTACTATATGTTCCTTCATCCTCCCTATTTTCTCCCATGTTCACCCGCCTGAAAGGTCTTGGTGTGTGTGCGTGTATGTGTGTGTGAGTGTGAATGTGTTTGTGTGTGTGTGGTTGTGTCTCTGGTCTGAGAAATGACATGTTTTTATAGTAAAAACCATGCTATTGAGCGACTGCAATGCTTATCAATTTGTATTAATTTTTGCAACACACTGTAGAGAAATCAAGTGCAATATGCAAAATACCTCTAGGTTCTATACACACAGGTCAATTTGAACCCTCAATTGACCGTATGTAAATTTTCCATTGGACCATTAATGCATATCAAATAAAATTGGTACCAAATAAATGGAGTTTAGGTTCAATTTGGAATGGTCTGTTGCCAAGGGTGACCCTTGTCTTACCACGAGCGACCGAGTCTATGTCCACAAGCAATCTGCTGATGATGGTGTTAGCACCCTAGGCCTGTTGATGTGGTTGCTGTAGCAACCAACTACGAGAGAGAGGGACGTCACTTTTGGTCGCGTCAACAATTTACAATTAGGGACTATCAAGAAAGGCTAGCTGCTTTGTGGAAAATCTTGGGCTACACTATAATATTACATAAATTACTACTTGCAATTAGTGACACAATCTTGTTCACAAAAAAAATGTCTTTGTGTTACAAAGTATACAATTACAAGAAACACAAAGAACGCAAGCCTAGCATAGCTTGAATACAGTTTACATAACCACATCTTCAAATGTATAAGAATGTTTTATTTCGCTATTTTACCCATTCGCTAATGCTTAAAAGTCTAGAACCTTCCATTTTGTTGTTGAAAGAGGCGGTTTCCACAGGTGCAGAGAAAATGTCTCTCGGGTTCCGGACGCATGCCTGGGCAAATAAAACGTGAGATTCCTGATTCGTCTGGTTTCCAGGCAAGCGCAAGCCTGCTCCCAGACCAAATAATACAAAATGTCGGTCAAAACACCTACTTCTCTGTACAATGCCAAGATGCACAATATCGCCTCAAGTAACCGTAAATAAATGATCCAACGCATTGACACACATACCAAAATTCACCCAAGCAAAGCCCAATGCATGTGCTTCTTCAAATATACACACACACACCATACAGATACACACAATCACACACACCACAGATACACATTGACACACACACACACAACCCTCTGGGGAAATCGCGTTGCTCAGCAAAGCCCGTGAGTGTTCTGGGTTATCACCATCACCGGGCGCTCTGCCCTCTACAGCTCCCCCACCCCCAGGCTTCACAGATAACAAACAGCCTGGTTGTGCCCGGGGTCCCTGTGAACATCCATACACACCCAGACGGGGGGCTCTGCGACATGGGCGAACAGAGCACAGCACAGAGCACCGGGAAGGTGTTTCAGACACTCACAGAAACAAAGGAAAGGCGCGGCGCCTGTGAGTAACCAATAGTGCCAACTTGTTTACCGTGAGGGGGGTTTAGGCCTAATGAAAGGCTTAAGAGACTGTGGATAAGCAGCAAACAGACGATCAATTGTTTTTCTCCAACGTTGCATGCACTCGCACCAGGCCAACTTCCAGTGAAAGATCTAAAGTGAAAGGAAAAGGTTACCGCCCGCACACACGCTCATGTGTGTGTGTGTGTGTGTGTGTGTGTGTGTGTGTGTGTGTGTGTTTACGTCTTTGTGTGTTTGTGTTTGTTTGTGTGGGTGTGTGTTTACGTCTTTGTGTGTGTGTTTGTGTGTGTGTGTGTTTGTGTGTGGCTGTGCATGTGTGTGTGTTTACGTCTGTTTGTTTGTGTGTGTGTGTGTGTGTGTGTGTGTGGAGTTGGGAGAGGCGATGGGGAGTAGGAGTAGAAGAAAATGGAAAGACAAACCACGTGAACTACAGGCTTATCCGACAGCCGGGTATAATTGAGCCGGCTAATGCAATACAAAGACAATGTAATCCTAGGTGTCAGAAAGCAATTATATACGGATAATTGCTAAATAATTGATACAGATAGCTGCTGCAGAGTGACCACTCCACCCAACTCCTTGAACCCGGTGTCTTCTTTGTCTCCATTTTGGGTGAAGCCCTGACACTGGGAAAATATATAGGATGCGTGTAGAACCTCAAACAATATACCCAGCCACTCGAATGTGCACTTTATGTACACACTTATTGTATGCTGTACGTCCTTGCACTTAAAGCACGCACTAGTTGTATGTTTTACGTCCTTGCACTTAAAAATAGTGCTTAACCTTGAGTAACGTCTTATCCTAGCTATCATTGTTGTATACAGAGAAGGGATTAACCTAACAATTCTTAATGCTTTGCACATGTTTCTATGAACATCCTTTCTGTACTGACAGCGATATATCATTTTGTTTCTCTTTCTTCTGAGAAATGTACTTATTGTAAGTCACTTTGGATATAATCATCTGCTAAATGCCCTGAATGTAAATGTAAATGTTGCCGTCCTTTGCGGTGTGTCTGGTAATTGTGGATCTACATTTAATAACTTTGATGCATTGTGTGATATTAACCACCTGATGTGCTTGTACAAAGCTACAAACCCTCCTGGAAGAATCATGTAGTATTTGATGAAACCACTCGCACTCCGGGACTAAGGTCTATTGCGACGTATCTCTAAGGACGTATTAGCAACAATTACAGCTGACTCCGAACCTTTACACCGTTCAACATGACCTCTGTTCCTCCAGCGCTTTCATGTCGTCACCCTTGATGTACGACGGTGATAACGAGGCCCCGATCGAGCGCTGCCCTTGCAGACAGACGCCGTGGTGGTGAACTTCGTCGCAGTGGTGGGACACTTAAAAGAAAAGAGTTGAAACATCACAAGAATATCAGGGGTGGATAGGACTTGACCCACGGATTAATTTCACACTGTATTACCGGGAATCAACCATGGGGCACATGGTAGGACTCCATTTTGGGAATAATGAAAAAAACGCTCTCCATTTGAACCGCGCGGAGCCATGGAGACACAGCATTTGTAATTTGTACGAGACGGCCAGCCCCCCCTGTGGTGACCTGTCTCCTCCCGGGGAGATGCAGTAGGTAGCACAGGTCCCAGGAAATGTGCCCCTTATGGCTCTTTATGTTAATGTGATGAAACAAAATCACTCATTCTCTTACAGCCCAGAGTCGGAGGGGAAACGCACATATTTGTTCACCTGACGCTTGTGTTGTTTTTTATGTTCCCGTTTATTTTTTTCCTCGATAGAATTGTACCTTTCCCTCCCTCTCCCGTGTTTTAATTCGCTGCTCCCCTGGTCGTTTTTTTCTTCTCTCCCCGCCATGTAGGTCAAGGATATTGAAGGGAGGCGAATCGGCATGACTGGCTCCACGCGGCGCACTGCACTGCACAGATACTTCCAAAGGCACCGTGACTTTCCAGAGTAGTTGGAGTACAATGCGCTCTCGACGGCAACACCCCTCCCCGAAAAACAGGGGTAAATGCAACTCATTTAAAACGACCTCTTTGGTTTTCCTTAACGTCGAAACACCGCTCCACACAACCTTTCCCGGTAATTTTCGTACCTGAAAATCCCAAACGCACGCCGGGAAGAGATATACGTAAAACACAAGTTTTAAGTTTTAAGGTTGTTCCTCATTGTTGTCGTTGTTCTTGTTTTTAATAATTTTCTTATTTTTCGCAGACCTTACCTCCACCTCCCTGATCTCCGATCCATCTACGTCGCAGCGAGTGGTCACTCCCTGTCCGGGTTGGGGTCGGAACACACAGAGGTGCATTCTGGGATATGGCACCGCATCTTTGTAGTTGTGCCCGATCAAGGGTTGTTGTTGTTGGATGCCAAAGCCGCTTACTGCGACCCCCAGGGGGAGGACAGAGAGGACGTCATAGAGGGGGAGGCTCTTTTATGAAGATGGAAGGTGATGGTGGGATTTGTGAGGCTAGATGTTTCGAAACAATAACTAAAACTTTTAAGAGCTGAGATCTGAACATTGAGTGGGAGGAGCCCGCTTCACTGCACAGAATGTCAGGGGTCGAGGTCACCGTGGTGCATGGAAGGCGTTTGGGTTTTGTGAGGCACTCTGTAAGTATGTGTGTGAGTTTCTATGCCCAGTTCGGTAAAGAAAGTGAGCGATTCCAATGTGTTTTTTAATCAACACGGTGCCAACGCTGTCTGGCACCCTCGTGCACTGCTCTCTCGCTGAACAATGTTAATATTCCGCACAGATGACAGTTTTAATATTCTGCAGCGGCGTCGGTACTGGAAGCGCAAGGTTTCCCGGCCCGCTGATGCTGTTACCCTCGGCTGAAACAAATTAAATAAATGTCTCTTATTACCGGGAATCACTCGAGGCAGAATGAACCTACACCATTTAAAAACAGGACGTGAGGTTCAGGCTTCCTCTCAGGACCCTCTCTGTGTGTGGTTTGTGTTTTTCTGCTGGTGTTCACCTTTTCTCAGAATACCTGCCCCCCCCCCCAAACCCAGGCACACATTCCAGCATTTTAATTAGGAAGAGTAACCTAGTAGGGGAGAGCCGGGTCGATTGAAACACTTTTCAGTTTAACGCCTTTTTCAAAGATGACGTTACGTAGCCTATACAAATAATTTCATCATGTGATCAACAACTCACATGTGTATTGATTCTCTTAGTTACAAGTGTAATTTAATACATATGTTGGATGTTCGCGCTGTTTTTTAACTTTGAACGTAAGTTGACATTTGTTTCAAACACCCTGCCTAGTCGGGACGTTTGACACACGTATGCGGGACGGATGAAACAGCATATTTTAAACAGAAACTATTGACCTTACTCTTGCTTTTATGCAACATACCAGACAACATACTAGTGTGCTAAAATTTCACATAATTTCTCATAACATAAATAGGTAATTGTCAAGATGCACATTTCAATTAAAACTCACCTTTCTTCTTTTATACCAGTTGGACGACTACATTTTCATTTCATTTACTTATTTCCCTGTCCTAAGTCATGTTTAGGGATACGCAGTAGAACGTCCTGTTATTTATTTTAAACAAAATGGTGACGTGCGGGACATTTAAAACAAGGGTTTAAATCGTCCGAACAGCGACTACTGGCACTTAAACCTTTTTTGCCTCTTAACTTCAAAACTCTGACATTGCACACTTTAGGACAGGTTTAAGTAGTTATTCATCTTTTATGTTGTCATATTATTGTGGCATGAAACAAAAACCACAACTGTTTATTACAAAAAAACTACAGCACAGCACGCGGGGATAACATTCAAACCGTATGACTTCATTACACAAAATCCTGGGTCAGTCTTGCATGCTGAACGTAGTGACGAAATTTGACGTGAAAGACGAGGAAATCGCTGTGTTTCAAGCGTCCCGTGTTTCAATCGAACCGGCTCTCCCCTACCTACATGCTGATGGGGGTTTGATGGGAGCCATTTGGTTCAGGAGGTAGAGGTTGGCTGGTAACCAGAAGAGTGTTGCGTTTCCCCTGAGCCAGACACCTCACCCTGACTGCTCCTGATGAGCTGGCTGTCGCCTGTCGCCTTGCGTGGCTGACACCGCAGTCGGTGTGTGAAATTCTGCGTGAATGGGTAAATGTTCGGCAGTATTGTAAAGCGCTTTGAATGGCCCTTGTTAAGCGCTACATAATTACAATCTAATTAGCATTTTGATAAAAAAACAAAGAGAGGAAAAAAATAAACAATAAATCGTTATATACATACAAATCAAATGCCCCCGGTGATGTCTCCAGTGCACCAGAGAGGGGGAACCTTACTCCACTGATAGCCTCTCATGCCCAGCCCTGTCTTCTTGTACGCAGGCCCAGAGCGATATATATCACTGAGGGGGCCCAAACAAGCTCTGATCAGCTTTTAATGTTATTCATGGTTGCTATGGGTTACTTTGGGGTCCATTCACCACGGTGATATTAAGATAATTTTTATTCATGATATCCCCTAAATTGTCCTTGGGAGAGAAAGTGAGATTAGTTGCGACTGCTGACCCGTAGGATGTGAATAAACATGGACAACAATCAACGTCCTATTCAGAGGCTGAGCGATCGCTCTGAGGACTCCGCTGAGCCGGCCGGGGCAACGGCATCAAAAGAGTGATTGCGGGGGAAATGAAAGGAATGAAGTGAGGCTGAATGATACTGTCCTTCGACGATCAACTCTGAACCCTCCTATTGTGGAAATACAGTGGAAATGACCGGGAGTGATTCCCCCTCGCGTAAAATAGGAAAGGGCACTCGATTTGTTTTAAATTGAGCTCTTTGTTCCGAATTGTAATGTTGCTTGTGAACTCTGGTGTGTTCTTTATTGTTGTGATGAGGTATTACATTTTAAACAAATTGACCTCTGCAGATATTGCACATGGAATCTAGTCACACTTATACACTCAGTATATGATGTAGAAACAAAGCATTAAAAACCAAACTCCTAATTACTGCCGTTATCTCCTCTGCGGTGGTCTGTCGGCTGACAACATCAACACACACATCGGCATCACTGCCCAGCATGACTTCCTCCTGCTGAAATCATCCCCCTCTTTGAAGCCATTCTCTCATGACTGTGTTGTATTTTTGTGTGATGTTCAAGGAGTTTATATCGTATCTAAGTATATCAATATTTTTGTCACATGTTTTTGTTCTGGCCGGCATTTGCAATTTTGTTGAGCAAACACAAACTTATTGCTTTTGTGTTAGAATGCTTGACATTTGTTTTACTCATCATTGGATCGTTTGACTCTACACTACGGACACTCATGTCCGGGCTCCAACATTTTTTTGTCTGATCTGCTTACACATATCGTCCCCTCATAGCATAAAGGTCATATTTTGGCCAAATTGTGATGTCTAACCTAACTCTACTCTCCTGGCACTGCTGATTCAATGTGGCTCTTTTGCTATATCCTAAGCCAATCAGAGTGCTTTTTACATTCCATAATTACTATCTGCCTGAGCCATCAATTTGACCCAGGTATTTTTGATGCTAAATATAAGATTAACCTTAAAATATGACTTCGGAATTCATGCTATGAGGCTAACGATATGTAGTCCACATGTGACACCATATAAGACCACACTGAATAACGTCACTGTTGAAGGCCTCAGACAGATTTAAAATGCAGCGTATATCTAAACAGCCACAATCTAGTGAGGAGCAGTTGTCTATTAGTTGCGTCTCGTTCTTCGGGGCCCCCATGAGAGGCGTAAATCGTTCCTGATTCTCTCTCCTGCGACTAATGGGAGCGCTGGACGAGAATGGAAAAACCAAACAAACAACAAGCAACCGAATCGGTAGGACGAGAGAAGACGAGCAGTGTTGTGAGGGGACGCATGAGGAGCATAACTATGAGCAAATGTTCTCTAAATGTTCCCGCATTGACACACCACGGCAACAACACTTAGTAGTCCTGCTGACAAGGCGATATGGGGAAGAAGTTCGGGTGGGACAAGTTGGCAATTAGTTCCTCATGTCTGTCTGTTCGGAGAACTGAAATACCTTGTGCCGACATTATCCCGGGCAAAAAACGTGGACGGAGAACCAATGTGGTTTATTACGTCTCCCTGTATATTTGGCGGCGAGAAAAGTTTCACCGCTCCCAACTTTAGCATTTTAACGCTGAGGCATACATTACTGCTTATTTCACCCCTGGAATATACCGTGTATTTATATATTTTTCTCATCTAAATCCATAGAAGCTGTCTGTTTTGGGGTTTATTATTACATATGACAAGCGTTCGTTTAAAAGCAGGTCGGAGGAGGGAACAGCGTGGAGGGGGATGACATTTGACAGGAAGGGGTGGGGGGGGGTGGGGGGGGAGGTAAAGAGACGGTAACTCCCAGTCTGCAGCAAACCCAGTTTGTCCCTGGCAGGACAATTAAGGTATATCTTTTCACCTAGCAGCCGTAACCAGGGGCTTTTTGTATTCCACATCCTGACAGCGCTGTTACGAGCCAAGCTTTAGGCCACAGAGGTGGTAGTGGCGGTGTCGGCAGCGTTGTATATCTCCCATCAACTGCGTCCAATAACGTAAGTCAGCGGCAACAGAACACAGGCCGGTGTCAGGGGGAGATAGGGAGAGGGCAGCGAGCTGAACGTACCATCACTTACCGAGAGAGAGGCTTGTGTTCTGGTCGCGATACGGGGCAGGAATTAACTCATCCACTCCCTGTTCTGATGGCCTTGGCTGGCCGTGTTACGGCCGCAGAACGCTGCTTGGTATTTTAGACATGTATCCTGAACTCTCGACTTCTGTTCGCCTCCGCGGGGCGAGAAGTCCTTGACGGTCCGTTCACGGGAGTCGCCGGCAGGTCAGGCCTAGCTGGAAACACGGCTGACCCTTCACCTCTTCCTCCTCCAAAGAAGATTAAAGTGTGTAAAGGTGTGTGTTTGTGTCTGTTTGTGTCTACGTGTTTGCGCTTTTATGTGTGGGTTTTTGTGTGTGTGGGTGTGCATGTGCATGTGTATGTGAGTCTGTGTGTGTCTGTTTGTTTGTGTGTTTGCATGCGTGTGGTTTTGTTTGTGTGTGTGATCAACATAAATGTGAATCTTAACACCAGCTGAGCTGTTTTTTGGTGTGTATTCACCTCAGACTCCTACGGATGAGCATATGGTGTGTGTGTTGTGGATGGCCAGTTGTTGGATGGCACAGATTGTTTAGGCCATGAGAGTCTCTTGAAACCATGTGCATTCATTGATAAAACTGCTTTGCATAAACATAATCACAATATTCTTTTTAATGTGCACCTGCTACCTGCTCTGCATTCTAAAGACACCTCTTGGGAGAAAGCTATTAAAGTGTGTGCGTGCCTTTGCTTGCAGGTGCGCATGTGGCTGGGTATGTGTGTGTGTGTCTATTAATGTGCATGCAGTTGTGCATTCAATGTGGTGTGTGTGTGTGTGCATGAATGTGTACGCACATGTTGTGCGTCAGTGTGTGTGTTTTCATCTCTTGCGCTTGTATGGGCAGACATGCATTAGACCCTACATTAGGTCTCAGAGTACACGCTGATTGAAACAGAACTCTGTGCCAAAACAGCCTTCTTCAGCCAGCCGCTGGGGCTCTCCGCACCTCTGAACACGGCACAGCTTCCCCACCTGTGTCCATCTCAAAGGGCCTCAACTGTCCTTCAAGCCACCCTGTCTTTCCCTTTGTCTCTCTCTTTTGTGTTTTTTCAAAAGTAAGCGTTTTGTTGGTGAGGAGACATACGTTGTGTGACGCAAGCACATACACAATTGCAGGGTACGGATGAGCGCATCTTATTGCGTCCTCCCAGATGGTGGAAAGGGCTTTAACAGGCCTCCTTTGTCGTAAAATAGTGTGGGTGGCATGCGTGGTTACGATGCTATAGTGGCTGGTTACAATGATCTATTGAAAAATATGGACGTTATGTATAATATACTTTGAACCATAATTCAGGTGCGCATTTTGAATGCATTATTTATTAGGTTTCCTTTGTTTCCTCTTCCTTCTTTATGGTTCCGACTAATAAAGTTGTCCTTGGTTTGTGTCAACATGCGACTGTGTAAATGCATCGTGTGTCGCCTGAGAGCATAATGCACATTTTATAGACAGAACAAGTCAAGTGTGCAAAGTTCAACAGAAACATCAAAAGAAAATGAACAGAAGCAATGACATTTTAATCAAAATGGTTGCCCACCCGTATGAAACAAACATTGTTGACAAAGGTATTTCATTTAGCCTCTACATATTGTTTGTGTAACCTCAACCACCACTGGAGCGAAGAGAACAATGGCTCTTCGCTTGTCGCCATGAAGGTCATGTGTAAAAAGTGCTAGGGATGCTATGAGCTAAATGCTAAGCCTTAGTTTTGTTATTGTCAGGGTACAATCTCATTAACTGGAAATAATGAAGGTTATACTAGTATATCTAGTGGGCATGATTACCAAACTGAATTGTGCCTACTTAAACCTTGCTGTAACAGCAACATAGCAGAATCCTTAATTTGTATGTTTTTCATCTAAAAATCTAAGAGAAAACCCACAACCGACTCAATCCACTAAACCAAATCGTTATTTTCTTGAAGCTTCGGAGGAGAAAACTCCCTTAGTGATCTTTCGAGAGAAAAAAGCTACACCAACTGCAAAAACGAAGGTGTGATACAAATGGCCGAATGTTTCACGTCTCAACAAGTACAGGTTTCATGAAAAGAGCGGTGCGGCCGTGTCGGTCGGGGCAGTGCAGCCGTGGGTACGGCAGAAATGGCCCTGCACATCAATCATAGCCCCGCACTGGAGGTAGCGTTCAGTCACTGACTCCCTTCCTGCCCATAACACTTTAGCACCGAACACAGCCATGCGAGCTCGGAGCCTGAGCGCTCTGAGGCCCCAGTAGGGCTGAGAGGAAGCACTAAAAAGGAGACTATAATAATAAACTACATGTAATTACGCTTTTGAATGACATGTCATTATCATTAAAGTGTGGCGCAGGTGCACATGGATTACGTTGTACGTATCCCGCATTGTCAGCTAACCTGGATGTGGTTCATACTGATTGATATTACACTAGTGAGTTCGACTACCCCTGCCGTTGTTTACATTTTTTTTTTTTTTGCTTTTGCTTATTTTTCCTATAGTGTTTTAAAATTGTACTTGGTACATTATCTTTATAAATGGTCTGCATTTACACAGCACTTTTCTAACATTGGCCACTCAAAAACACCCAGCGGTGTCAACCACATAGGGAGACAGCCAGCTCATCAGGACAAGATAGGGTGCCTTGCTCAGGGACACCTCTACACTCTCACGCTAGAAGGAGCCGGGGGTCGGCTGGTAACCGAAAGGTTACCAGCCAGCCCGCTCTCCCTCCTGAGCCACATGCAGTATATACATTTCGATGTCGCTTACCCTGTTGTTTCGTAGTCGTTAGATGTTTCGCTGTGTCCCTCTGCACGTTCCACGCCACTGCGGCAGATAATCGTATAATCGTGCGAGTAAAAAATAATGCTAGTGGACCTGTCAGGGTGTAATCTATGGCTGGTACGCGGTGTTATGTGTTCATGATTGAAAAACAAAAGTGAATTACTAATTCAAGCGGTGCCTTTGCTTCGCTGGCTCTCCATAAAACTACCAGGAGATCTATATGCGGAGAAGAAGATGCATCCATAATGCATATCTGCATGTATATCATGTGTATATGCGCTGGGTGTGAGTATAGATGCTGTATCTCGTGTAGTGGCTGACAGCTTGGCATGTTAGGCTGTTCAATCACATCCTTGTGGAAAAGCGCTCATTATTTTGAGTTCACCAGATGAAAGAGGGAAACATTTTTATAGGTCAAACGTGACTAACATGCCCTAATGAGGAATGTCATCATTGCAATTATGATTCTTTTCCTTTATCTTCATGTGGTTTCCATGCCAAATGGGGGATTTTTTTCACTTAAAGGCAACTTTGAAATTGCAAAGATGCCTTTATGCCATTATATACCCTGTTGCATCTCTACTCAACCAAACCCAGGTTAGTCTCTCTGTTTCTTGGAGGTTAAGATGAATTAGGAATAATTCAGGGAACACAATTAACAGCTAGATAATAACTGTATCCCGTCCAATTCCTTTCAAACGGTGCATGGAGGGGGGATGATAGCACACTGTACCACACTGATAGCATGAGTGGTTAGCATTGAGCGGTTAACAGGTTAGTATTTATCAATACATGCGTGCCGACGGACTGCGGGGGAAAGTGAGGCAGTCCTGGGGGGGCCCAAGGCAGAGGGGGGGCCCATGGCAATAATATTTTTTTTTTATTTTTTTTTTTTTTATTTCTTTTGAATTATCCACCAGCCCATAGTGTTAGGAATCGCACACGGCCACGTCTCCCCCCCCCCCCCCCAACAATTCAGCGCAGGGGGCTGGTAGGGGGAATTCGGGGGGGGGCCCATCAGTACCTCTTGTATACAGGGCCCAGGATTTGGTGCCACGGCCCTGAATACATGTATATGTATCTATAATTGTAAATACACACACTAACTCACTAAGTAACTCACATGTTGCTGATGGACCAGGAATCAATGCTTTCCTAGAATAAACTAGACACTATTCTTTCTCGTGAGCCTCTAATATCCGCCATAGAGGAGCACTCTATTGATCCACTGAAGGAGGAATTTACTCATGCATGTTCCATGCATACTATCCGGTAAACCCTATATATGCGGTCGAATTCATACTTGTTACTAGGGGGGATGTGCTGTTATGTTACAGGAGCCCAGTAAATCTGAGTGGTGCCTATAGGAATCCACATAGCAGACGGCGTAAATCACACAGACGATGGACCACACTGGAGAAAAAGGACAAAAAAGGGCTTTGAATTGTAGGCTGTTCGTTCCCGAGCACAGACCCCGTTTCGGGCCGGTAGCCGCTGATTATCCATTGTTCCGGCTGCAGACTGGCTTATGTGGCGCGCTCGATCCGAAGCTAGTTGATACGTTTAAACGTATCAACGTTTCCCTGCCCGGACAGAACCGGGCAGGGAAACACAGGGATTTGAACTGACTGTCTCACACTGGAGCTTCCCAGAAATTAGCAGTCCCCGATAGAATCCCTCCTGATGTGTTGTTGCTTGTTTGTGTCCACCTCGTGTTCTTTCCTCCCAGGGCCCGCTGTGTGTGTCCGTCTCCCTGCGGTTGTATTTATACAGGTGGAACCGCGGCACTGGAGTGATTGAAAAGCTGTCCTGTAGATCAGGGTAGTTTGTGGGGCCTGTCCATGGTCTAATCCATCCCGCCACCCCAACACACAGGCAGAATATCAAACAGGCCAGCCCCGAGGAAAGAGGCACAGCAGAGAGATCGAGGGAGACAAGCAATGAGAAAGAAAGAGGGAGGATGAGAGAGACAGGGAGAGAGAGAGAGAGAGAGAGAGAGAGAGAGAGAGAGAGAGAGAGAGAGAGAGAGAGAGAGAGAGAGAGAGAGAGAGAGAAAGCGAGACAGTGATAAAAAACGAACGATAGAAAGGCTTGGGAGAGGTAAAGGAAAATAACCGCGAGAGACGGATTGAGAAGAGGGAGGAGGAAATAGGGATAAAGAGGAGTGAGGAGAAGGGAGGGATAAAGAGGAGTGAGGAGGAGGGAGGAGGAGAGAAGGATAAAGAGGAGAGAAAGATGTGGAGATAGAGAGTACGAGTAAAGGAGGAAAGAGATTGGAGGGAGGGAGACAAAGAGATGGAGATAGAAGGAGAGTGAGAGAGGGGGGGACAAAGAAGGAACGAGGGGGGAAAAAAGAGAGAGGGGAGGGATAAAGAAGGGGGATAAGGGAGGGGGGGTTACCAGCAGAGAGAGAAAAAGAGGTTAAACAGGATGGAAGACAGAAAGGGCGTAACAAGCGGTCTGTCTTTGTGGCCAAGGCGTGGGAGAGTGACGGTGGGGAGGTGAGGGAGAGTGAAGGCGGGGGGGAAGGTAATTCCTGCAGTCTCACTCCACTCCTGGCCTGCGCACGCAGTTCTGATTAGCTCTGACAATGTATCTGGGCCATTATGTTGCTAATAAAAGGGGGAGGCGGGTTAATGGGCCGGGGGTCCGCGTCCGCATCTAAATACACTGAGCGGCGGTGGCGGCGTTCTCAGGGGGGTGCTGCTGCTGCCAGCCGATGTGACAGGTTGCAGACATCTTTCTTGGCGCCGTTGACATAAATATGTCTGCTGACACCCTCCGTATCAGCCACCGATGGGTGGTATGTTGGCATGCCGACCGCGGCAAAGTGGGCGATCTCAAGAAACCCTGTTTGACGATGCAGCTTAATTCTTTATTTTTCAGCATTCCGGAACAAAATGGTTATTTTGTCGTCCGTTTGAGACCCGATCTGAGAACTGAGAAACGGCATTAGCATCACAAAAAGAGAGAACATTGTTTTTTTTATCCCCGGCTATGGAGCTTTGATCACTGCGCTCCTTGATTCGTCCATCAGAGACTTTAAACAGGCCTTCGCCTGTCATGAACTCGATCAAAGACACCAGGCAAACCCCTGCAAAAAGTCCCACTCTCCAGCAGCCACGGCGAGATGTTGAACGAGGAGGAGTCGGGCGGGAGGATATCTTGCACTACGGGCTGAATGATCCTCCTGCGTCAAATTGCCGCCCTGGGACCACCGCAGGACTTAACGCCAGCGTTTCCCTTTATAGTTCTGTGTACTAGGGACACTTTTGGCCACGCCGTAGCGCAGAGACCCCCACGGCGGCCGTCTGACGCATAAATCAGGCTTATATGGGTCCCGGCCCGGAGAAGGTACATTCCCAAACTCCCCGTTTGGGTTCAATAAAGCACCATCGTATCTCTTCTCTTATTGACCCTTGGGGGTGCGGTGCCGAAAGTTAACCTTAAATGAGTAAGCCCCTCATTAATTCTATAATCTCTATAATACTGTTGTTATTGCTGCAGTAAAACAAGCAATAGAGACGATGTGTTTTCCACTTCCGCCTCCTCCTGCGAGTGTTATCTGTAGACAACGCACAGCCATTAAGTCCCACCCTGAAGTCCGGTAAAGGGACCGGAGCGTCAGCAATGTTTGGTTGCGTGTTGTTATTCAAAATGGCGACGCCATGTTGCTATTCAGAGTAGCGACATCATGATAAGTGGTGTTTGAGGCACAAAAAGACGTTCCTTGTTAGGGGGTCAGCCCAATGGTCCCACAGCCCAATGGTAACAAAGCCCTATATTCCCACATTTCTAATAACCTTTTTTTTCACTAAAAATTAGGCCCTATGTTAGGGTTAGGGTTAGGGCCTAATTTTGGGAACCTAACCCTAATAAGAAAAATACACAAGATGGTCAAGAAGAAAATGTTCCCAACCAAAATGATATACAGATATGTATGTATATGTATCCAGTTTTTATTTTTAAGAATAATTATTATATTCTTATATTTAATAATAATAAGAAAAAAAGAACTAGATTATGTTCATTTTGTGATCCTTTCACGCTAAAATCGAAATAGTGATCAAAATTTGATTAATCGCCCAGCCCTACGTGATAGTCGTCGAAAAGTGTAGAACGCAACACACTTGATTAGTTTATTTGTTTATTCCAATGGGAGGGGGGGGGGGGGGGTTTAACACATCTAACATCCAACCCAACTGCTTGCCAGGGACACAGCGATGCTGGAGAGTCCACAGACAACGAGATGGCTGAAGCAGACAAGGCCAGGCTACGCTGCCTGGCACTGACCTCCTCCCTCCCCTTCACTGGGTTTTGTTGGCTAACCTTTTATAACCTTTGGCAAACCGCCAGATGTTACACACTAAAGAACAGAAAGAGTGCGGGGGTTAACGGTCCAAAGGGCCGTGAAACAGGACGAGGCAGCGCTGAGCGTTTGTTTTTCCACGTTGAAATTGTAAAAAGGTTCTCACCAGGAGCGGGGGGACAGGGGGAGGCGGGGGGAGGCGAGGGAGGTGCAGCACTGTAGGGGCGGGTGGCGGTAGGATTCTTGATGATGCAGGCAGAAACTCTGTAATGATACTTTCATTACTCGCACGCATTGTTATTTTTTTCTTCTTCACCCACTCCACGGCAGAACATGATGTTCACCGGAAAATCAATGCAAACAATTTTCGTCAACAATGCAACCTTTCAACCCAGGTGTCTCCAGATGGGATGGCCATGAATATGAATTAACAGCCGGTGTATATACCAGGGTGTTAGTGTGCCATCTTAGTGTGCTCACTTTGTCTCCGGAATAAATTCCTGGAGACTGCGACCATACAGGCTTTTTTTGGACAAATCTCTTTCCATTGTGGACACCTCACCCCACGATGACGAATCCAATTTGGCCGGCATTCGATAGGTTGTTGAGGACCAATTGAAGCCGTCAGCTTTGTGCTGACATTCGCACAAGATATGTGCACAAGCCCCAGTGCCATGCTGCTCTAAGTGAGTTACGGGTCGAGGGCCGGTAGACGCAACGGGAATCAGAGCTGTCCCGATATGGCCGCTAATTTATATATCTCTGTGGAGGGGTTTCAATCAATGAGCGGGAAAAGCCCAGTCTCACAAGAGCGTTGAGCCCAAGCTCGGCAGCTGTTGACACACTAAATATCTTGCTCTACTGTCGATATACCATCAATACTGCTAGCCTTTTAATAAAAACATGTGCATTGGGGGTTCAGTTGTCAAGCAGATGTAATAACACGGGTGTACACTAACTTGTGTGTCAAATAGTATAATTTTGAAGCTTGCATTTTTCATGTGCAGATCTTGCAGATGAGAGTATATTTAATACCTGTTTCACAGAGCGAAAGGGAAAGGTCAGTTTGTGTTTTTAGTTTTTTTGCAGTAAGGCTAAACACACACACACACACACACACACACACACACACACACACACACACACACACACACACGCACACGCGCGCACTCACATGCACACATTTTGTGCTCCCTGGTGGCTGTGGGAGATTGGAAAGGCGTGGGGGGAGTGAGGTCGGTTAATGGGAGGTTTGCTGTGAAATGTGACCAAAGGGGAGGTTGCCAGGAAAACCATGATTACAGTTATTTTTAACCTCTGTTCTGGTGGCCACAGACATGTAGTGAAACACCCTACAGATGCCATACGACCTGGTACCTGCTATGGGACCAAAGAGGGGGATGGTTTCCAGAAAGAGAGGGGCATACAGCCAAACACTTATTTGCCCTACATTAACATCTAGGGCATTTAGCAGACGCTTTTTTCCAAAACAACTCACATAAGTACTTTTGTCAGAAAAAAGACAAACAATAAATCGCTGTCGTACAGTAGGGATGTTCATAGAAGAACCAAGTGCCAAGCACTAACAAATGCTAGGTTAACCCATTCCATGTATACAACAAAGATAGCTAGGATAAGATGCTACACAATGTTAAGTACTATTTTTAAGTGCAAGGACTTGCAACATACAATAAGTGCGTACAGTAAGCACCAGGACTAAGTGTGTAAAGGAGGTGTCCCCCCACACCCCTGTTACGTAAAGGGTGAGAGTATGCAGCATCTCGGTGAACTCTGAACAAGTGAGCCTTGAGTCTTTTGCAGAAGCTGCTGGGCGACACTGCGGGCCTGACATCAGCAGGGAGCTTGTTCCACCACTGCGCTGCCAAAACAGAGAAGAGTTGTGTCTTTGATGATCAACCTTTGCTTGCTTGTGTGTTCTAAGTCTCAGATTAAATACTTTCCTTTTTATAACAGTAATATTCTAATACAACTACTTCATGGCTGGTGATAGCATATCGGCTTTAAAACAAAGCTCCATTATCCTCAGGGTAACGGTTACTGGGGTTAACTCAGATGGAAACATCAGCTTTCTCAAATATTGCTTACAATCGAGTACTTCCAGGCAATGCGACCTCAATTTAATTGGTCTAGTTCTGTTTGTGGATCATAACAATGCTGTGAACAAGCGCTTACGGGTGGAAGTGCAGCAAAAGCCCGGGTTTAAGGGGAAGTCTTTAAAACAATGTGAACAGCAACAATGGATAACCAAGCTATAACTCACAGAATAGCCCATGGAGGTTCTATAGAATGAACGTATCTCGTGTTCAATCTAGCACAAGCGTATTGCCCTTAAGATTGGATTCATTGTGCGTTCAAGTGTCCTGCTCATTCCAAGTGTGCCTCTAAGGTGGACATTTTCCTGTGTTTATAAGCATAATAACACTTTGCACCGGCAACAGCGAATCTGTTCTCAACACAATTTTCTCATCTGTCACACCGGCTGCACGATGGCCACGTTATTATGGTGAAGTGATCCTCAGTCTTTGTTTAAAGGGGGAGGGGGAGGAGTCGCTGGGAATTCAACCAACGCACGGTCCAAATCGATACGAAACCATCGAAATCAATCCGAGGCTACTTTTGTTGGCTGCTATATTGCGGTTAACCCCCCCCCCCCCCGTCGTAAGAGCCCAGGTTGCTCTCACTCTGGATCTAGTGTTCTCCTCATGTGAAGCCTTTTTGGGATTTGACTGATGTGTTTGCTGAAAAGTAGCAACACATTCAAATGGTAATGCATGATGGTTTAGTTTCACTCACTGCAGTATGCGACTGCATGATAAAGATCCTGTCTGAGCACTTTTTTTTTTATCTATGAGTAGTGGGGATTTGCACGATTCATATGTTGCATGTCTTCAATAATAAGTTGTGAGTGTTTGAGTGAGTAATCGATTAGTCTGATTCGCCGACACCGTGAGGTATGAGCAGGATAACCTGACCTAGGGGTCGGTCAAAGGCCAGCTTCAGTTCTACGTTGAATTCCAATTTGTTTATTTAAAATGCCTCAGCAGATTGCACCTACATCCTATATGAAGACCCACAATATAACATAGTTTAACAAAATATGAAGGTTGTTACAGGCCTGTAACTTTGCATAGCTACGCACAAGGCCATAACAGTCATCTCTCATTCCATCCTCCAATGCTGAAATAAGCCAGGTGTCAATATCCACAACATAGGGGCTACATTACCCTCCATTTTGTGGCGGTGCTACTCTCCTGTCTATTGTTGTTGCAATGTTCTAAATAGTAGCATTTTGTTTTTCGTGATCTGAAAAGCTGGAAGTGTTTGGTTTTTTGTCGTCTCCCGTCTTCTCCTCTTGTCTCAACGCCCATTTGATAGACGACCCAAATATATTCCATCGTATTTCCAGCACAACACAAACAATAACTACAATCATATCGTTTTAACGGCACAAAGAACAAAGTGTAGAGTGGCTGTAATTTAAAGAAAATCAATTGGATGCAGAAAATCAAAACCCATCGTGTCTGTCCCACCATGGGCGTGTGATGAGCTGCATATTTATTCAAGGTTGTGGCGAGCCAATAAGATGCAGCATTCGACTATTGATATAGGTACACAGCTCTAAAGTTCAGCCTAGAAGCCGGTTCTGCTGAATTACCATAAAACCTCAACTATATTACGCCTCCATGAATGAATAATCGAATACTTGTTTATTCCGACATGACCCTTATTAGTAGAAGTCAACACAGGAGGCAGGTGTTTTTTTTTGTGGTCAACTATTTTGCGTATTCTGTTTTCTCATTAAACTTCTGATTAACCCTGGCACATGAACAAGAGAAAAAGCAGCTCTTTTCTTCTTCTTTTAGTTGTGCACAGTTTCCAGTGCCAAGGTTCCCGTCTATTTGTGTACATCTTTCCAAAAGTGTATAAACCAAACAAATTAATTACCGACCATTATTAATCACACTTTGTAACTGCCTTGCTCGGGAGTTTCGGATCCTGGGCTGTTTAATTAAGTCTTCAATTCCCCCAGCATTGTTGCCAGATTGTGAGGGATAACCCTCCCTTCCCTGCAGTGGAGGACCTTTTTTCATTAGACGCTAAGTGGAATTCAATAATCATAAAATAGCCGCACCTCATTCCACTGTGCGCAGCCTCATTCAAACCAATTACAATCACACTCTCAGCCGCCGTGTCGGACCTTTAATCTCGGCCGGAGAATAAGTTGGTGTAAGGAGATGGTGAAGAGATGAGAAAAGGCCCCGGAGCGAATCGGCTGGGCTTTTCATCATGACAGGGTGAACTCGCACACCAGAGACACCGGCAGCCAACCAGCACTTCCCATCTTCCCCCCCTGCCTCCCCCGCCGGGAATGCAATTAAAGGTGATTTGCTTGTTCGCGTAGAGGCAAAATCAAAAATACTTTTCTTAACTTGGACAAGACGGGGCACGCAACGTTGGTCTCACAAACACATCCACAAAGACAGACTCTCTGTCTCTCCCCCGTCCCTCTATCTCTCTCTCCATCTGTCGTTCATTCTCTGTCTCTCTCTCTCTCTCTGCCTCGTTCTATCCAGCCAAGTCATTGTATTAGAGGAGAGAGGTGGTGCAGTCATGCAGCCCTTTGCTTCAGTGGGTGGGTGTTATCGGCCGCAAAGCGGGGGAGGTGGGGGGATGGGGGGGAGTGGGGCATCGGCGGTGGTCTTCAAGATGGATTCACTCAAAGGGAACGCTCTGAATAAGCAGAAAGTGCTTTCTGATGGAGGCCGACGGCGGCGCAGAATTGCTCGCTAACCCCTGAGACGGGTCAGCCCCAATTCGCGGGCAGCAAATTGTGTGGAAGGCATTGATGAATGGTGAAGACACAGCTCGTTACGGCGGCGCCCTGTCATCTCTCTCTCTCTGCGTCTGTGTATCTCGCACGCTCTGCCCACCCTGGCGCAACACTGGAATCTAATCTACTGGAGGCTAACTGGTAGAAACAACAATTTGACAATTGATCTGGGACTTAAACGAATGGACTTAATCCAGGGTCATTTGTGGAGCTGCGTCTAGGACGAGGTGAAGGAGGGCTTCGATCGATGGCACCGCCTTCCCGACATGATGAACATCGCGTTGCTAGTGTAAAAGATATGACATTGTTGTTTTTTTTGTTATTCGTTTATCTTTATGATTATCAATGCAACTGCGAGTATCATCATGTGGCGATTAGTATTTGAGATGCCATATGTATGGGGGTATTATAAGTGTATCCCTACTAAGACTACAATCTGTAGATTGAAATCTTAGTTGTATCAATGATCATCTTTATGTTTATCATTATTACTGCGACTATTATTATTATGTGTTGAGCATTAATTTGAGACATCATATGTATAGGAGTATTTTAAGTCTATCACTACTAAGACTAGTAGTGGTAGAAACGGTCGATGCATGAATGATGGTTTGTGTCTCATTTGAAGGAATATACAGACAGGGGGGTGTATACCAAAAACAGGATCACTACTGTGGGGTAAACGCGGACCAGGGTAGATATTGCAGTGCATGTCTTTCCTTCCTCTGCCCTGTAAGCCTGGACTCAGAGGAACTCAGATGAAGCAGTGACAAATGGACGGGGCAGTGCCGTTTGTCACCGATATAGGTCTTTAGTCAGGGGGAAAAATGATATGTGTGCCGCGAGATTGATTAGGTGCAATATTAATGAAACATCAAATTAGTTTTCAATAAGTCCTAAATCTACAGTCCATCATGTAGCCCCATCACACAAGATGTTTTCAGGCAATTGGCCCCTTCACGCAGGATGTATTTGGCCGGCTGGGGCGACGGAGGGAACGGCAATGTGGAGAGAAAGTAGTAATTGGATATCCCTGTCCGGCCTGTCTCATATATTCAGGTGACAGGTGACATACAATAATAGTTCTGTCACCTGTGAGCAGCCCCGCGTGTCAGCGCGGACTGACGGAGTCGGCCGTCAGATAGAGAGGGAGAGCGAATAGAGATGTTGCAGTGCCATGCATCATGCTGCCTGGCGAAGCTGACCCTCGTTGGCGTCCACTCCCTCACTGTGCGGCCCGCTGGCTAGCATGACACGCGCATGTTTATCAATGAGATGGGAACCAGCGCGGGCAAAAGGTGAACGGGGGCATGTGCACTCATACAAGTGCACACGTGCACATGCACACACATGCATGCTCAGAGTCAGACAGGTGCACATGTGGGTGCGCACGCACGTGCCGTGTGCACGTGCGTGCGTAAACAGTCTGTTACACAGGCATGTGCATGCACACACACACGATTGTGTGCACACAGTTGGGACACATGCACGTGTGCACAGGCAAACAGGCATGCGCATGCACACACAAACGATTGCGCACACGCAGTTGGGACACATGCACGTGTGCACGTGTGCACATGCAAACTCACACACTGTGTCACCGTATGCATGTGACTGTCATTCACATGCCAACACACATACGTATGCACACATGAGTGCATACAGTTGTACACTCACATGCACACTGGTGCATGCCCAAAGAAAAGCACACACACCGAACGCAGTCAGCAACACACTCACAAATGCACCCGTCGACATACACACACATGCACACATGGGTGCATGGGATGTCAGACTCACACTCACAACAAACGCCAACATGGACAAACAACGACACACACACACCGACACACACAGATGCAAAATCACTTCTCCCTGTGACTTTTGAGAGCTGAATCTCACGTTCCGCCATTAAGCCGGAGCACTTTCTCCGGCTTAATGCAGCGCGGCTTCATTTTCCCTACATGCCTCCGTCGTTCCACACAACGTGGCATTTTGTGGCAGACACGTGTCACATAGCGTTCCCCCGCAAGCCTTCCAACCTTATCTCCGGTCCTTCAGCGTCGCCACCTGGTGCGTGGCCTTCGCTTTTAAGGTGACTTGGTTTATTTCTCTACCTCTCTCGCTCACAGCGGCGACGTCACGCAGAAGCCGGCGTTCGCTCCTCTTCTGTTACTTTATCTGCCCTCTCACCAGATGTGACAGCTCCGGCCGTGATTGAGTTTGGCTTGTTTTCGCTGCATCCTCCACAAACTCTGACACCTGATTTCATTGACGCAGATGGGATTTGAAAGGTGGCCGACACGGGTCGACAGGCCCTCTGCCTCGGCTACGTCTAATATACTGTACCTGAACACTCGGCTTGTTAAAAATGCTTTCACACGGGGGCTACGATGGTCTCATCTGTTCTGCTTTGCCATCCCGGGTCCCTCTCTGTGTAATCTTTGAGGCTGAGGAAAGGTTTCGTCTGTGTTGAATTTTCCTCTGCGGTTATTTGCTGTGTGTCTTTTACGACACTGTTTGTTATCACCTCCATTAAAGGTGGGGTTGGTGAATATGTGCCAGAATGAGGCCAGACTTGATTTTAAGCTTCCATTACACAACGTTACATTCATAGTCTTGCTAGGTTGTTAGAACATGCTCTTCCCTGTACTGCTCAGTTTTAAACCAATCAGCTGCAAAGAGCTCGACCAATCGATGAAGCGCCAACACAGTAAAGCATGCACACAGGCATGGATGTTAAAAACAAAGCTTTGAGCTGGCTGGCTTGACTTTGTCATGACCGAGGGACAACAAGACAAGAAAATGATAATTCTACCTTCTAGTATCTTTAATGTACCCTGCCGTAACAGAAAGCAACAGACGGAGAAAGTTGCACGCCACAAGGACCATTATTCTCAAACTGCATCATTTCATTCAAACCAGATTTATCTAAGTTTTACCCAATATAATTGGATTGGAAAAAGAAGAGCAACAACAAAAAACTTCCTAACAGCATAAAGTCAATCCACTTTGCCAGTGCTGAACACAGGTTTTAATGACATTTG
This sequence comes from Gadus morhua, assembly GCF_902167405.1. Taxonomy (NCBI): domain Eukaryota; kingdom Metazoa; phylum Chordata; class Actinopteri; order Gadiformes; family Gadidae; genus Gadus; species Gadus morhua. Next base: position 9,804,775 of record NC_044056.1, on the reverse strand, counting down.
GGGTGATGTCACTGTCAAAGTATGTTCCTGCTGCCAAACTGGCAAATCCTGTCTGTGTGTGCATGCATGTGTGTGTGTGTGTGCGTTTACGTGCCCGGTGCACACTTCACAAGCTAGATGTCCTCCTGTTCCTCTGCGAAGCCTTCATCCTAATTCTAACGTCTCCCAATCTGTACTTAGTGACAACACCCAGCGCCTATGGAGTGGACTCCTGATCCTCCGCTGTAGTGGCGTGGTGAGATACTGAAGGGCTGGCCGGTCTTTCAGAGCCCCAACGTGGGAACGGACCCCATCAAACGGTACAAGGATTGACAGCCGAGAGCGTTAGGGACAGAAGGGCTATGACACCTGCTCCCACTCCCAGTCATTTCATGTGGAATACGACACAATTGCGGCTCCCCAGTCGCGGTCCAAAAACGATATCGCTCGTGCCCATGTAAAAACACCCTGACTTATTATATACCAAATGGTTGCTTAGACTCAGAGTAAAGCACGTTTTCATAAAACATGTATGGTCATAAATGTGGCCCTGGGAAACGTAAACGTACTGTAAAGTGCTTGATTAAGTTGGATATTTATGCGCATCTAAAATGCAGTTCTGATGTGAGTTTACAGAACGTATAAAACCCCTCTGATCAACTATGGTCATCAGAAGAAGACCTTACAGGGTGAATTGTGAGGTGTTTTGCTTGGTAATCATATCCCTGCTTTGCCTTAAACCAACAGCGTTCTTTATGTCTCAATACTTCTGCTTAAATCACCCTGTTTTCATACCCTCTGAATGTATGTATTTTTCCTCCGGTTATATGTCAAATAAGAACTATTTAAAAAGACCTAAGCATAAGCAGGTTCATAATTGAGAAATAATAAATAACTACTGACAATAATATCTCATTCTATTCTAATATCAGTAGCTTTTCATCTTACGTGTTGATAAGTAGGTGAGTATTGAGCGAAGACGAGAGGGACAGAATGGGAAGAGAACAACTCCACATTTCACGTTAAAAGAGGATAAAGCATGTGTTAAAAAAACGGCCGAGTGGATTGGGATGAGATAGTGGTTTAGTGATTATCAGCCGCCAGATATCATGTCCAGCATGTTGTGTTTTCGGCTCTGCATCGGTTATGAAATGCATAGCCTCGATGTAGCATTTTGTCCGGCTATTCATTCTCTCTCTCTCTGTCTCTCTCTCGCTCTGCATTTATCTGCACTGGATTACGATTATATGTTCATCTCCCACCGCCCACATGTCAGCGCAAACACCCTGAGACAAACAACATGAGACAAAAAACATGAGAGAAACAGCATGAGAGGAACGACATGAGAGAAATAACATGCCTCACACCAGCGGAACAAACGGAATCCCGGTCCTCAGATCTCGTCTAAGCGCTAATTGAATCCGGCCCATTTATCAACACGGTTATTCTGCAACAAAGAGAATTGTTAATTTCGGGACATTGTGGTTTGGCACACCAACGACCATTGCAGGAGCAGACGGATGAGCAATCTTCGGGTCATGTTTGATTGAACAAATATTGACAAATCTTCCATGATAATGATAAGCCGTGCCAAACACACTGCATGATTTGTGTTCAATGTAATGTGGACACACACACATATACACACACACACACACACACACACACACACACACACACACACACACACACACACACACACACACAAACACCCTCCTTATCTCTCTCTCACACACACACACACACACACACACACCCTCCCTAACAAACACACACACACACACACACACACACACACACACACACCCTCCTGTTGTCTTCAATGTATTAGCCATGTATTGTTCACCTTCTACCGCGCCTATGACTGATATAAGAGGTATGGTACTTTAGTAAGATCAGCGTCATAAGTAGGTAGTATTGTGGAGTGTGTGTGTGGGTGATGGATGGTTAAGGCAGCCAGAGTTATCTGAGGCCACTTCAACCAGCCGTCACCCACACACACTCAACACAGATATTTATTTTTTTGCAATGTGAAGCGCAGGCAGATTAATTCAGTTTGAAAGTAAAACAATCTCAACTTGTTAAAAAAACACGGCATCAACATTACCACTTTATGCACATAATAAAATGTAGCAGCTGTAATTGTTTTATTTATTTATGTCTGAAATGCTTTTGTGCAAATGTTTTTGCTATTTCAGTAGCTGGGTCATTTGACCTCAGACCAAAGCAGAAACACAGCTATGAATCGTGTAATAGTGTGGGTGGCAGTTCTATAGCCGCTACGGTGTGTTGCAATTGTGCACGGTGCATTGTTTTTGTATATTTGGGAGTATTTGTCTTGGGAAATCAGGACAAATAGTCAGAACCCCCGAGTCGTCCGTGTTGACCTTTTGGAAAAGCCACGTGTAAGATGACATTCCAGAGAAGATCAAGGCCCTGAGTCAAATGACCTCTGCCGACACCTCAAACACAGGACACTCCGACACACACACATACCCTTCACAGGAAAGGAGCGCTCGAAGCTCACACACCATAACATCAAATCACCAGCAAGTACTTTCTACTTTCCTTCACTTGCTTCATCATGGAAAGGTGTTATCGCTCTATCTGGACAGTTGATCAACTAACAACTGTTTTTGTGTGTGTCTTTGACAGTGACACTATTACAAATATTAGAATCTCACAAACTGCTTGAATCCTGGAATATCTTGAAATTGTAGCTGAAAATATAGGTGAAATTCACCAAAAAATGTATCCACAGATTAACCTCAAACAGTTAAAGCGAGTAGGCCTAGGAGCAATTCATTGAGAGAACGCAGCACAGTAAATATCAGATACACAGGAAGGCAGAAATGTCAAAGCACATGTCTTCCAGAAGTGTGTGGCAAGTTCAAGTGTTTGCGGGTTGTGAGTCTATGTGTGTGTGTGTGTGTGTGTGTGTATGTGTGTCTGTCTGTGTGTGTGTAAATGTCACGTTCAATCTCTGTTGATACTTATCTCAGGACATGTTGAAAGAAAGCAATCACTAATGCCAAGCCTGGAGATATCTTGTCCTTGGAATCATAAGAGAGGATTCTCTTGTTCTAATCACACATACTATCAAACTGCCTTCTCACTATGTATTGCGACATATCACAAGCTGTCACTGTGTTTCTCGGTACCCCTCACCAGACATGGGGGACTCGAGTCACATGACTTGACTCGAGTCAGACTCGAGTCGCAAATTTGAGGACTTGAGACTTCCTTGACTAACAATGATAAAAGACTCGACTTGACTTTGACTTGGTCTTCATGACTTGAGACTTGACTTAGACTTGAGACAGATGACTCGAAATGACTTTTTTAAAGTTAGATTAAATGTTGGATATGGGATTTGCGATACGCCAGCCGATTTAAAAAAAATACACATCTCAAATGGTCCTACCCCCTCTCGTTTAACACTGACTCTGACTCCACCCATTCCAAGTACATGGACGCGCAATCACGCAAGAGCACGAACACAGATGCGTGAGAGTGAGCCAGGCTAGCTAGGTTGGAGTTTAGGGTTGTCTTCTAGTGCTAGGTCCAAATGTGGATTAGCTAGTTAGCTAGCTCCAGTAGCTACCGCAGGATAACAACAAACAGAAGCTTGCTCTGGGTCACGAGCTTTGAGTACGTGCACGTGCACGAAGGGGTCACTCGCGGGGAGCGGGGGAGGGGGAGTGCAGTACGACCGTTTGATTGATGTACTTACTGTCCAATGCCACTCGGTAGTTCTGAAAATCATTGGCTGGAGTTTTTCGAGCCCTGCCCGTTCCACAGATGATCGACTTGCTTAATTTTCATGTCAGTAGGCTATTTCTAACTCAGTGGCTGTAAGTGGGTTATAATAATGATTTCAAGTGATTTTCAAGTAAAATTACACTGTCAGAGCCAGAGCGTCAGACTGGGCTGTTCTCAGCATCCCGCAAAAAAATTAAGAGGGTTCAAGTTCCAGTCCCCAAATTCAGTTGAACCACTACCTGGACATTTGTGATGGACAGAGCTGCCTTCAGTTTTGGGCCTATTCACATAATGGTTTTGGAATGTTTTGAATAGTTTGAGTTATTGTTAATGTTAAGACATTGTTATTGTTAATGTTGAAATAAAACTCAACTTATGAACCACTCACTCTACCGATTTTTGTGAATGTGGAAACTGGGTTAGATGATCAGATTTTTGTATGACTTGACTTGTGAATTGCTTGACCTGAGCAATGACTTGACTTGTGACTTGCTTGATTCTCACCACAGTGACTTGGAACTTGCTTGAGACTTGAAGGTTATGACTTGAGACTTGCTTGTGACTTGCACATGAGTGACTTACCCCCACCTCTGCCCCTCACCCATACCTTGGGAACGACACTGTGAAAGCAACACACGTATTTCGAAGCTGCGTGCATAGACTCTGAATTATGTATCTTTTTGTCATAGTAGTAATTCTTGCAATGTAATTATTTACATTCTTGATGTTATACAGCAAGGTACAGACTGAGGTTGAAAATTCTATAGTATAGGAGGGTGAGGAGAGTCTCCAGACATACTATAAATATATTATATATATTATACATAAGAGAACATGAATAACAAAAGAACAGAAGCAGTCTCTCCCTTGATAAGATGTATTACCCTGGCTATGACCCAGACGGCCTTGGATGGGCCATTTGGTTTTTCCTTGTAGGGACATAAACAAATGGAGGATTGTTGGAAATAACAGCTCGTATAAGTTTTAGAGGCTCTGGCCTGTCCCCACACTAAGAGATGTGAACACAGAGAGACACTCTAAAATACACCAACATTCTACAACACGGGTCAGAGTTTGCTAGCGTCTGCAGAACTTCCTGCCTCTCCGCCGCTCTCCGGGGGTAAACATTCAGGCTGGCAGCACGTTTTAAAGGGAAGAACTTCAAAACAAAGCTGTAGAAAAATAAGACGCCTGTCTGATAGCACTGCGTCAATCAAAGGCCTGTATATTCACATCGACTCAGCTCTGTTTGTCTGGCTGAATGCCAAACGGAAGAGTTTTGCGAGGCGAGGTGTGAAATGGTAAAAATCAAAACAATAGATCAACAAAGACAAGAGTGATTCAAGGAACGCTTCACCAATGACTGTGGTGAGGAGGACTAAGAGGGGTAGTGGAAGATAGTTTATACTACAACCGAATATGCCGGCTTGTGATTCCATTCCTCTTTTATGCTGTTTACCAATTAACACATTCTCTTGTTTGTTATGGATCCTAGTTGGACCGGGTGGAAGACAAAGTGTCCAGTGATCAGGGGCACTGACTACCACTGCTGACACACACACAGAATATATGACAAGAAATTACGTTGATTTATTTAGTGTTTATTTCCAAAGTGTGCCTGAGAAGAATCCACACTGGCCAATTTCCGTTTCAAATGCAATACATATCCAGGCATTCACACACACACACACACACACACACACACACACACACACACACACACACACACACACACACACACACACACACACACACACACACACACACACACACACACAGACTACAATAAATGTTGTAATGTCTGAAGCGACTTACAACTAGTGCATTCAACCATGAAGATACAACCCAAAATTGCAAGAATCATGCGAACGCACGCACTTAATCAGATAAGCTCCAGGTGCTACGTTTTTTAAAACAAGCGGTGAAGAAAGTTTCTTTCTTAGTTCTTCATTGGACAGGATGTAATCAGAACAGATGAGTTTTCAATCTGCGCACACACGCATGCATCCACACATGCACACACATACACGTGGCTCTCCATTTCAGAACATTCTGTAGGTTTTCTTCTGGACTGAGCTCCATAGAGCAGATGCTCTTCGAATGCCTTGAAAAGGAGTATGGCGTAACAACCACTTCCTGCTTGTTCCCAGCTGTACTCATTTACCAAATGTGTGTGTGTATGTCTTTGCAGGAAGGAGAGCCATCTAATGGTATCCCATTTGGATCCAGGTTTCACTTTCGAAAGATACATAACTGGATCCAGATTTGCCCTTCCCAACAATGTCCATATCTTCGTAGGGCATTATCAGCCCATAAATAGCCTTCTATGTATACCTTCCTTTAATGGGATATCACAAAGAGCCTATTGAAATACTCTCATTCTGCCTGTTACGAATCATATTTATGTTTATATTTTCCATGAGAAAAAAAGACTTAATGTTTGTGTTGTTGTTTTACATTTAATAGTGCTTTGTTTAATCTTTTTTGTCTGTTTTTTCCCGGAGTCATACTCTTAATATTTTTATTTCCAACACTTGGGGTGGATCCTAAAATAAAGGGCTATGAGCCACGCTGGTTGACTTCATGTTTTATTAATCATTCCTGCCAAATCTTCCCTCAACTCGTTTGAGGAAATGTTTGCTTGACCTCGCTCACACAGACCCAGGGCTGTTAACCAATTATCTCCCTCTGTGTGTAATTATCAATATGCAAGGAACAAATGTAATATTGATTACCATATGTTAGCTTGGGACTCCAGTTTAATTAAAACAAATATTAATCACTTGCTAGTACATCGCAAAATCCTTTTGGCCGTAATAAAAAGCATACAGAGCGCCCACCTAATCAAAGAAAATCCAAGTCAAAGTTTATGTGTGACAATTAAATTGCATTTAAACAAGGGTCTCGTTTTTACACGTCAATTCAGGCACCAGGAAAGTTGGATTAAAAACATTCATATGACATTTTGGATAACTTGCCCTTGAAAGAGAAATATGATTTTCCAATTTAGCTTTGCATCTTTTCTTGCCCTTGTCTTATTATACGGCTTCATAAACCATCTGGATGATGAAAGTGAAAGAATAAATGCCATTGTGTTTTTAGTGGAAACCATTGCCTAGCGTTTAGAGTAGAGTGGATAGGTTGAACACAAACCTATTACCCACTTAAAGGGCTGTCTCATCCTTGAGAAATCTGTTTTGTGTGTTTAGATTGAGTCATGCCGTCACACTAGGTTTTGTCTGCAGACCGACCCTATTGAGACTTCACACTGGATGAACTTGAAACCCAGCCATGTGTGGCATTTATAATCCTGAATACAGATTAAGGATACTACACCAAGCACTTTGTGTTCGTCGTTAATGGTTGTCCTTCATTTAGTTATGCCCATGAATAGCAGTCAATGGCTGCCTGGGAAACGTTGAAAGAGAATTCTCATGTGTTGGAAGTGGTTTTAATTTGTATTATTTCACATTTATCCAATCTAGAGAATACCTACTGTTGTGTTTTGATAAAAGTATCCCAGGACCAGTGTGTTTTCATAAATATAGCTCTTAACAGAGTTTGCTAAAGTGTGAGGCAAACATTGTGCTGTTTCTGTTCAGGGAGTCTCAGGAGTCACTGTCCCGACCGGCCATGCAATCAAACACAAGGTTAATGAGAGTTTGATGGACGCATATGCCTTTTGCACAGTGGTGGTTGAGCACGCATCCTAATGGAGAGAGATGAGTCAATGGAGTGAGGCCGATGGCAAGCAGAAACCTACCGGTCGGGGCTTCTGTTCCCGATACCATTAGCGTACACCAGGCCAGTTTTAAAGAGCGTTCCTATGGTGGCCATATTGCCTCAAATGTGAGCGAGCAGCCAGCCCATTTATATGCTCCAATGCCTATGTAAGTATTTAGTATTAACTTAGTATTTCCTGTCCTTTACATTGAATTTTATATATATTTCATTTTTTTATATTTAATAGTTTAGCTAGAATTTATATTGAATATAATGAAAGGATTTTTTTTGTCATCATTTATCTTTTTATGTCATGCAGCGTTCGTATATAAGACACCTCAAATCTCGTCCTTTCACTCAAGCTTACGTTTGCAACGAAAAGAGTCCATCAACTTTCTACTGAGTGCACGCTTTTTTTAATTGGCATTGACAAACAAACACATCTCTAAAGAGTGCCTCTCTGCGTACATGCCGATGTTTTTTGGTAACAGTTGCAGTCTCAGAGTGATAGTCACGTCAAGTGACTTCGACGTGAACCGTTGACCCCCAGAGCAGAAGTTCCCTGCTTTACGCTTAAAACACTGTCAATAGTAATAAGTGAGAGGGCTTATCCGAAGCCTGCTGCTTCAGTGTCCTTCCCAGGGAACAGCATTGGCTGAATCCATCCGTCAATTGATTCAAGCAAACACCGTCGTCAATAATTTAAATGGAACAGTGTGAACATAATTTCATAGACCTGTCTTGTCCTTAAGCTTTGCCTTAAATGGACTGATTTAGAAGGCTGAAACGTGGCTGGCAACAGGTTCGTCCATCACATCACTGGGACAATACTGGAATCAGATACAAGGGCAAACTCAGAGAAGGCCCATGCAGGTAATGCATAATAATATGTGCATGAGCCTAAGCTAACCCTAACTACAACTGTAATAGGGAAGGATCAGTGAGCACAACTTGAACCAATTATTTTACATGTACACAAATATACAAAAACGTAGCCCCACACACATATAGCACAAACCCAAACAAACACCCTCCCTCTCTCAAACACACACATACGCACAACCTCCTTCACAGACACACACGTACACACGCACAGACATATTCACACACACACACACACACACACCACACATACACACACCCACACACACACACACACACCCACACATACATGTACACACTTAAATACATACGCACGTAAAAATATTATGGAAAAAGAGTAATGTGCTGCAGTGGTCAGTGTACTTGAACATCCGAGAGAGACCAAAGAGGAACAAAAGACCATGTCAGAATAGCCGGGTATCAGATAAGGGTTGGCATTTAGAAATTGAAAACAACAACTTTTTTAAGAGATATGTCAGGGAAATTCATGTAACCAATTACCAATGAGCAAGCGTGGTGGGTGGAGATGGTATGATGCGAGCCCTGATGACACACACCCTAACACACACAACCTCCCTCACACACACACACACACACACACACACACACACACACACACACACACACACACACACACACACACACACACACACACACACTATCTATACATATTATTTGTACTGTATACACATGTATGCGCACACATAGATCGATACAAATATTATGAAGAAAGTTTAATGAACTGCTTAAGTGGTTGGTGTGCTGTAAAAAACTGACAGGGGTCAAGCGAAACAGGATGATGTTCAATTGATGAGTGGACATGGCCACATGTCACACTGACCTGGTAGAAGAAAAGGGGTTGACATTTTTACGACCGATGAGAAAGAGTGGTCAGGGGAGGTGGTTCTAAACGAGCAGTGGATGATTGAACTTTTCATTTTTTTACAGGTGTACTGAGAATAAAATCTCTCATGTTAACTGTTCTCTCTCCTCGCCTCTTGGCAAACTAGTTGATTATTTCCACAACAAACATAACCAAGTACTTGCCTCAACCTTACCTAACAGAAGAAATCCCTGAAGGAAAACCTCTCCCAGGTTTCATACAACAGGGAAAAAAGTCCTATGTGGTGACAGATTATCAATACAAACTTCAATACAAACATGAATTAATAATTACAAAATAACCAATTGTTTTTGAATAAACAACACAGAACATGCCATCTGCTTAGCTATAATCATTGGACAAATATTGTAAGTCATTTCTCTGGAGGTATATATGACATGGATAAGTTGCCCTTCTGTGATGCTTTAAAGTATAACAGTGTTGCGCTGGGATTATCTGTGAGAAACAATATATTATTTTCCATACTGTACAGAATACACTGTTGCATAAAGCAAATATACATCTGACCCATAACTCAGAATTCAAAGTACAAGAAATAAATAGACCATACTTATTTATGAATTGTATCTTATTTGGCTCCATGGCAATAAAACCGCAAATGAAAACATAAACCGAGGCATTAGATCAATGTGTCATATCGTAAATAATTCAGCGCTATGCTAAATGTTTATCGGCCATTTTAAACATCTGATTTTGAAAAGGAAGTATAAACGATTACAGCGACATGGCAACTCAAACGAGGAAAATTAGCACTATGTAAATGTGTAATTACCGAAAAAATATATTTGACTGCCTTGCACTTGGGGCCAACATTAATCCCAGAGATCAATGATTTTCCCCCCGGCAAAGCAATCTATCACTCTGACCCCCTTATCGGTCTAAACGGAGGGAAGTCGTCGATAATTACCCATGAGTTAGTGACTTGTGTGCCAAGGAACACACTGTGGTGATCCATTCCCCTCTATCGCTCAAACTCAACGCAACATAAACTATTTTTTATTTCTTTATTTCTTTCCTTATTTGTCGTGCCGTAGCACACCTCACCGTGACGGCGTCAGGTGGAGCCTGCTCGCCATCAGTGCTGACTCATCGCCCCTCACGCCGGCATCTGTCACCGCCAGGACACGACTTTGAGTGGAAGGCGTTTTCACAAATATCCAAAAACGGAAACAAAATGAGCTTGCTTGAGTGTGTTGGTGTGTATGCGCTGTCTACCAACAAACATACCCATTTCCCCCCCTGCATGTCTGTTTGCGACACAGTTGATTTATTTGGGCTGGGGTGGGTGAAGGGGGGGGGGCTGTTTGGACATGCTCTCCATCATCGGGGTCATTTATCCATTAGTGAAGGAATTGCCTCCTGAGCCTTTAGGGAGGTGCTAGCTTGGCAGCAGCCAATCACACTGACTAATGGATGAGAGTGAACCAACGCGTGAAGAGATCCCATTTTGCCCGTTGATTAGCCCCCGTGCAAATCAACTCCCTTCCGATTGTATGCCATTGTGGAGCAGATGAGCTGTAATGTTAATTGGCTCAGATGGTGGGAGATAACATGGTGTTGAGGGAGAACGGGTCGTCTTTATCGGGTAGTCAGAAAAGGAACGCGGCGCCGCCAACAACTGTTGAGAGAGAGAGAGGCCAATGGGATCCCCCGGTGCCCCTGTTTGGAGAGCTTGGAACTGGATGGACTATAATAACCAAGCTGTTAGCATGCAATTATACAATACCCCGCTGTAGGAAGGCTAGTTAAAGCACTTAATGACCGACTGGGACAAAATGGATCGTGTTCAAGACCCTACCATGACTGAGCTTGCTAAGGCCCAATTATAGATGTTTGGGATTCTTATGAAACACTTTGAATAACTTAGTGGTAAAAACAGAAGCCATAAATAAAGTAGAGGGAATTATTTGTAATTGTAACTGAAAGATTGAAAAAGCTTTTAGAGAAAAGAAAAAGAAAAGCCTTACATGGAAGCTGGCACAGTACATAGATGATGACATGTTTATGCGCTTTTATTCTACACAGTGACGGTCATTTGTACAGCTAAGGTTGTCAATCAAACCTGAATTCTACCAGAGCTATCATACTGTGCATCCTGATCAGAATTTACCTCCTTGGTAGATAGAGGGAAGATTGCAGAGCCATAATTTGAGTGTAATTTGTTAGAAATGCCACAGCTATCCATAAGTGAGTGAAATTGCTCAGTGAGAATATCTATTTCTATTTGACCATGCCTGCCTCTCTATGATCATTAACATTTGAATCCGCTCCCAACTCATTTCTAACCAATCAGATCTCATTCTATAGTCGTTCAGGGAATGCATCTTGCCTGCCAATCACAGGGTGTGAACGCAACACTTCTCAATGCGCAGAAATCTAAGGTGGGAGGGGTCTGTTTATTTGTTTGTTTCGTTTTCAAATTGTGCCCTGTTGTCCTCTCTCTTCACAACTCTTCACTGCCTTCCCACAGCACCTTTAGATGCTGGCCATCCACTTGGATGTCAATCATTTGGTTGACTGTTCCCTGTCATCCTTCCCCTGTCCACTGTAGGAGGGACACATGCGGATAAGGCAGTATGTAATCCTCTAAGTCATTAGTTTTAGTATCTATGAATGATTCTCAGTAGGGATGATAAGAGTTGACTACTTAGCTTTTCATGAATACAATCTAAAAACTCTAAAGGTACTTTAAGGCTTTACAATTGATTTTTGCTGTAGTCAGATTGAATAATAATACATATATAATACAATATATGTAGAACTGCGGGTAGGGTAACAGCCTTGAGATCATTTCGTTATTAACAAAAACATTGAAACAGTGCGCAATGGGAGGGTTCAGTTCGAAGATTACTATTCAACTCATATTTTTCTTAAGCACCCGACAACAAAGTTACATAAATGGTAACGGCTATTATATATTTAAATCAATAAAGGTTTCTCCTTGAACAAACTCAACAGAAATTGAGTTTTTCAGCATCAAACCCAAAAATCTCCCTGATTCATTGTCCAGAGTTTAGTAATCGCAACTTAACTATTTAAACTTAACTATTTAAAATGTACTGACCTCTGTTTCATTGTGGAGGAGTTGAATGTTAAATGCAGATGTGTTTCAGTGTGTGGATGTGTGTGTGTGTCTGTGTATGTGTTTGCTAATGTGTCCGTGCATGAACGTGTGTGTTTGTCTGGTCTGTGCAGTGTGTGTGTGTGTGTGTGTGTGTGTGTGTGTGTGTGTGTGTGTGTGTGTGTGTGTGTGTGTGTGTGTGTGTGTGTGTGTGTTTGTGTGTGTATTGTTGGCACATGTGTCAGTGCATAAATGTTTGTGTGTATGTCTGGTCTGTGTGTGTGTGTGTGTGTGTGTGCGTGTGTGTGTGTGTGTGTGTGTGTGTGTGTGTGTGTGTGTGTGTGTGTGTGTGTGTGTGTGTGTTTGTGGGCGTGTTCAGGGACCACCACAGTGCAGAAAGCCAGGGGGTCTCTCAGGCTGACCTGGGCCCTCTAGAGTGTCCTGGCCCTTCCTCGTCCTCTAGTCCTCTGGAACAATGGGAAGGGTAATGGCCTCCCTAAGGCCTCCTCATTTAGCCTGATTGCACTGCCAGCATTAGCCCAGCCTTGCTATAAAACAATTAGCTCCATTTATCAACCTTATGCCCGCTATGTTTGAGATGGAGGAACTAAAGGTAGGATTGGGAGGTGGGAAAGAGAGGCGCATTGGGAGTGGGATTCGTGCTATTGGGATGATGGATGGGGAGGGCAGCTGTGGAGAAAGTGATGCATTAAAGCTGTATGCATTCATTGCTGACCACTAGAGGGCAGCATAAACTTCACAAAGGCAATTGTTAACTTCTGTGGATGACTCAAAGCAATAGTTTTTTTCTCTTATTGTATGATTATAAATGACTCATTTGAGCTTTATGCTCTTATTGTGTGGAATATTGTAAATGACTCACTCTAGATCTGTTACTTTATTCTGTGGATTCTTGTAAAAGACTCAATTTGTACTTTGTCACCCTTTACTACCCTGGAGTATGTTATACTATTTTATCAGTGGGTCTTGCCGGAATTGCTTTAAAACAGTTGGCTCTACAGATGTTCAAACTGTAAAAGTTTTTAAAACATATCGGAACAGCCATGAAGCCCTACGATTATGATGGATTACAGCGTAGTGCTTCTAGCAATAATACCAGGAGTAGAAAACACACCTACAGAATTGGCTGTAAACAGGGCACGCAGCGTTCCTTCATTATATGCTTATCTCATGTCATGCCGGCAAACAGCCGTCCACAACTTCACCAGGCGCGGATAAAAGTGTAGGGTAAAGAAGCAGGCGTGAGTAGCAGGGTGGAGGAAAAGTGTAAATAAAAATAAACGTGTCACCAAAGATAAATAGCAGGTCTAAACCACCTTTCTGCGGAAACCCCAGGAGAAATCTATAACACAGCTGTTAAGAGCTGAAGGAGAGTAGTAGAGGTTTTTAGTCCCCTTCTCTCCCCCCTCATTTTTCTTGTGTAATATAGTGGGGCCTGTGGTTTCTCCCAGACATTGTCAAGTTCCAGCAAACATCGTTCATCTCATCATCGTCAAAAGATAACTTCTGTGCAATCGAGGAAGCCATGTTCCACTAAAGATGTCAGAATTTGTAGATAATTAAATGCCAGGGTTGTCAGTTACCGGTTTTCAGAAAATTCAGTAAAAGAAGTATGTAATCCACTGACGTGAATGTGTGGCCAGTAGCATTATCTTAATACAGTGGGATTATAATAATTATTCTCCCTTTGAGAAGAAAGAAGACATAGCTAAAGCATTATAGAGCAGCTGCTTAGGAAACGCACAAGGTCAAAATCAGACAGGATATCACCCCATCGCTATCATCAGCTGGTCATTGGTGTCAGAGGAGAAGTATATCTGTAGTCCAGGATCACGTCCTCTACTCTTTAATTATGCTCGCCATCTCTCTGCTCCCATTACTAGTATTAGTGTGTCTCATTTCCTCCTGTCAGGTTTCCCCTTTACAATGTATTATTAATTGAGCTTCTCGACTTTGCAATACTTTCTCGGGGACGGCGGAATATAGCCACAAAAGAGAACGAAACACAAAGGATCCAAGGTTTTAAGTTCGGCCAGCCCATTAATAGAGACCTCCTCGCTCTAATTCCACATAAGTCCCCCCTTTGGTTCAAATGTTAAAATGTAGATCTAGCCGAGGTTCAGCAGGCTAGTGGGAAGATTATAATTATCTAATTCTCTCTTTAATCGCATTCAAATGTAATTAATCTCAAGCAGTCTAAAGTTATTAGTTCTCTACAGCAAAGCACCTTTGTATTGTTATTCGCCGTTCTTACTACAGCCATACATCACAGTCAGTGAGCATCGGCCTGAAGATTTGTCTCTCATAGCGACAACAACACAAGCCTCCAAAACAAAGATGTCCTCACAACAGCCTGCGTGTCTCCATTGACTGATCCGTCCTTCGACTTTTACAGACACCCAACGGCCGACCAGAGGATCTCCTCCTCTTCCTCAAGCAGAGGACCCTGCGAGTGGGCCGCCACTCGCTCACTGCAACGAGAGACCCTCCACATCTCTGACGCCCACCCTTTGACTCCCACTCTCGTGTTCCCACACGCCGTCAGGGTTCTCTCCTCGCTCCCCTGCCCCCCCCCCCCCCCCCCAGACCATGGGGCCCCCGGTACACAGTGAGGCCTGAGAGCCTCTCGAGTGGAGGGGCCCGCGTCACGTATGGCTGGCTGAGTAGCGAGGGGCCGTAGCAGCGGTGGAGTTTCCAGGTCAACATGCACGCCCAATTTCACAGTCGAGGTGCGTTTATGGCTGCGGATGCTGTTGGCCATCGCCGTGCTCGGAATAGACCGCCCCTTGAGTGGCACGTCCGGGGCCTCACAATATGGGTGGGTGTAGGCGTTCAGATGCAATATATATATATATATATATATATATATATATATATATATATATATATGTATATGCATGTGTTTATTTTCTATTTTATTTTTTGGAAGGTTGGCGCTGTTTTTGTGATTTACTTTTTGACTTGACACAAAGGGGGACAACATTGTATTGCCTGGTGGAGACAGGTTTTGCTGAAGAGTGCAGAAGAGAAGAATGCGGTACACCATACAGATGTATTTTCTCCCATTCGGCGGAGCATTTTAAGTGTCTTATATCTCATATCTCAAAGTGGGAGAGTGGCTCAAGTGGAAGCAAATTTAGCAGGGATAAGGAGCCAATGCTGTTTTTTAGGTAGTACAGTTTATGTTAATATTTAACACAATTTATGTGTCTGCATGCACCATATTGGTAGGGGTAATCTGTTGTCAGAGGTGTGACTCATGAGTACAACTGTTTAATAGAGAGAGAGGATGTTTGATGAATTAAATCTATTCCTGGTACCTGCCGTTGTGTTGCATCAGGTAATTTAGCTGATACATCTGAATGTTAATGCCTCTGTTTCTCATTATTACAGTGAAATCATTATGCCTGAGTCGGCGCTTTATCATTTATAAAACACAAGCGGAGGATGAAAGTTTTTATTGAGATGTAATTTCAAATCATAGTATTTCACTTAAGTGCTTTGAAAAAGCTGTCAGCATTACAACCTTATTTTGTTGATGTATAATGTAGTTAATGTTCAACATGTTCTATTGTATAGCCCTTCACAGTTTAAATTCAGAGAAAATTCCCCTTTTTCCTACTTACTGTTTGATACAGAAAAAGACTGTGACATTAAACTATACATATAAATCAAATTGTTCAGTAATCAAGACCATTGTGTACAATTTGCATAGCTTCATTCTAATTTGATGAATCGCATATTATATATCAACCTTGCACAGCTTCACATCACCAGATGAGAGGTGGGATTGATTTGCCTGCACCACCACTATTTTACTTTTTGAAATACACTATCAAAATGTACATTTGTAGAAACTGCTAGACTCAACTGTCGATTAAATCAATGCTTATCTTCAGCACAGACGCAAGGGTAGAGCGGGTGAGGTGCACCATGGGAATTTAAGTTATTTTGTGTTTGGTGCGATAAGGTAAATACATTACGTTCTCTACTTTTTCCTTGTTTTCCAAATTCGAATCATAATTAAATCAAATAATAACTCTAATAATTGAATTACTCTGAGCTGTGTTCTGTTCCAAAATCAGAGCAGCTTATCATGAGGAACAGTCTAAACCAAGCCTAAAAAATACCCTTTGTAAATAATTTCTCAAGACGCACTTAGTAGTGCGAGGGTCTCTGAGTGACCACATGACTGCGAAGGTACGTAGCACCCTATCACAGCCTGTCACACACTAACCCCACCCTATAACACACTAACCCCACTCTATCACACACTAACCCCACCCTATCACACACTAACCCCACCCTATCACACACTAACCCCACCCTATCACACACTAACCCCACCCTATCACGCATTAACCCCACCCTATCACACACTAACCCCACCCCATGACACACTAACCCCACCCCAACACACTAACCCCACCCTATCACACACTAACCCCACCCTATCACACACTAACCCCACCCTATCACACACTAACCCCACCCCAACACACTAACCCCACCCCAACACACTAACCCCACCCTATCACACATTAACCCCACCCTATCACACACTAACCCCACCCTATCACACACTAACCCCACCCTATCACACACTAACCCCACCCTATCACACACTAACCCCACCCTATCACACACTAACCCCACCCTATCACACACTAACCCCACCCTATCACACACTAACCCCACCCTATCACACACTAACCCCACCCTATCACACACTAACTCCACCCTATCACACACTAACCCCACCCCATCACACACTAACCCCACCCTATCACACACTAACCCCACCCTATCACACACTAACTCCACCCTATCACACACTAACCCCGCCGGCACACCTCCACCACACCCACCCGGGGACCAGGGCACAGGGTCTCTGAGACCACCCGATCTCTGTCTCTGTTAACCAGCTGCTGTTTCCTGTCTGTCTGCGTCGGTCTCCGTCGGTCTCTGCCACGGCTCCATCCAGGGAGGCTGGAGGAGGAGGCCGGGCAGAGATCAGCTGGTGTTTTTTGTCAACCCCGGGGCGTTGAGGTGTCGCTGGCCATCCTTCATGTTGGCGCCGCCCTGCCGCTCTCTGACTGGATGGCGATGCATCAAGGAGAGGGAATTCAGAGGGACGGGGGCGGAGGCAAAGTGAGACGACATGGAAATGGGAGCTATTCCTACACCTTCATGTTGCGATGCTCGATCGATCTGGATCGTGGGAGGCTCACACTGGTTTGTTTTTACGCTGCAATAAAAATTGGCCCAGATCCTAAGTTTTTGCTCGAAGGTGAATCCATGTTTTCAGATCGCTGTGAACAGCACAAATCACATGGATCCGACTTTCTGATTGGGCCCACCTTCATATGCTGTCCTCAATCAAACACAGGTCCGATATTTTTGCAATGACCTCAGTCATATCAATATTCATACATTCACTTTATTTATACTTTTACCATCCTGAAGATTGACATTTGTCACAATTCTGTGCCCCGCCAGAGTCAGTTGAAGAATACAGCAGCAGGGCTGCAATGAAGGTCAAAGTCAGTAGCAGGTAATGGTGGTGATGTTGGATGGTGATTAATAATGATTTTTTTTCATTTTCAGGTGATCCGTCCCCAACAATAGTGTGTGTGTTTATCTTTCGGATGGCACTCTTCCTGCCAAGCAATTTCATCAAAACATGGTATATATATATATATATATATATACAGTATTTGCATATGTGTGTGTGTGTGTGTGTGTGTGTGTGTGTGTGTGTGTGTGTGTGTGTGTGTGTGTGTGTGTGTGTGTATATACAGTATATAGTGTATTTGCATGCATATACTGTTTATACTGTACAGATGAATAATGTATCCATCTTTCTGATAGACAGCTCTCAATACATCTGAATAGAGAAGAGCTAACAAGAAGGCACAGAGGAACACACTAGAAAGGAGACGGCCCCCTTATTGACAGTGCAGGGATTCAGAAATGAACCATGTTTGCAGTCAGGGAAAACTTGGAAATGTTTGACAATGATTGAGCTGGCTGAAATGGTCTTACACGGCACATTTGGTAATTTGCACACCTACCTGCTCTTCAGAGCGGGACAATTACAGAGTGTCTCTGGGGCCGTCAGCATTCTGGCGGCACCCATACTGCTCCTCTCTCCCAGCGGTCTGGGCGTCCGCAGAGGTGCGAGCGTGAAATGGCTATTAATTCCTGGCGCTATCTGTCTCTCACAGAGCCTGTTTCAAACCTTCGTAGGAATCTGCCGCTGCTGAGGAAATATGAAGGTAGAAGGGAGAGAGAAGGGGAAGGGAGGGAGGGAGGGAGGGGGGGGGGATCACAAAGTGCTCGAAACAGAGAGGGGGGGAGAGACAGACAGAGGGAGCAGAGTTAGACAGAGAGAGAGGGGGAGGAAATACAAAGATCAAACATTGCAGTGAAATACAAAATAGCGTGGATTCGTATTTTCCACCTATCAATAATGCTAGGAACGATCCCTCCGTAATAATGATTATTCCAGGATGTAGCACCAACCATCCCGCAAAAACAAAAACAACTCTGAATGTGTTTGGGAGGAAATTAGCATGACGATTTCTAATTCTGGCGGGAATTAGTTCTATTTGTTTTATTTTAATTCATTGTTTCCTCACAATAATGCTGAAGCTGGGGCTTTGTCAGTTTCTCACAAAGCAGACCGCAATAACACACTGGGCGGAATAATTCTCACATCTAACTGGCTTTTCATTACTAAACCAGTGCTAAGCAGGTCCAACTCATCAAATCAATGAAACTCTTTCAGCAGGTCACAATCCACTCCCAGCGTCATCACTTCTTGCCACACCTCGTGGCTCTTATAGGGGCCAAGACGAGGCAGAGTACTAAAAAGGCGTTTTCGCCGCGTCAACGCTCATCTCTGGAAGGTCTTTGCAAGGAGTAGCATGCTGACACGTACAGTTACAGCAGCAGCAGCAGCGGCAGCAGTGGCGTGTGTATTAACATGTTGATATGATGGACATTGGCACCTGTCCTAACACATTAGGCCGACTGCTGCAAACTAACCACCACACTTTGGGAGAAATTGCAAGTGTAAAGAATAGTGACGTCCTCGGTAAACAACATACACAACAAATCTAGATGAATGCTATCACTGTAAATTGTAATATCGTAATTCTCAGCCCGGCCGTGTTGTTGACGTGCAGCGTATACTTCGACATCAAGAGAAACATTGGAAATATTCGGGAAATCAAAGTAAGACAAAAGGGGGCTCCATTCCTTGATGAAATTGATGTTTGCCAAATTGATTCAGTGAATAACTTATTTGGCAGCGGCGTATTAATCATACACACTGCCTAAGTGGTGTCACCACTTAGGGGCATGTCTGTTACTCGCCTCCGCTTCAGGGGTATTTCGTGTTCCTACATCCAATCCAGAGGACTTGTGACCGATCCCTCAAATCGGTGTTGCGGCGCCAAGCTGAACATAAATACAAATACGTTGCGTTGCGTTCACCTTTCATCAGGATTCCGCCATTTTTTTTTTATCTTTCATTGGACGTGGCGTCGTCTGAATGAATCATTGCTGTAATTCCCGTTTTAAATGCATGTATTATTAATTAAAGTTTGACTTGACACATTCCAACACAGTGAGTTATGGCATTGGCTCTTGGTAAGAATGTAGTTGACTTGCTGCTGGTAGCAGTGTGCTTATTGTGACAACTCCGAAACCTTAACATTTACAAGGTGGCGCCGACTCGATACTATAAAGTGGTGAGTCATCAGTTCAGTTCAGCTTGTTATTTTGTGGGCAGTTCCTTCAATCTTCTGTCAGGAAAAATAAAGAATAAGAAAAAAGGCTTAGCCTATGTCCGTTGCTGG
Source organism: Gadus morhua (assembly GCF_902167405.1). Lineage (NCBI taxonomy): Eukaryota > Metazoa > Chordata > Actinopteri > Gadiformes > Gadidae > Gadus > Gadus morhua. The sequence goes on along the minus strand of NC_044056.1, from coordinate 9,784,578 downwards.
CTGAGGCTATGTAAGAGGCAACACCTCCATTTGAACCACATGATTAAACTGCACCGCTCTTTATTGATACAGAGCTGAAGGTCAAAAAGGATGAGAACGTGTAACTATTTGCAGGTGAAACTCTGCATTTTTAAGATGAAACGCATTAGGGGTGACACCGGTCCTCAGCACAATAACATGGAACAGGGGACAGAAATAAATAATTGTAATTGCTGCTGCAGCCTCTCCTTCTACCTGTGCATATATTTCATTTGCAATGAATCATGCTTTGCAAGATAAACGACTGTGGATAGTAGCCCTGTTCAATTCCTGACCACTGGAAACATGAGGGGCAGCGATGATGTAACCAGCAGCTGGTTAATTCTTATAGGGCTTTGTTTCCCTCTGCTGGATAGCCAAACAAGCTTGTGCCACACACGCACACACACACACACACACACACGGACACAGACACATACACAAACACATACACACACACGCCCAAGACAAACGCAGGAACACACTGGTGTGCACATACTGTTGTGCACGCAGGAACACACACACACAACCACCTGCCAATCAATCCTCATCAATCAAAAGTTGTTAATTCTTCCCCAGTACAACGTTTATAGGAAGCTTAATGCTCTTCTCTCGTGGGTTTTTTTAAGGGCAAGGCGAGTGCGCTCTGGCTGAATATGTTATAGTCGTCAGGGCAGCTGCCCGTTCCCCCTCCAGAGAGGATTTTGTTTCAGGACATACAATAGCACCAACATCTGAACTTGTACAAAGACAAGGGCCCGGAGCGCAGTGTATTGAATCTGTTCCCCAGGATGCTTCTGATGAGCAGCATCAGAAATGCGGTGGATCAGGTGGTCTGCACTTTAAAGAGATGTGGTGCTCCTGGGCTGCCTCACAGTACTGACCGCCTAGAGCCAAGTCCTCTACAGCCATGAAGGCATTCTCTGAATCCACAGTAACTGACCTCAGGGTTACATGATTTCTGCTCTTCTGTACTCTTTCAAATTGGCAAATGACCGTTAACCAACAAAACTTTTTAGTTTTCAATTCGGGAAAAAAACAAGGAATTATGATACATTAAGTCAAATTGAATAAACCAATTGAGGTTGGTCAATTATATCATTGTTATTATATTATATAAGTCTTGCACTTTCCTAAATATCAATATCCATTCACGTTTGCTGTGGCTCTTTCCATCGACCAGAGGGGGCTTATCAGACTGAGAGTGGACATGTTGTGTGCTGGCCTAGATTTCACTGTTGACGTGTCAACTCTGTTTGTTCCCCAACGTCCGGGAGCACCAGTCTTAGCCCCCCATGGGCCCCGTGAGCTGCACACCCCATGCTAGGTAATAGCACAGAACACACACACACACACACACACACACACACTTGAAAAAAAACTCAATGCCCACACACAGGCACAAAAACACACTCTAAACTTCTAAAGCACACACATCCATAGGCACACAACACCCACACAAAACATCTGAACGCACACAAACACCCACACACATAGAACACCCACGCACCCACACAAACACAAACACACACACTCACACACACACACACACACACACAAGCGCGACAAGCAAAGGTCGCAGAGTGCCTCAGTGAGGTCAAGGTCACCCCGTCCGACTCCTCCAATCCCCTAATCCCCCCTGGGGGGGGGGGGTGAGAGGGCTGCTAATGGCCAGCACTCTGCCAGTGGTGGGGGGGATGGGGGGAGGGGGGGGGGACTGCCACCTCAGGAGAGCGACGGGGGCCGGCGTCGCCGCCAGGTTTAAAGAGCAGCGCGCGCGGTCCACACGATCCATCAACACGGCTAATTAGGCCCCCACACCGGGCCCCTGAGAGCGCCTTGGAGGAGGGGGGGCGGGCGCGGGGCGCGGGGCCACATTATCATCCGGATCAGACCCATATAATGAAGTTAGACTGCTGGGAAATTACCGGGTCCCTCGCTGGAATCTGTTATGCAAACATCATGGAAAACAGACCCTCACCTGCTGAGGTGTAATGAATTTTAATGTCAGGCGAAGGCTTTGAATGGCCGCCACTATCTGTGGGGACGATCCTTGTTTTGGCTGATAGAGGCATTACTCTCGGAGGGACGGGGGACAAGATAAAAGAGGGGTGGGAGAAGGGAGGGCGGGCCTGGAGGTATTGGCATTGTAGATAACAGACTTTGTCCACGCACACAGCCCGGCGATAGCCATATCGCGGCTCCCTTTCTCCCCGTTTATCTCCCCTGATGTCAGGATAATTCACTATAACACAACAAAAACACAATCCCAGGTTCTGGATTCCTTTGGCCCATATTTACTGCCGAGATGATCACATATGGTCTTTGAAAACGTCTGTGTGTTTGTGTGTTTGTGTGTGTTCGTGTGTTTGTGTGTGCATGGCTCACTGTCTATAAAGGGATTATAACGGCAGCATCGTATGGCCGCATCAGATGGCCTATTCTCTCTCTCTCTCTCTCTCTCTCTCTATCTCTCTCTCTCTCTCTCTCTCTCTCTCTCTCTCTCTCTCTCTCTCTCTCTCTCTCTCTCTCTCTCTCTCTCTCTCTCTCTCTCTCTCTCTCTCTCTCTCTCTCTCTCTCTCTCTCTCTCTCTCTCACAATGCAGAGAGAACTTTTCACCTGTCAACTGTCAAACAAGTGGAAAAATATGTCATTCACAACAATCATGCTGTCAATATTGATCCATAATTCATTGAATGCACATGACATGCAGCATATGGTTTAATCCGTGCTATGTATTGCTTGTTATTTTGAAAGACAAAAAAGGAATGGATAAATCAATCATCTGTAATAAAAGTGATACATATGATTAATTACAAACTACAGATCCCTGATCATATCGGTGAATGGCAGTGTACGATGCAAATGACCGATAACACACTGTGCAGCTTAATGCAGGTAACAATCATTGGCAGGGATCCCAGAAACAGACCTAATCTAAGTCACGTTCTGACAAGGGCTAAGGATAAAACAATACTGTGTCTTTCGGAGCCAGTGATTTCCCTCTACCAGTGATTTCCCTCCATCCCGATAGACGGATCTCGATAAAGCGCTAACCTCCGATAAATATTTCACCGCCCAGCCCATAGAACCTCAGAGGAGCTCCGTTGTGATTGGATGGCGCTGCGTTGCAGTGCCGACTCATTTGCATACTAACCGTGGCTGAACTTATCTAGACTGGCGGATCTCGGCGCCATGGAAATTACTGACATCTGGTCACTCGGTCTCTGGTGGCGAGAGCAGCGGGAGAGCCAGTTCTCTTTCTCTGGGCCTTCGATTTTATGTCAATGAAATGTGTCTCTGATTGGCAGCTGAAGGCTGAGGATGAGGAGGAGGCTTGGTATATTGGCTCTGATGAGCAAACATCAATGATGAGTCCAGGCGAGCAGAAATATTCTTGGACCTTTGGGCAGGGGAAGCAAACAATAACGTGTAAGGTAAACATGTCCGGAGTTCACCTAGACTCTGCTTAGCCTCCCCCCTAATTCCCACACCCCCACAACCTTCTTACGCACATATTGTATGTTGTATGTCCTTGCACCTCAAAATAGAACTTAGCATTATGAAACATCTTATCCTAGGTAGCTTGTTGTATACTGGGAATGGGTTGACCTAGCGATTGTTAGTGCTTGGCACTTGATTCTATGAACATCCTTACTGTACCGACATCGATGTATTGTTGTTTCTGAGGTTTCTTATGACAAAAGTATTGCTTGTAAGTCACTTTGGATAAAGCGTCTGCTAACTACCCTTAAAACAAATGTAAAAGTCCAAATTCATATAGCAACAACATGCATGCACGTCTGTAGGCATTTCCTCAAGAAAAGAACATGAACGGTTTTGACAACGTCTCACAAAGCCACACAGGGTTTGATTGGTTTTATTTAGTACCCCATTATCGACTGGCCACTGCCAGGAGGGGGAGTGATAATGAGTGGGATCCCTCCATGTCCTTACATTGAGGTGGGAGCTCCTCAGACCTGCCTCCCTGATGAGCTCTCAGTTCGTTGAAGCGGCACGCAGAGGGAGTCCTGGCGGACACTAGACGAGGTAATGAAGCGTTTTCCCAGGGTGCTTTGTGTGTGCACTGCATGCCACCTACGAGAACGTGCTCAAGTTCCGTTCGTCAGGGAACGGTGCTAGACTGCATGACACTGCATGTGTCATTTTTGCCTTCTGATTGGTCTCGGAGAATCAGGTTGAGTTAGAGTCACACCCCGCTCCCGCCCCCTCCCCCCCCTCCCCCCCACACACACACCTCTGACTGCAGCAGCCGGCCTTCACAGCCACTGAGGAAATGTAGAAGAAAGAGTTGGTGAATAGAGGGATGTATCTCATTTTCTCTCTCTGTCTTACATGTCCCACATCTCTCGCTCTGTGTGTCTGCCTCTCTTTCTCCCTCTTGGTGTGTTTCTCTCTCTGTCTCTCTCTTTTGTTCTCTCTCATCCCTGTCAATCTTTCTCTCTTTCCTCTCTGTCTCGCTCTCTCTCTCTCTGTCTTTCCACTCTCTCCTCTTTTTCCTCTCCCTCTCTATCTCTTTCTCTGTCTCTGTCTGTCTCTCCTCTTCCTCTTTCTATCTCTCTGTCTCTCCAGTCGTTCTGTATCTGTCTGTCACTCTCTCTCTCTCTCTCTCGCTCTCTCTCCCTCTCTCGCTCTCTCTCCCTCTCTCTCTCTCTCTCTCTCTCTCTCTCTCTCTCTCTCTCTCTCTCTCTCTCTCTCTCTCTCTCTCTCTCTCTCTCCGCTATCTCTTTCTTTCTCTGTCTCTCTCTCTCCCGCTTTATTTCAGGAGATTGTCAACACTCACCTTTTTCTCCTTCTCTGCCGGTCAGATTAGAAATGTTACTGGGCTTCCCAGATGCTATCTTCTATCAGTGGAGACGTTTATATGGTTGTTGATTTTGCTGTTTGTGCGTTGTGTGTGTGTGTGTGTGTTTGTGTGTTTGTTTCTTTGATTGATTTTGTATGTGTAATGGTGTGTGTGTG
>NC_044056.1:9772077-9774577 GCF_902167405.1 Gadus morhua | reverse complement strand
AGAGACACAGACACGGCCACGCAGACACACAGACAGACACACACACACACACACTCACACACGGATATACATGCACACACACACACAGACACACACAGATACCTACACACCTACACGCAGAAAGAAAAACGCACATCCCGCCACGCACGTCCGAAAGCCCTCCTGTTGGTGAGCGGACAGACGGGTGGAGGCTGTCGGGGGGGGGAGTAGTGCAGGTGGAGGGAGCAGCCAGGATAGTGGCTGATTAATGAGCTCCGAACGAGCCCCTGCTCACCCCCCCTCACCCCCTCTCACCCCCGCTCATTCCCCGCTACACTGGAGACAGCACACAACCCGGACACTGGTCCCTACAGGGACTCACTGGTCCCTAAAGGGACACACTGGTCCCTACTGGGACACACACACACACACACACACACACACACACACACACACACACACACACACACACACAGACACACACACACAGACACACACACATATAGGCACAAACCCACACACACCTTCATGTATAGACACTAACACACAAACACACATTCACATTTGTATATAGAAACACACACACTTAAACACACAAACACACACACACACACAAACCGACACACACCTATATATATCGACACTACGGACAAACAGACACACACTAACACACACAACACACATCAACACACACACACACGCACACAACTCGACCTAAGAGTGGCAGCTCCAAGTGTGACACATAAAGACACAAGCCCAGGCACGCCTATATATATATAGACACAAATGCACACACTAACACACCTACACACACAAACATATAAACAGACACAAGTACATACACACATACACACTTATGTACAGACCTAATCACATACTTACGTACATACACACACACAGCTCTACGTGAGAGTGGCAGCTACAAGTGTGGCGCGCTACACCGCTAATGGCTGCCGAAGTCCTCCACAGCCGCGCGGTCGCCAGGGTGTGTGAGGGGTGTGCGGGCGGGGACATAACAAGATGGATGCCGAGTGACCCGCGGAGCAGTGGGGGGGGGGGGGGGGGGGGGGGCAGGTGGGCGGACAGGGCCCAGGTGTGAGGAGACGACTCTGGTGACCGCTGAAGGAAGCAGAGGATGATGAAGGTACGCTGAAGTGAAGAACAGTGTGTGATGCGAGCATGTGCCCGCTAATGACGTGTGTGTGTGTGTGTGTGTGTGTGTGTGTGTGTGTGTGCGTGTGCGTGCGCGTGCGTGCGTGCGTGCGTGCGTGCGTGCGTGCGTGTGTGTGCCTGTGAATATGTGTGTGAGAGTGGTTGGGAGTGTGTGTGTCTGTGTGTGTGAGTGAGTATGTGTGTGTGTGTGTGTGTGTGTGTGTGTGTGTGTATGTATGTAACACCAGACAGACAAGGTGAAGAAAAAAATAAAATAAATAACACCTTTCCTTTTCCGCCTTTTTCTTTACGCAGGGAAAGTTAGTAAGTGAACTCTGCAATGTCAGGAGGAAGTGTGCGATTATATGGAAACCTTTGGGGAGTTACATTGTTGAAGGAGAAAGTGTGTGATTATATGGAAACCTTTGGGGAGTTACATTGCTGAAGGTCGTGGAGATGTGTACATATAAAGGAAGCTAATGCGCTAAAAAAAGTAAACTTTAATAATGGCCCTTGCCAGAGTAATCTCCTGTAATGTGATTTATTCAGTTTTGTACTGCGGGCATCACAAAGACAATGCATTAAAATCACTTATCTCCGCCCTTATGCATATTACCCATAACCAATAGCGCCATATTATATGGTCTAGTTTGTCGCCTGATCAGCCGAAGTCCTATAGGAACATATTTTTCCCGTGTTGTTGACATCATAACATATGAATCATATTTCACGCGCAGCCGAACGCAATTCAGATTGTATCTTTGAGTGTCGTAATCCATCAAGGAGCCATACCCACTTGTCTGAGGAGGGGGAGAGCGAGAGGCAGGGAAGGACGGCCTGGCAGGTATTCACTCGTCCTCACTGACCTGTGACAAACATTAGCCCCGGGCTGCCATTGTTGCCTGCGTGAGGAGACAATGGAGCTTGCCGCAAAGGAGAACACACAATATAGGATAAAGCACGCGGATGTCCTGGAAATGCATCATTCACGACAGCAGATATGTTCAAATCGCTGTCGTATGTTCTGCTATTCCACCGCCCCTTGGGCTTATTCCAGCGTCGGAGAAAGGAGGACGATGATGGATCAATGTTCACGGTCTTGAGGCTTCGTGGTCCCTGTTCGTTATGGTTTAGTGACGCGCAATCCGCATGACCAATAGTGATGTGTTGTTTATGATGGATAGCTAAATAACAATAACATTAATATTCAAAATGACGCAGCGTGCTTCAGACAACCACGGGACAGTCATACAATGGTTTGTCGTGGTCGATGTTCCATGTTCTCAACATAAAAGGCGAAATATGGGTTAGCTTAGAAAGAAAAAAAATCTAATATAATAAAACGAACAATAAAATAAGAAATAAGAAA
>NC_044056.1:9749577-9769577 GCF_902167405.1 Gadus morhua | reverse complement strand
ACCGCGGAACTCATCAACACGTTTAATTATCAGTCTGGGATTAAGTGGCTGTGATAGTTGATGGGTTCACGTGTACACACAATCATGTTGACGCTGGTGACATTTTTTTCCTCCAACTTCTAAAACTCGAAAAAGTCTATAAATGGCAACCAATTAGACCCCCTTCGTCTGTGATCAGTATTGCCCTATCAATGGGTCTCCCACTAATCAAACATAAATCCTGGAATATATCCTCATCCACGGCCCAAACGAGTTAACCTTTGCAGATTTCCACTAATAGTGTGAGTGTTGGTCGAGGGTGAGGCCAGAACAGACGACCCAGGAGTCCGGCTCGGCAGAGCTGAGGTCTGAGACTGACTGAATTCTTGGCCAGTAACTAATATAAGTTAATTTCTATAATGTGCGTCTGAATAGGAGATATCATAAAAAAGCCATTGTTAATAAAGTGGAGCCGTGTGTATAAATTAAATATGTAACCATTAAAGGGCCTATGCGTCCGATTTTTTTATTTTACATTAAATATGCTTTAAATTGCCCATATATAAAAGGGTTTTAATGCACCCCAAAAAAATGACCCCTTCCCCAACTCTCTTGCATAGAACAGCCTGTGGGATGATTTCTAGCATATTTTATTGCAGATAATGGGAAATTAAAAGTTAGTTTAGAACTTTTTAATTTCTAAACTGTATGTCAATCCACCTCACATCACTCCCACAGTCTGTTTATAGCCAAAGTAATTGAACGGTTTTACCCAGCCTACGGAGCTCACTGTTAATGCACGAGCTTGAGCAGGCTGCAGTCAGAGTAGTCAGTAATGAGAAGGTATTACTCTCTATTTCTATTTCACATAGTCCCTTTACTGTAATTAGAAATAAGCGGAAACAGATATTCAAAATCGTTTCTCAGAATAATAGTACTTGAATGCTAAAAGCATGATATTGATATTAATTATGAAGTTATTCATGACAAGCGTCTGTTTTTCAGTTTTTCTTTTCTTTTCTTTTGCAGAACAATTGAAAGAAAGCTGCACACCAAAATCAGTTGTTGCAATCTTCCCACCGTTTTCGCTATTTATTATATTTTTTTCAGAACCGGGATGGACTTATTGTAATCATCACACCATGATATCGCTAAATCCAAAACCAAAACAAACAATTTCCCCTTCTATGCATTTCATGAATCAAGGCGCTCGGTTATTGAGCCCCCAATATTTATCCTTCCATATTAATATTAGGCCAACGTATCGTCCTCTATATTAAGAAAACACAAAAGGACGGATTGACCAAAAATAAAGAACGCCATCCTTCAACATGCACGGCCATGCATGTTGAAGGATCGCCGTTCGCTTTACAGTAAAGAGACCATAAACAGAAGTGATTTCTCTTCCCCCCTGGGGAGCTCAGAGGAGACGCAGAAAGGAGCGAGGGGGAGTAGGGGGGTGGGGGAGTGAGGGGCAAATGTCATCCAGCATCCATCCTCCTCTCCCTCCTCCTCCTGGTCAGTCATTGGCTAAGGTGGGGCCCTGGAGAGCCTGACATCGGGCTGCTCCTCATTAAGTGGCCCCCGACGTGGGGCCCTGGCATGGCTCAGAATACCTGACATCATCAGACTAATCGCGGGCGCAGGTAGAGATGAGACGCGGTAACTACACCATGGAGAACCATGTGTACTTCACGTCGTTTATCCCCTCCAGCATCACTGAGGAGCCGTCTCTCCGGCTCCTTCTACCAGCCCCGCCGAAGGACGCATCTCCAGCTCACAGCCACAGACTCGTTCTTTGAAAGGAAGGACAAAAGATGAGGGAGAGGGCAAAGTAGAACAACAAGGCAGAACTTTTTGGAGTTTTATGACTTCATATTTGTTTCGGAGCTATACTGCGATATCCTCCATCTGGATACTGGAGTCAAAACCTGCGCAAAATTAAACAGAGGCAATAATTTGCACATAGGCATAGAAAGGCAGATGGTTGCCATTTGTTGCTTGCATTTGTTTGGGGATCTTGTGGTGCGGCTGAGCCAATAAAATGGAAGCCATTTTTGAGCTCATGAAAACCTGTATGCATTAAGATAGATATATAAATAGCTATATACATTGGGAGGGACATATATATATAGTGATACATAGGTAGATTGGAGATAGAGATATAGAGAGATAGATAGATTGATCGATAGTTGTATAGATAGACAGACAAATAGAAACATAGATAGATAGACAGATAGACAAATAGACAGATAGACAGATAGACAGATAGACAGAAGATAGATAGACAGATAGATAGATAGATAGATAGATAGATAGATAGATAGATAGATAGATAGATAGATAGATAGATAGATAGATAGATAGATAGATAGATAGATAGATAGATAGATAGATAGATATGCATATTGACAGACACAAGGGGGTCGAGGCCTTGTCAGAGAAGGGCTAAAAGCTGGAGATAATGCCCCTTAGTGACACATGCAGATGAGGAGAGCATGGAAGCAGGGATGTGTGTGTGTGTGTGTGTGTGTGTGTGTGTGTGTGTGTGTGTGTGTGTGTGTGTGTGTGTGTGTGTGTGTGTGTGTGTGTGTGTGTGTGTGTGTGTTTGAGTGTGTGTGTATGTATGTGTATGCTAGTAGAAAGCATGTCTGCCACAAGCATGTCTCCGTGTACATCACACACAGGTCAACATGCGGTCTTAATTGATGCCAAATCCAATTAGCGAGGCTGCATAGCAATTATCATGCTCTGTTATTAGCAGTGATCTGTTATAATGTGTTTTTTCTCAATCGATTAATTTCACTCAGTCAATTGGATTCATTTTGGAAGCATGGATGCAAGCCATGCTACGTTCCACATCACGCCTCTCTTCAAGATCCCAGCGTTCAAGCCAAGTGGTCAACGGATGTAGGCTAAAATAGGATAATTGTCCCGTGTCACCAGCGCTCATAGACAAACAAACAGCTAGTCAACTAGACAGACATACAGTACACATACAAACAACATTCAAAGCCTTCCAATCAGAAAAAACGTAAGAGTTCTCTGGCAAAAATGATTCAGCCCTCTTCCCCAGTACAAGATAAAACAACAGCTAAAATCTATTTCAGCTTTTCAGCCTCCCATGGCCTCCGGGATAAAGGCTGGCTTGAACCTGGCCCTCACCGGCCCCTGGGTGTAGGGGCCCGGACTCTAGGTTTGTTGTGGATAGTGATCCAGATAACACAGTTCTTATAGAGGAAAACAACTTTTCCTCAAGACTCATTGTTTTTCTAAAGTCAGAAGTATAGAGTTAGGAATCACAGTTGTATAGAATGAAGTCTCGTAATTTAAAGTGTCAAAACTCATCGTTTTTCTAAAGTCAAGACTCACAGGTGTATAGAGTTTGGACTCATAGTGGTATGGAATGAAGACTCATACTTTAAAAAGTTAAGACTAAGCTGTGGCTTAGTTTTAAGCCACAGCTCAGCAAATACTTCTGTGAGGGTTACATATCATGAAATCAATCTATGTCAATGCTAAAGACTTTCACATTATCAATAAAAAAACTAGTTGATCCGCTTTTAAGGGAAGCTTCATTATCAAGATGGAATGAGGAAAGAGCTGATAGGTGGTTAGGTTAACGAGGAATGTTATGTGCGTACGGCATGCCATGCCAGCATGCCCTGCACAACGACCCAAACCTACTCTGCATTCAAAGCTCCGCTTCAGTACGCTCTTGCTCTGGACACGCCCTTCCCGGCTACCGATTTACCTCTGATACATCTATTCCTATCCCTTTAAGTAAAGCAGTCGACGTCGCTTTAGGTACGATGCAGAGTGTAAGAGTGTTGAGTGTTATTAGTTAGAAGGGCCCCAGCCATCCATCGGCTATTAGTGAGTGAAACCCGCTCTGAGAATATCCGCTGTGAGTTGACGCATCTGATTGAGCCAATTTAGATGTTGACTTTTACTATTTACTAACTTATATTTACAAAAATACATACACCAGGTTCTGACGTAGAAAGTAATCCCCCTCGGAGGAAACAACACCAGCGCTTTAATTTAATTCAAGTACATTTTATACGTACACTCTTTAATCACAGTAACAGTTTCAAAGCGCCATCCCAGGCCCACGTTTTACGACACCCCCTTAACCCCAGACCTCCGAAGGGCAAGGTAAAGTCCCCGAAACCAGTCTTCCAGGGGAGGGCGGCAGCCTTAAACAAGCAGAAACAAAGGTTAAGTGAGATTAAGTTGGGAGAAAATAGGACATTAGCAATGAAGTGATAAATCTGTAATAATGGGACAGGGTAGATGGTCCATGGTTGGCCGTGCTTGCGTGTCAATCTACACCTCTTCCTGATACGAAGGCGGTTCTTGACACGGTTAATAATCACAGTGTCTCTACAGCCCTAACCAGGTCGTCCTCCTCTGTTACATACTAGGAACAGGGGGGTTGGGGCGAACCCTATAAGAATAACACACAAATACACTGTCTATGTGTAGATCTCTGTAATCTAGTGAAATGTAAACAATACATCACAATAACACGTGGTTATTGTAATGCATTGTTGCCAGTTGTTGCCCCCATGCAGCCAGTAGCGTTTGGTGCAGTATTTAAACAGAACAGACAAAACTTAAATTTAACATTATTACAAAACCAGTGTAAGAAAGAGTTTTTTTCAATCTTTTTAATTGTACCTAAAATGGTAGCGCGTCTGTGTGTGTATGTGTGTGTCGTGTGTGTCTTTGTGTGTTTGTGACTTCGAAAATGGGAGACCGGCCAATCTTGGCATTTACTTAAGGCTTAACTTGAGTGTATGACACACAAGGACATCGCCAAGACTTCTACAAATGATGAACACAAACTACATTGTGTCTCTCCAAACACACCACAAGAGCTACGCCTCAAACGTCACGCAGAAACGTTTCAGGCTTCAAGCGCCTTGATGAGAATTACCAAAACAATAATGCTTATCTGTGAGAATGATTGTTATAAATAAAGTAAGGCACACAGAGGCACATATGTCCACATACGCACGCACACATACACACACACACACACACACACACACACACACACACACACACACACACACACACACACACACACACACACACGCACACACACACGCAAACAAAACACAAATACACACGCACGTGATTAAACACACTAACACACACCAAACACAAATAAACACGCACACGCATAAACGCATGCACAAACAAACAAACACAAATACACATGCTCAGGCATACACACAACCAAACACACTCACACACAGACCGCAGGCTCCCTTCCTTCTTGGCGGTCATGGATGTCTCTTTCCCTCAGCGATGACAATTTCCTGCGGCATGTGCTTACCAAGGCTGGCCCCCCGTGGTGGTACACGCTGTACGGCCGCCCCGCGTCACATGATTAGACACAGTAAGCGGACGCCGGAGGAATGCTAATTGCATCTCGCTCTTGTGCTGCTGCGCGCGGCCGCTGGAATGAAATAACTGTTCACTGGCACTCTTTTGTTCTCGCCACAGGTGCCCCCGTGCTGAGTCACCTGCGGGCCTTGGAGAGTGAGAGAGAGGGGGGGGGGGGGGGGGAGTGTGAGAGAGAGAGAGAGAGAGAGAGAGAGAGAGAGAGAGAGAGAGAGAGAGAGAGAGAGAGAGAGAGAGAGAGAGAGAGAGAGAGAGAGAGAGAGAGCGAGAGAGAGATGGAGACGAGAGGGAAGGTGGTAAATTGTGTGATTCAATTTGTTTTTCTTGATGTTTCCTCGGCTCCATAGTGTGGCTTCTGTGTTCTTTTTTTTTTATCGAACATAATTTAATAAGACAAATCCAAATTGATTCGGCAACGGCGAAAGCCCGCAGCGCCGTGTGCATGTGTTCCATTTCACCTCGTAATAGGAGGTTTTGTTTGGGACCCCGGCACCACGGATGTTCTCCCAGAGTTCATAATTGACATTTAACACCAGAATGGGTATTCCACAGCCAAGCTCGTTATTATTCAAATGACTCAGTTTCTGCCGAGTGCCACGGTTTGTCTCGCGGTGGCGGCCTTGCTCAGAGGGGCTGGCGCAGACGGGGCAGAGTGACCCCCCTGCCTCACCCCTCCCTCGCCCCTCCGCCTCCCCCTACACCCCTCCCTACACCCTATACACACCCCCGTTCGCACTGCTCCCCTTCTGTCACTCACACCTAAAAAAAGACACACGTGTTAGGTGAGCGCCTCCACCTTGACCCTTGATCAAGGCAGCAGCTTTGCAGCTGGAGTTTGTCCAAATCCATTGGCAGCCTCGCCTCCTGGAATGGGACAAATTCCCCAGCATGAGTCAGTGCAGACCGAAGACCTTCCTCTATTCCAGGAAATCATGGTATTCATGCAGTGTTGTCTCGTCGAGTTAATCAAACGTGATTGTGGTTAGTGTTTCTGGTTCTGTCGTTAATGACACAAAACAACATGGTGTTGCTAATGTGCCTTGGAGCTTTGTCTGAGTAGGCCTCAGATATTTGGCTTTTATCGCTAACATCGGCTCTGACTGATACTCCTTTTTAAAGATAAGAGTTTATAAAGTTGGGACATGATTTTTGTGTGTGTGTGTTTGTGTGCGTGTGCTACACCACACAAACACACATGCATTCACACATAGACATGCACACAGACACACATACATACACACAGGGGGAGTAATATATATTACAGAACAGTATTCTTTTTTTATTTTAAATGAATGTAATGATTGTAATGTACCGTGTAGTTCCTTTTCTACTTATTTACAATACAAACATGGACCCATTATAATGGTGGACATCGTAGCACCGTGTTGCACTGGGAGGGTGATGGTCACCTCAGAGACCTCACGTTCTTCATTTCCTCCTGAGTCTTCATCTTCCTCTCAACGTCAAAGCTTGCGTGGAAATGGTGACTGTTGGTACGAATGCATGTGTGTACGTGCATGTGAGTCCATTCAAGTCTGTCTGAATGTTCTTGCATGTGTGCGTGTGTGTCCGTGCATGTGTGCAAGGGTGTTTGTGTGTGTGTGTGTGTGTGTGTGCGTGTGTGTGTGTGTGTGTGTGTGTGTGTGTGTGAATGTGTGTGTGTGTGTGTGTGTGTGTGTGTGTGTGTGTGTGTGTGTGTGTGTGTGTGTGTGTGTGTGTGTGTGTGTGTGTGTGTGTGTGTGTGCGTGCATGTATGTCTGAATGTGTATCCATGTGTGTTGTGTCCGTGCATGTGTGTATTTGAATTTGTGTGTGTGTGTGTTTGCATGCATGTGTGTATCTGAATGTGTGTGTGTGTGTGTGTGTGTGTGTGTGTGTGTGTGTGTGTGTGTGTGTGTGTGTGTGTGTGTGTGTGTGTGTGTGTGTGTGTGTGTGTCTGCATGCGTGTGCTTGTGTTTGTGTGTCTCCGCTGCGGTATCTCCTGTGTTTTTGCTTCGTTATCTTGAGTGAGACAGGGCGAGACAGGGACCCTAAGTGTTGCAGGAGTACGGAAGCTCAGAGGGCAGGGGGCAGGGGGCCGGGGCTGGGGCCGGGGCAGGGGGCCGGGGCAGGGGGCCGGGCCACAGTGCTGGCTCGTCTTGGGTCTGTGTGGTAATTGACACACAAGGGGCGGCCATGAGCCGCGGCTGCCAAATGATACCGTGTGTCTTCTGCCAGACACCAACAGACCCCCAGCCCACCGACTCAGATGGTTCTGCTGATGGCTGCTTTTCAATCTCTGTCTCTATATATCTCTTTACTTCATTCTTTCCCATTCTTTCACGGATCTTCGCACTCTCTTTCATTCTCTCATTCCTTCACTCCCTCTCTCTATCTCCTTTCTTCCTTTCTCTCTCTCTCTCTCTCTCTCTCTCTCTCTCTCTCTCTCTCTCTCTCTCTCTCTCTCTCTCTCTCTCTCTCTCTCTCTCTCTCTCTCTCTCTCTCTCTCTCTCTCTCTCTCTTTCTCTGTCTGTCTCTCCAAACCTCCCTCTCCCTCTGTGTCTCACCCTCAAATCCATTCTCTGCAACCCTCTCTCTCTCTGTGTCTCTCACTCCCAAACCCTCTCTCTCTCTCAAACCATCTATCTCTTTATCTGTCTTTCACTCTCTCCATCTCCATATATCCCCATCTTTCTCTCCTACATTCTTATCTGCCTGTCCTCATCATCTTCTCAATGGTTTTCATCAAATGGTTTAAGAGCATCAACGTGGACATTTGCTCGGTGGAATATGGACTGTTTTTTTTTGCCTCGAACCGTGTGTGTTTGCTCTTCATCACGTCTCACTGCGTTTTCTGCATTTCGATGCATCTTTGCCCCCAGAGCCGGGGAGGTTTGTGACGCAACAGTGACACCTAGAGGCCGAGCAGGGACCCACACCCTAACTCACGCTGTCTTTATTGAACCTGTAGACACTTTTACATCATCCTTCATTTAATATCCTAGTTCTCTCGCACCTGAATACCTATAACATACAGACATGTCTCTCCTCCCCCCCCCCAGTCCGAACACACCTATGGAGTCACACAAAACCACGCCAGGCAGACAACGTCCAAAAGAAAAGTAAGAGCAGGAATGTGAATAATTCATCCCATCATTGCACTGCTCATTACTGTAATTACACAGACATTGTTCTGTGACAGGGAGAAACATAAAATGACAATTTAGGCTGAGAAATTTTCATTTGCGGCGGTAATTCACGCTAATAAAATGATTCTTCCCAGTTTTTCCTCCAGTGGATCATATGGTAATCAGAATTTGAAGTGTTACGGACGACACTAACAGCCGTGATAAGCGGCTAATGAAAGAGGGGAGGCAGTGGGGGATTATAGGAACACGCTAACTAATAAGTTCCTGTCCTCGCTCTCCCTCCCGCCTGCACTCGCTTGACTGACAGGCCGGTCAGTTCTCCCTGCAAAAAAAGAGATTGTATCCTAAAACCACAACCACCACGTCGGCCTATTTCATCATGCCACCGGAGTCAACAGATACAGAATGGCGATTGTTCACGTGGATCACCAGGCGAGATGACTGCTTGCTATTATGGGATGTTGCATGTAGACATACTCAGGGCCGGAGGCAGGTTTTAGAGATTAGTGAGGCCCAGAATTTTTATTAATTTACTGCATTTCTGGACAAGCAAAACTCCTTCCAAAATTGCACAGACAAACACAATCCAAAATATACATTGCAACAGAAAAACTCATCGATTTTCCCAAAACTTGTTCAGCAGCAAGGGCTGTGATTGGTCTGCTAACTAAAACCCAACGCAGAACCAAAACAGGTTAACGAGCGTCGGAGCGTCTGCGAGGTCCTCGCGTTGCGTCGACGTATTGTTTATACAAGTAGCGCCGAAGTGAGATAGAGAAAGAGGCTGCAGCAGAGAGGAGGGAAGGAGACAGGGGGAGGAGATCGGGGATGGGGGGGGGGGGGGGCACGTTGCGGTAATGAAGAGTGGGTGACCATGCGTCAGGGTGCAGGCGGGTATTAATCTTACTGTAGTGAGTGTTCACACCGGGGAGGCGCTGCGTGCATCTTAGACCCAAAATTACACCCTGGAGGGACTTTACCCTTTATAGCAGACAGAGGAAACACTGAATCACGCCGCCACAGGAAAGAGCAACCGCACATGAAATATTTATCAAGGGAGCTTCAGCGCTGGCTAGGTGTCTCGAAGGCCAGGAAGGTGGGTAGGGGAGGAAGGTGGGTAGGAGGGTAGGTGGCTAGGAAAGTAGGTAGGGTAGTTAGGAGAATAGGAGGGTATGTGGCTCGGGAAGTGGAGAGGTGGCTAGGAGGGTAGGTATGGTAGTTAGAGTGGTTAGGAGGGTAGGTGGCTAGGAAGGTAGGTTAGGTAGTGAGGTGTTTAGGTGGGTAGGATAGTAGCTTAGGTAGTTAGGGCGGGTAGGAGGGTAGGTGGCTAGGAAGGTAGGTTAGGAAGTGAGGGGGGTATAGGAGGGAAGGTTAGGGTTAGGGTTAAGTAAGGATGGATAGCGGGCGAGAGTTCCAGAGGCGAGGGGGAGGTCTGCGGGGAGGTATGTGGATAGGTAGGTAGGTAGGTAGTAGGTGGATAGGCAGGTATGTCGCTACGCATCGCGGAGAGGCAGGTAGGCTGGCAGGAAAACTCAATGTTTGTATTTCTGCACTCTCTCACACACTTGCTTAAGCCCATTGAATGGTTCAGCCACTCCGAGTCACTTCAGTCATCAACATGACTACTGCCACAGCCCCAGAATCAGTGGAGCTTTCTGCATTCAAGTGCTCGTGCTCTGCCTAATTGGCAGCAAGCAGAAATAGAATCTTTCAACCGTCGCTCGGCTTTGTTGATACAAGTCTCTGCAGAAACAACAGTATGTTCCACAGTTACCCTCACAGTATCCAGTTTCTCTGTACATCCATGTGTCGGCATAAAGAAATGATGCTGCTGATAAATGGATTGCATTTTACAACATCGCCTAACATTCACCCGTTCATGCAAACATTCAGACACCGACGGCGGAGTCAGCCACGCAAGGCGACAGCCAGCTTGTCGTAGCAGTTAGGTGTCTTACTCAGATACACCGCGACGCTCAGCTAGGAGGAGCCGGAGATTGAACTAGAAACCTTCCGGTTACCAGCAAACCCACTCTACTTCCTGAGCCACATGCCGCCCCTGATGCCCAGATGTCCCCCTAATACTAGTTTGAATAATAATAATAATAATAATTATAATAATAATACAAAGTCATCGTAATGGAAAGTCATAATAATACAAGGTAATGATAAAATTATGAAAATGGTTTGGTTCTCTGAGGGGCATTCTGCCTTTAATGTCCGGTTCTTTGCAAAGGACAGGGCACCCACCCATCAATGATTTACAGTAAAATAAATACCGCACTAACAGAGCAGCGCTGACTCTTTGATCCTCCCACATTTGATACTCTCTGTAATCAAATAGGTATTCAAAACCGGTTGGAGTGTTTAGTTATGTTTATGACTAATCAACGTTGTTCAAAAAAATATATTTACAAATGAAGTGTGCTACGGTTATCGGGTCCATGTAGGAACTGTGAAGAACTCCAACCTGGAACTCACGAAACAATGAATGTTTTCATTTGAAAAATGTCAACCGGTAAACCATCAGCCGGTGTTTAATAATAAGGAATGTGATGTTCAAGGAAGTAATAAATTCACCTGGGCCCACTTGGCCTGGAGCCCAGATAAGTTCTGCCACCAACACCATACATACAGTCTGGCTGCCACCAACAACAACACTACTACCACCACCACCACCATGCCCACCACCACCACTACCACCACCTCCACCACCACCAACACCACTGTTTGGACGTTTTGTCCGTGCAACATACAACATTCCCATGTAGCGGCACATGTCACTGATAATACAGACATCCACACTTCTTTTTACTCAACAATAAGTTAACAGTTACTTGAAAATGTACTCTTTAGTTTTATATACCCTCACCCTCATTGCCCCCTTACAGCCTGCTGAAACCAAAATAAAAGGACCTACATTTACTTTCTTTTTTTATTATTATTATAAAGTTTGCAAATATGTTGCATGACTTTTGGTGAAAAACCTTTTATCGTCAGTTTGTATTTTTTCATTGTAAAGTTAGTGTATCAACTGTTTCTGTGTCATGTAGTCACAACATAAAATTGCCGAAGAGTAATCAGAAGTAAAGGTTGTGGGGGAGGTGCTGATAGATCCCGACAGCTGCTGACAGATTTAAACATCATATTAAACAAATAAAACTGACGATAACAAGTAAATCATTTATCATCATCACTATTCAAGTGTGAAATTTTATATGATATATATATTTATATATTATGTCTGAGAGGCATTGTGACGATGTTGTTTTCATTAGCTCAACTACTTTCTATTTTTGAAATACAGTTGAGGATGTGCGATTTTATTTCATGCCAAACTCGATGTATGTAAAGTCTCGCACAATGTTCATCTGTGTGTGTGGTGTGTGTGTGTGTGGGAGAAGGTCTTTAGGGGAGAGAAGTGTGCGGGGTTGGGGGGGAGTGGGAAGTTATGCATGTGTTTATATTGGACTCTACTACTATGCAAATCCTATGAAGTCAGACTGGTCACATAAGCAAATGGGCCGGGAATAAGGAAGTTGGAAGGATAAAACATCCATTGTGGGGCAACACCTACGTGTGTGTGTGTGTGCGTGTGTGTGTGTGTGTGTGTGTGTGTGTGTGTGTGTGTGTGTGTGTGTGTGTGTGTGTGTGTGTGTGTGTGTGTGTGTGTGTGTGTGTGTGTGTGTGTGTGCATGTGTTTGTCTGTGTGTGTGTGTGTGTGTGTGTGTGTGTGTGTGTGTGTGTGTGTGTGTGTGTGTGTGTGTGTGTGTGTGTGTGTGTGTGTGTGTGTGAGTATGTTTGTGGGTGGGTGTGTGTGCCAGCAGCTAACACCTGTTCACCAGCTCAGTGTGCGTTGGAGATGTCAGAGGAAACAAACGTGTCTGTGTCTTCATGCTTGTGAGAGTGGGACCTTGTGAGATGCAGGGAGACAGCGTGGATCGCCTCACCCCTATGCTGTAGGTCATTGGGGAGCCAGCTCCACACCATCGGTAGGCTATGACACCACACTGGTTCACCCTGCAGGCTTTCTCTCTCTGCTCTTCCAACACTTTGAAGTGGATGTCGGGCATTCCTCAGGAGCTTACAGCTGTTGTTATCATGCAGAATGTTTCTTAGCCTTGTTAAAAAGCAGGGGTTTTTTTTGTAATGAGACAAAAGAGGAGCAGATTTAACATTTGTTGATTTTTTTGGATTAAGTTCGAACCATCGATGCTAGAGACAAACCACACGGTCATTGCAGCAACAACAACAACCTGATCATTAATATGTATTTTAATGAGTAGAACCCTCCTTGAAATAGAAAATGAGGTTTGGCATTGAAAGCAGTAATATAATGGAAAAAAATGTCCTCTCTGCTCTAAACGGCGCTTTTGACAGAAGACCGGAGCCTTTAAGAGTTAACACACCAAGACGGTGGTGCTGGAAACCGTTCAACTGCCTGATCAAGAATCTTGCCCTTTTTTCTGAGGTAATGTTGTTCCAGGGAATTTTAATCATGGAGCCTTTGTGTTTAGCAGTTGAGGCAATAATATTGTTCAGGTAAAATGTGGGTCACTGTGCTAACAATGGCTTTATTGTGAACCGAAACTGATGTTGCATGATAAGTTAACTATTTACAGGTTTATATTGATATGACAGTTAGGGTTAACTCTTGTTTTTACAACATCCACCTCAATGAATAGGCTCAGGCTTGTTCTGTGTTCGATATGCTAAAAGCTACACCCAAAAGACCACTGTCGTGTGCCACATTGATAAAGTATTTATGACGTCAGGTGGGTAATGACTTTAATAAATGGCAACTCAGTGACTGAAATAACTGCAATCCACACACTGGACAAATAACTTGCTCAGAGGCCTGCATTCACATTAATTTGGGATGCAAATGTTATGTAAAAGTGTATACCTTGTTTGTACTTACTGCAATGCAAAATGATTTAGTCTATGTAGAAATTATAATGATATTAGCACAATATTAAATGCATATTGTCTTCGGATAGGTAATGTAAGTAGTGTAATGCAATTGAACAAGTCATGTTTGTAATTATCTATAATCCCTTAACAAGAAACTAAAACCGAGCAGCACATTGATAAGAAAACAAGTGTTTCCAGTCCAATGCGTTTGGTTGGGTCACGTGACCAAAACTAAAAAACTATGACATTGATATTCCTGATTCGGCGGGCTAATATTTTTTTCTCATGCACTTCCTTCTAGAGAAGTGGGTCATGGTAACTGAAATCGCATCAGCCCAAATATGACCAGCGCTACAACCTCAACCCTCGACAGTCAACTGTTCACCACATGGAGTCTGAACAGCTACTCTGATGGTGAGGGTGTGGACACACACACACACACACACACACACACACACACACACACACACACACACACACACACACACACACACACACACACACACACATACACACACACACGCACGCACGCACACACACACAAACACACGCACACACACACACACACACACACACACACACACACACACACACACACACACACACACACACACGCATACATACACACATACATACATACATACATACATACATACATACATACATACATACATACAGACACACATACGTACATAAATACACACACAAACAGACGCATGCACACAAACACACACAACCACCGACACAGACACATGCACGCATGCATACACGCAAACGCGCACACACACACACACACAGACACATGCACACACAAAAACTAGTGTGCACACGCATGCACACAAACATGCGTTCATGCACACAAGCACACACAAACACTTACACACCAACAAGCCAATAAAAAAGGCAGACAGCCATTGCCTGCTTTACTAGAGTGGTTGAGCTTTTTAATAGTTTTCAATCCAGAGAGATTGATGCACAAGCCAGTCCATTCGCTAGAAAGTTACAATATACAATATCTAATCATTTAGCAGAGGCTTTTATCCAAAGTGTGTTCATGTCAAGGCATGGCAAGGGTCACGCGAGCTACACAGGTTGTCAGGCTGTGCTCAACTTTGGACGAGTTGACAGTTTGTTATATTACCTCGTAAAATGAATGCAAAAAATCTGAACTACCACATAACCTTAATGATCAATACCTGTTTATAGGCACATTATAATACCATGTAAAATGTCATTGAATGAAAACTAATTTGGAACAACTGCACTAACAGTATTAACACAAAATACACAAGATAAATACCGGGGCACTTATGCATTCTATCATATCAGCTAGTAGTTCATAGCATCACACTGTAACACCATAACGTTACTCATACCCCTCCGCCCCCTCTTAGGGTCCGTGGTTGTGCCAGGCGGCTACTCGGGCCGTCTGTGGACGGGCGAGTGCCAGCCCCAGTTCTGGAGCAAATACCAGGTGTGGGAGTGGCTGCAGCAGATGATGGACGTGTACCAGATCGACGCCTCCAGCATGCCCCTGCACAACTTCGATGTGGACGGGGGCCAGCTGTGCAGCATGAGCTACCAGGACTTCCTGCACGCGGCGGGCAACGTGGGCACCGTGCTCTACCACAGCCTCGCTGAGCTCAGGCTGACTGGTGGGTTGTTGGAGGCTGCTGGCCACTTTCATTCCCCTACACCCGCCCTCCTTGGCTCCGTCGTGGGTCTAAACGCTGGTTTGATCATCACCCAGCCAGTGTTTAGAATAAACCATTTTTCTGGCTATTCTTTCACACATATTCTCCCACACATACACATAGTCACACACACACACACTCTCACACACACACACACACACACACACACACACACACACACACACACACACACACACACACACACATAGAGGCACACACACACTCATGCACACACACACACACACACACACACACACACACACACACACACAGGCACACACACACACACAGGCGAACGCACACACAAACACACACATTCTCAAGCATTGCACACATAGAGCCACACACAAACACACACACAAAAATCTGTGCAGCTCAATCAGCATGTGCCCTAAATACCAATGTCCCGGTGAATGAATGCGCACATTGCATGGCGCTAAGTGATTAGATGTAGCTGGTTCACTTGTAGCTCTACGAGTCGTTAGGCCGTCTGATTGTATACACGGGAGCATGCAAATAAACCTAGAAGGTCTTGATGATTATCAGGCTATAGATGCTGCCCATTAGTGCTTTAGTCAGACACTCAAAACTTTCTGTGTCCCCCCCTGCCTCACTTAATCCTGCTTTACTTTACAGTCAAACGGGTTAATTGTGATTTAGTTGCATGCAGTCAGATGGTGGGAGATTGAATTCATAAAAAGTACGCTTGTTGAACTTGTATTATTACAACAATAAGAAGCAATCAAACACACAAGCGTCATTTGTCTGCGAATGTTTGAACAGAAATAATATTAAACAGGGTTCTAACTAGCGTTCGTGGGAACTGTTTTCAGCTAACATTTGAAATTGGGTATATTATACATAATATGTAATAATATTATATTATTGAATAATTCTGATGGCTATTTCTCATTGTTAAACTGGCCTCTAAAGGCCGTCTGGATTGCAAATACACCCACTGTTTCTGGAAGACTATTTTAACAGTTGACAAAACAGTTTTCTTCATCACACTTTAGAACAGCCTAAGTGTTGTTTTGTGATGGATCCTTTTGATTTCCCTTCCTCTAGGTTCCTTTAGATAGCAACCTGTTGTAGTTGCTACATAATCCTTGATGAATATTTGCTTTCCTCTGATTTCTTCACAGATCCGTGCCAATCAGAGTCAGTACATCATGACGTTAAGCCAACAGAGTGTAAGTCACGGCCGAATAATGACTATCGCATTTGTTTACCGTTGTTTATCTCATCTCCATTATTACAGCATTATTCACACATTCAACAGTGTTGAATATACATAAGTTATATGTAAATGCCCTTTTGTACATTTTGATCTAATCATTTACAAAACGCAAATGTACATTTGCACATAATTAGTGCTCAGCCTATCTGGTGGCCTGTCCCAGCTGGTAGACTGATCTGTCCGTCATGCATTTGGGGGGATGCTTCCAATGATCCACTCATACTTCCATGATGTCACTAGGGACGATTTGTACATGGCTTCTAAGGGCTCTAAGGGTCAACCTCAGACCTGGTGGTGTAATACTAGTCCTTTCATTTTGCACTAAGAATCATCTGCAAATGTATATCGATTTTTTGTTACCGATTGCTTCCAATGATCATGATCATGAACTTAAGGCTCATATATAATTTTTGGGTGGATGGGTGCATCATTAAACTAAAGCATTATAAATTAATTGTGACTGGTTTTCATTATAACCTGATGCCGACATTGTATATCCAAATTGAATCAAACAAAACTGTGTTTAAAGATGAAAAAAATAATCGGAATTAAACCGATTAGATACCATTGCTGTTAAGTACAGCATATACCCAGCGGGAAGGCGTAGAACGTAGAAAGAAAAATGTAAACTTAGCAATTACCTTCAACGTTTTATTTTGGAACCCTCTGTTTGACAATTCAAATTACTTTTCAAAGCACAAACAGGAAAACGCATCAGTAAATTGATGGAAGACATTGATTGATTTCATGACTCTTTCGTGCACTCTTGTGTTTCTCCAGTTGACTTCTCGTGTCCATACCCAGACACAGTCTACCCTTCTGCAGGCAAGTGAAGCTACAACATTGTTCATCACTGTTCACCATGTTCTTAAATGATGCATGTGTAACCAATAGACCTATCATCTCTCTCTCTCATTTAGATGTCTGTGATCCCTCGTTTACTTCCTTGCCACCCCTTGGCTCTCCCTCGTCCTCTCGCACAGGTTAGGAAATACCACTATCAATTGAAGGTCACATTGAAGATAACATTGTTGTCAACATAGCATCCTCCCTTTTGCTTCCCACAACAGTTTTTCAACGATGCTATTCTTGATTAGACAATGATGTCCTAATAATAATCACAACAATACATTTAATTTAGATGCAGCTTTCATGGCACCCAAGGTCACCCTACAGAGCATAAAATCATCAAAAATCGTTAAAAACAAGACATTGTGGAAAAACAACAAAAAACAAAACAAAACAAAACAAACAAACAATCAAGACAGTGATCAGTTAGACGTTGTGTGTGAGTTTGAACAGGTGAGTTTGGAGTTGTGACTTTAAGGTCATAGCATGTTTATACTGATTCAGCCGGCTCACAATTGTTATCACTAATGTGACTTTCACTATGAAATAAGCCAGTGGACAATGTACGTTGAATGTATGATATGAATGCCATTCGTGCCTTCGAGGAACTTGACTCAAATCAGACTGATTCTTTCCCCCACAGAAAATGGAAAGTGCAAATATCTGATTATAATTTAATCAAACCAAAAAATATATTCAATTTATTCTGATTTCTTTCTCATTCCCAGACACGAAAAAATCACACATCCGCACGGATCAAGTAAAAAAACACAGTAAGTAAAATGACCCGTATTATGTGGTAATGAAAGTGCCCCTAGCCATCACAATCCATTTTCAAAATCGACCCAAGGTGACATCACACGTGGGCGTGTCCACCTAGATGTTTACTCTCTAGCTAGTTGATATATGTATAACATTTACATTTACATTTAGGGTATTTAGCCGACGCTTTTATCCAAAGCGGCTTACATTAAGTACATTTGTCCGAAGAAAGAGAAACAATATTGGTACAGTCAGTACAGTAAGGATGTTCATAGAACCAAGTGCCAAGCACTTACATTCGCTAGGTTAACCAATTCCCTATATACAACAAGATAAGATGCTAAACAACGCAGAGTTCTATTTCTGCAAGGATTTTTGCGAGGACGTACAACACACAATAAGTACAACACACATGTGGTAAGTCTATAAAAACAAGTTTGTTAGAATTGCACCCACAACCCTTTCCCTTTGCCAGATCCGCGGGGCAGCCACCTGTGGGAGTTCATCCGGGACATCCTGCTGTACCCGGAGCGGAACCCGGGCCTTATCAAGTGGGAGGATCGGACGGAGGGCGTGTTTCGCTTCCTCAAGTCGGAGGCTGTGGCGCAGCTATGGGGAAGGCGTAAGAACAACAGCAGCATGACTTATGAGAAGCTAAGTCGAGCGATGAGGTATGACCGCTGCAGCACTGGTAGCATAGCAACCATGAGATAACACTGGTAGCATAGCAACCATGAGATGACGCTGGTAACATAGCAACCATGAGATAACGCTGGTAACATAGCAACCATGAGATAACGCTGGTAACATAGCAACCATGAGATAACACTGGTAACATAGCAACCATGAGATAACGCCGGTAACATAGCAACCATGAGATAAAGCTGGTAACATAGCAACCATGAGTTAACGCTGGTAACTTAGCAACCATGAGATAAAGCTGGTAACTTAGCAGCGATAAAGTATAACTATTGCAACAGTGGTTACTTAGCAACGATAAATTATAGCTATAGCAACGATGGTAACTTAGAAACTATGAAATTTAACTATAGCAACGAGGGTGACTTTGAAACTATGACATATACATAGGAACAGTCAGTCTTATTGTAGATAGTTTCCTGTGTTACCAAGTCATAAACTTTCTCCCAATCTGATTGATAGTATTGGAGATGTAAATACAACCCCATGAAACTAAATCCATAGGTCATAGTTGTGTGATATTATACGATATAAAAGATAATAAGGTGCATATTCTATTATCGACGCTTTTAAATGTATAGTGCTGGTACGTATTAAATTCCATTAATATAAAAGGTGAAGGATGCAGTGTGAAATAATTTGAACAAGCAAAATACCTTTGGATTATCCACGTTGATATTACGGAGTGTAAACTGCGATGCATGAGGTGAATATTATAGAGAGAATATCCAACGTGTAAAGATGGACCCTGTGTTGCAGATATTACTACAAACGGGAGATCCTGGAGCGAGTGGACGGACGCAGGCTTGTGTACAAGTTCGGAAGGAACGCACGAGGCTGGAGAGAACAGGAGACGTGAATTTTACTGACACTTATTTCATCTATTTTCTTCAACTTTGCATGTATTGGCCTGCTTGATTTTCTTTTTTTTTACCAAGGCTTTACTGAGATACTGTCAATCTATGGACTTAACATAGCTTGCGTACATTTGGCATGGACATCATTTCCTCACTCCACTTCTAAGCATTTCTTTATTCTTTGTCATAGTACCACAGCTTCTTTGTACAATCAATACCACTTTCAAGAAACCTCCAACCAGGTAAAACATTTTTTCAATGGTTTCTCCTTCTCAATCCACAAAAAACCAAAAACTTCACAAGCAGGAATCTTAATGTGTATTTATTAATATGTGTGACAGACTCAATGTTAGATGTGAATATTTAATAATTTAGGAGACCCTTTTATCCAAAGCGCCTTAGAGTGAATTTGTGATAGATCTCTGATTCATGTTACGAATCAGGTCATGTCTTGTCTACTGGG
>NC_044056.1:9707077-9744577 GCF_902167405.1 Gadus morhua | reverse complement strand
ATTCATTTTTGATTGCAAAGCAAATACTTATTTTTACTGATTGCAACAAAAAGAAAAACATGGATGTAGTCTACTGTTATATTCCTGATTCAGTTTTAGTTTGAACACTGGGGACTGCAATACAAGCTTCATGATTAATTATGTAATCCCTCCTTTTTAGCAACTTGCATGGCCCCCTTCTACTCCCAGGCTATACAATCTGAACATAGACAGTAGTAGGGCTATTCTATGCTTGATCATGGACATGTCTGCATGCACCCTGTTTGCCTCCTCTGCTTGCTAATCCTAACACGAAGTTAACTGAAACTTAAATACATACAGGGTTGAATCGTGATCGCGATTTTATAATAATTTATCATGCAGGCCTAGCCCGCGATACAGACAATTTTGCCATACAGTGATTCTGCAATAATCTATATATTAGGCTATCCTATAACGTTACATCACGATGGTATGTCTATCGATGAATACAAAAAGACTGTGAAAAGTTACTCGTCTTTGGCTAGTTAACTTCTGTTCAAGTTTCCTTCATTCATGGGGGCCTCGTCGAGGAGCAGGGAAATCACCTTATAAAAAAATATATCGACATTGGGGGCCGGGTTATCGATTCTCGTAGCATAAAAAGAAGTGCAACTATATCGCCGTATCGATATTTTGTCCCACCCCTAGTCATGTAGGCGTACATTGTGGCAGTAAACTCCTAAACAACAGAAAGTCTTTCTATCTCTCGCATGTATGCACTGATTTGGTCCTACTGTCCTACGCCTAGGTATCATTTCGTCAAACTCAAAGTCGTAGATTGGAACATAAGCTGCTTGACGAAAGCCCTTATTTAGTGTATTTCTTCTGGATGTGGTCCACTGCTACACCCAGCCAGGGTCTCTTAGGTCATGTTGGTGGCCCTGGGCAGTCAGGGATGTATGCCAGTGGCCTGGTGCAGTGTCAGCCTGCATCATGTTGTGTTTCAGATAGCTTGCTAATGCCCCACACTGCCGCGCTGGGAAGAGTGAATGTGTCATACTGCCCCCAGCGGTGCTCTTGTATGAGACGAAAGCAAGTGCATTTTCACACATGTTAACACTTTTTTTGTTGTACGTTTGTTGCACTGCTGTAACAAAGAACATTTACTTCTTTCTTCAAAATTTGTTGTGTAAGACACGACTGGGAAACTATAGGCAATTATATAGTTTTTGATGTTTTTAAAGTCGATTTTAATTTTGATAATACTGTTTCTCAATATCATAACATGTAATTATATTTTTGTCCTGTAGGTGTCGCACCTCTCAAAGTCGAAATGCCGGCTCTTTCCCCCACTATGGAGGAGGGAACTATCGTCAAATGGCTGAAAAAGGAAGGTAAGAAAAACGTTGTTTCACAAGGTCTGCCCAGTCCCACAAAATTTTAACTAATCCAGGGGATTGAAGAATGAGGCAGAGCTCTGCAATATTGGCCCGGCTATCACCCAACTACCGACGTTGTCAACATGGAAGACATGCCATTTCCTAACCACTATTGACATTAAACCTTCTACAATATCTACCTGCCCCGCTTTATTGTAATCAAATTTTGATGGATTGAGTCTCACAGTTCTCATGTATTCGGAGAATACATCAATAGCCAGGAGTCAAACGAACACAGAGAGATCCCTTCCACTGAAACGGGGCGATCCAAAATGGCAGACAGCAGCAGTACTCTACCTCATTGTCATAAGTCGGGCCTAAGCTATCACCTCACTCCACCTCCTCTAGCCCCCCCCCCCCCCCCCCCTCTCTCTTAATTAGCAGTGTGGAGGAGAAACGTCTTCATGTTCTTTTGACGGGTCAGGCAGCACCAGCAGCAGCCCTCGTTTTAGACCACCACATGGCATCGGAGCTGGGAGGCAGCGCAGTCTGCCGAGGCTAATTGGCCCGCAGGAACAGAGCCGCTAAAATTCAGCAGTGGTTAACAGGGGTACCGGGCCAGTCTCGTGTGTGTGTGTGTGTGTGTGTGTCTGTGTCTGTCTGTGTGTGTGTGTTTGTGCGTGTCTCTCTGTCTTGTCCTCTGTGTGTGTGTGCCTGTGTCTCTCTCTTGTCCTGTGTGTGTATGTTTATCGTCCTGTGTGTGTGTGTCTCCTCTGGTCCTGTGCGTGTGTGCATGGGTGAAGTAGACAATTGACCATATTGTCTGACCAAATCTTTTCATTGGAAAGATCAAGTGATGGTTAGAGACCGGCCAATGTGCTTGTGGCTGTTGCTTTGAGGTCCGCCCGGCCTATCAGAAGCTGCTGCGTCAGAGTCTTTGGGTTTTATATATTTGTTTTCTGTTTTTCCCCAAGGCCTGTGTGTGGAGCACAATGTCTGGCTGAGGCGCCTCTCTGTGACGGTGTCGGGGCAGAGTGTTGGCGCTCTGCCTGTTTAAACTTTAATTTCGCCTGACCCCCGGGGTTAAGGGTCGAGCCTCGTACACAAATCCAATCTTGACGGCGCCGCACCGTCCCGGAGGGGGTTTGCCCTCAGGGTGTGTGTCGATACTCACACCCTTCGTGTCAATACTCCTCTTCGTCTTACCCTCCGATAATCACGCTGCCTCACTTGTCACCTCCAGTTCCATGTCCGCCGTTGTGGTCTCCACCATACTGCGATCTGCCCTTTGCACTTTGTATATTACAGACAAATGATAGTGGATATATTAGGGATAAACAGTAGCGGACGTAGTGGTGGCCTTTTTTATCGTCAGAGCTCTATAACCCTGTTTGAGGATCACGCTAACCCCACCTCTTCCTCTATCCAGCCCCCCTCTCCCAGAGCCACACAGCTAAATAGGTAATCGTGACCCTCGACCCTAACCTCATCTGGGTAGAATTACCCCCGCCTCCCCCCATCAACGCATCGACACGATGTCGGCCAATAAATCAAGCGAGTCTTTACGATCGATATATTATCGGAGGAACATGATTTGGAAAGGAGAAATCCCATTAAAATGGGGCCCTGTTTCCCTGAACCTGAGACTCACAAACATTGACCCAACCTTATCTATCTATATAAATATGAAGGTTAAATGTGAAGATTAGTACTGCCTGTTATAAACTAGGAAGCTATGCGTTTACATGAGAATATGCCAAGCCCTTGAATTTGTAGTCCCATGTTGTACTCAAACAACAACAAATGAAAAACAGTTTTTCCATGGGAAGTAGTTTAAAATATAAGGGACCAAAGGGGAAATGTGTCCATTATTTAAATCGTGCAGTGCAATGATTCACTTTGTCAGGGGGAGCCTATCTTTAGCCTCTAAGAGATTCCTAGGGTCTGATGTGAGTAATATGTTTGATTAAACAATGACAATGAGATTGATTATCCAAATAGACCACCCCACCAAGTGCTACCGTCGTTCTAATCCCAGCGTTACGAACACAATTGATGTACTTCACATCCGTGGGTCTCGTCCTCCGTATCGGTCCGCTCCAGTGTCCTCTCGGCGTCCGTCTCTCGCTCTCGCTCTCCCTAATTGCTCTCCTCCCTCACTGCTGAGCACTAAGCAGATGCTAATGTATGCGTCGGTGTCGAGGAATGCTGGGATTCAGAGGGACACCAGCAGCGGATCTATCCCTCTCTAAGACACACCGGCTCGCTCCAGTTTGCATTCTTTCCCATGAAAGATTGATTAGGCTGTGTCTTTGATATCCAGGCCCAGGCCACAGTGAGCCCCATCTATGCCTTCCTTTCCCACAGCCCGTTCTTTTCTTCTGTTGTGGAGGTTTCATTTTTTTATTTACTTCATTTTTTTCATTTTTTTAAGGCTACTCGGATGAGATCCACAAATCAGTAAACTGATTTGTTTTGCATAAACGCTGGCCAATATTAGTGGCATTTGTATCGATGGTTTGGGGATATTAATAAGAAATTTTCCAACGGTTCAATTTATATCCATAAGTGGAGGTTGCTAGACTGCTGTGTGTATCTAAACCGTACGTTTGCTGAGCACCAAAGCAAAGAGCCACAGTTTCACGTGTAAAATAACTTGTGATTCAGCCTTCATAATAGTGTTTATTATGATGGTGAGACATGCCTTCATACCAGTCCTTGTTATTCTCGAGCCTGCACCACATTGTGAAGCTCTATGTCTGCTGCTGCTGCTGTTGTTCCTGTTGGCCGCTCATTAGAGCAGGGTGTTTATCGGTACTCTGTGTTCGCAGGTGAGGAGGTAGCCGCAGGAGACGCACTGTGTGAGATCGAGACGGACAAGGCCGTGGTTACCATGGAGTCCAGCGATGACGGAGTCCTGGCAAAGATCTTGGTAAATAATCAAAGCGGTCCCCACACACACACACCCACAGGTCTGGCTCTGGGCTCTGGTGCGGGGGATCCCCATCGGACCGGCCCACGGTTTGATACCCAATGTCCTCGTGTCCATGGATGAAGAATTAAAGAGCCGGTACGGACTCTGAAACCTGGCTCCAGGAGCCAGGTTTCAGAGTCCGTAGCGGCTCTTTAATTCTTCATCATAGTGTGGTACTCTCTTTAAAGTTCTTGACGGAGCTGTCTAATCTTTTATACAGATGTTGCCAGATGCAGTTACACCTGAGAGTGGAGACAGCGTGAAGCAGTTTTTAGGACCTATGTTAATGACAGTGTTTCCTTTAGGATTCAAATATGCAAAGGATGTGAACAGAAGCCTAAGCCTTCTGTATGTCTGTCGGCAAACGTCAGGCTTCCTATGAACTGAAACATTTAGCCTGTGTTGACATTGGAAGAACAGTTTAACCTGCCATCAGCAATTCCACGTTGGTCAACAAAATGTGGAAAGTGACGTAAATATTTGGATGTAAAGCAATATTTATTTACACATGCTTTTTATTTGTGTTATTGATTTGCCATACTCGGTTGAGGAGGTGTGGATATGACACGACTGTGGACATGAGTAAAAAAGTAGATTGTCATTTAAGGTCAGATTGAGGTTTCACCTCTCTTCTTAGCGTAATCTATACAACCGTGTATAAATCTAAATCTACCGCCTTTGTTCGAAGCAGAAAAATACGGCACATAATTTATTGTTGAATGGGAGAGCCATGAATCTTTCACTGAAGGCGCCTGCAAAAATAATCTAGTCCTGTAATTGTTTGATGCAAACACAAGAAGAAAACTCACTTTCCATTGATCTTGTGCAGAGAAGCCTAATCCAGTTTGGGAAGATCTTGGATTTGGCAACAAATCTACACGGGGGAAGAATGTGCGTCTTTACCAAAATGGTGTGTGTGTGTGTGTGTGTGTGTGTGTGTGTGTGTGTGTGTGTGTGTGTGTGTGTGTGTGTGTGTGTGTGTGTGTGTGTGTGTGTGTGTGTGTGTGTGTGTCCAGCTCTCAGCTCTCTCCAGCGGTCATTAAGGGCCTCTTGTTAAACTCCCCCTCCCCGCGGGCAGACTCTAAGAGGCCCTAATGAGCGGCTTCCTCTCTCCTGCTTCTCCTCCTTCATGTCGCTGGCGCTTTGATGCGTTGAACACGTCATGTAGGCTTCCAGAGGCGGCCCGACCGGCTGTCTTTCATCAGCGCCACGCCACATGTTTGTGGCGGGGAACAGACTGGCCGTCACGTTTCGCCGTGCGGCGCCCATACCTGTCACATCGCCCTGCCAGAGACGGGGGGTGTGAGAGGATGGCGATGGCGCCGGGGGAGATGATTATCCTGCAGAGAGAACCCTGCTCGCTAGGGAGCACCATCACACACGGGCACGCAGCGCACAAAGTGCATACACATGAAAAGACAGGCGCCCACGGACATGCACGCACACACATGCACTAAAGTACACTCCCAGACACAAGCACAAACACACACTCAAAGACACACATGCACTAACACACACTGACAGACATGCATGCATACATATGCGAAAACAGACTCGGACACACACACTCACAGACACGCGCTCACACATGCACAGTAATGCATGCACACGTATGCCCAAATATTCACAGACACACGCATGCACGCACACACACATGCACAAACACACTCAGAGAAACGCACACACACTCACAAAAAGCACATACACACAGACACACACACAGACACACACGCACAAATAAATCCACGTAGAACATACATGTTTGTTGACTTTCCCTCTCTCAGAATCCTATTTAACTAAGGAAATATGCCAGCGTGTCAGCGCGACACATCCATAAACAAACTCACTGGCTTGCTGTCACTATATGCTTGAATACGTCTCTCAATGTGTTTTACCCAGCCCCCCTGACAAGCCTCTTTACGTCTCACTGTCACCTCATGCTCCCCTGGACGAGGTCGTAGGTGAGGCCCGCAGGGCTGTCTACGCCAGTGGAACACCCTGAACAGATGTACACAAAACAACCCAGAGGAAGACATGTTATTTAGGCATTAACGTCTGTAATGGATCGAACATCTCCACTCTGCCTGCTTGTCACCCTCTCCCTCCCTCCTTCCCCACTCATTCCTTTACTCAGCCCTCCGTCTTGGCTGTCATGGCGATGAGGCAGTTTCCATAGCAACCAACCAAGGAGTTGGGGGGCCAGGAGCTTTCGTTGGGAGCTGGTAAAGAAGGACGGGCTGTACACACACAGCCCTGCCTCCCCCTTCTGTGTGTGTGAGTGAGAAAAGGAAATAATGTGGGTTAATGTGACGATGTGATATCTATTACGTATATAAAACCCTAAGCCCGTTCTGGCAATATTTGGCAAGTGCCTGTCTGTGACCCAGCTGGGCTGAGCACCCAGTGGATTTCTAATTGAGACGCTGGGATAATTACCTGCCTCTAGTCAAACAGTCGGGCCACTGCAGACAGGACACTTCCCTGGTCCTCCGCAGCATTATTTATGGGGGTCAGCTCCTAGTATGGCACGTTAACAGCGGGCATCAGCCCCGGGGGGGGGTAAGGAGCAGGGCTTGAGCCTAATTAAGGGGTGTGTGTGTGTGTGTGTGTGTGTGTGTGTGTGTGTGTGTGTGTGTGTGTGTGTGTGTGTGTGTGTGTGTGTGTGTGTGTGTGTGTGTGTGTGTGTGTGTGTGTGTGTGTGTGAGATTGCCTTGTGTTCTCGCACCTCATTGCTGCGCCCGGCTCCTCCACGAGCCTCGGGGCCTCCATCGGAAAATCAGATCAGGGAACAATCCATCACAGCCTGTTGGAGAACCAGGAACCCACGCTCGCTGATGGAGAATCACAAGCGCATGTGCATGCACGTACACACACACCCCCATGTCATTCAAAGGGCTGTGATATACGTACAGATGATTGGTTTCTGTGGTTGAGCGAATTTGCCAAATGTCAACACTAAATCACAACATTAAAGCCCCTAAGTGTGTGTGTTAATGTTTGAGATAATGTGTGGATGTAGAGGTAGATCGGTCGTATGGATGCATGAAACAGCCGGGCTGACAGCTTGTGCGTATCTATAATTGCTTTTTCAAACGTCAACCTATAAGTGAGCTATATGAAGGAGGCGGCTGCCCTCGATCTGATCCAGATTCCGTCAGACAGGATCTTATGTAACTGATGAACTGGTATTGACTGTGTGGTGAGCCTTTAACACGATCGATTGGACTGTCGCTGCGGTGCTCCACACACCTGGATGTGCCTGCGTGTCCTTGGTGCTACAGGCTCTGGGAACAGAATAGATCCACCATCTGGAGATCCAGTCTGTGGTTTCATTGCCTGGCTTCTCTTCTCTTCCCTTCCCTTGTTTTCCCAATACTCGCTCTGTTGTTGTTTATTCACGCATTCCTAAGTGACTAATTGAAGCCTTCATGTCCTATCCTCTGGATTACTCCTATTTGCTGTGAAATAATAATAATTAAACCTTCACCCCAACGCGATTATCGCTGGGCTTGCGCTAGTGGTACAATCTGAAAAAGGTTTCAAAACCAACATTCTACATTTTGGGGATTTTTTTTTTTACAATTGCTAGTCAGCCCGTTCCACCTCTTGAGATGCTGCCGCCCAACACTATAATAGAATTTTGTTAAACCAGGATTTCGGAGCTCTAGTCTGCATCCTTTGAAGGGATCTGGAGCGTGTGAGGCTAGGTCAATAGTGCTGGATCCAGCCTTGTATACTAAGTACTTCTGATGAGGGATACTCGCCTTTGAAGTTCGTATACTGCTGCACTCTAAACGGATTTTTCCTTGATGTCGTCTCTCTTTGGAAAATCTTGGAATTTAAAACAAAAGGGTGGTCGATTCACCGGGCAAGACAAACGTCCTGCTTCATCAACACCTCATCAGCCACCTGACCCCTTTTCCCTCTCTGGATTTCGAGATACAGGGAGGGCTAATGGTGACCGTTGAATATCATATTGACGTCCCAAAACATCACCACATCATTCAAAAGCCTGAGTGATCGGACTCTGGTGGAGGTCGTCATCCCTGCTCCTCCGCTGGCGTGACGTAGTACCCTCCCCTCCGAGCGCTTGCTGTAGGGTGGTATTTTTAGAACGTACCCCGGCCCACCCCCCTGATCCAGATCACCCGCAGGGGACCAATTTGGAGGGCCTTCCAAACGTCCCAGGTGTCGGCAGTCAGCGCACAGAGGAGGAGCATGTGTCTGTTGACAAGGAGGAGGAGGAAAAGCAGGAGAAAGGCACCTCCTCCTCCTTTTGAAACCACCAGAGCTTCAGGGGGTATGGCTTGACCCCGTTTCCTTTTGGAGCTGCTGTTTCCCAGGAACACCTCATTTGTTTCCCTGAATATTTGATATGGGTGGGGGGATGATTTCAATGGCACCCATGTGCAATGCAAAGTGTATTGCAAGCGGTCTAGGTTTGAATTGTTTTTGTGGCTGCAGTGTCACAATACAACCAGTAGATGGCAGTATTAAGTGCTACCCAGTTCTGAACACTCCTAAGCCTAATTTCCGCTCATGAATGAGCATATGTACACACGCCTGCTCTCTCCTTTTGTGTAGACTTCCAGCCACGCATGTGATTGTTCCACCATCTGCAAAGTCTATCAAATGATGACATTATAACCAAAATAGCCCAGCACAAAGTACAGTACAGTACAGACTGTGAAGCAGAAAGCAATAGAGACATGCCGACATCGACGGAATTATTATCACACATGTGTTAGTGCTTGCCTTTTTATTTGTGTGTATCCTTTGCTGAGGGCGCAGTGTGGTTAGCAATGGCAGTGCACACCAGGTTGGGAGGACAGGAGGAAAAAAAGTGAGGCATTCGTCATCTGAAAGCAATTCCCAGTAAGGACAATTAACTTAAGGTTGAGCCATTCTCTGTAGGCAGTGTAAACAAATCAACACACCTCCGTGATTAGTTAGCCTTTCTCGGAGGCGGGAGGATCCCTTGTGGACAAAGAACACGTCGGGAACATTTACAGACGTCTTGATTAGCTCACCACTGTTTTGTACATCTGCAGCCTCGTGGGGGACGGGGTGGGGGGCCGTGGGTCTTAATCTTAATCCAGTTGGGACTGCCCAGTCCCGTCATCGATCTAGCAGACCGCGGTGGCTTCTTCTCTTCATCCGTGTTCACTCTCCGCTGCTCCGGGAGTATGGGAATGCATTGAGCGTGCATGAGGTCCATTCAATTCAACCCTGTGGTACAAGATTTGAGAAAGCAACAGCCATTAGGGTTTGGGTTCCTTCACTGCAATCTTTGCAATCTGTCAGCCGATCCACAAGCCATTATTGGCGCCCCCTGTTTTGTGTTTACCCTGGCCCGTTTCCTTATAGACATCATCCATCATGGCTTCCGTCGTGCTCCGGGAACCACGCTAATTGCTGCGGTGCCGAAGCAGAACTATAGCAGAAACAAATGCACATACTTAGACACGCTATTTACAGAGCTAATAAATAGCTATTGGACACACTCTTGCTGTCCATTTCCCGAGATATTTAGCTGTTGTGTGCTTTGTGTGTGCTTGGTGCCTAGTGGAAGCAGGGTATTTATTTCGCCAAATAGTCTCGTAGCGGTGTGGAAAATCCGTTGGAGACTGGCCAGAGTGTACCTCGCTGTGGAAATTTCCGCTGTATACCCGGTGTGCTGGAGTGGCCTTCTGGCTTTCCATACTACCTCACCGTCTGGTTGGAAGAGGAGCCACTGAGGAGCTGAAGGTTGATGGAAATGGATAAATGGATGGAAGTCATTGTTGCGGATATGTTGTGTGATTAGGTATTGAGGCCAATATTTATTGGCTAGTAATTCTCTCATGGGGAAAAATAATGATACCATTTTTTTTTTTTTGGTCACACCTTTCTTTGGAGACAAAAAACTGTGAACATTGGATTGTATTGGACAGGACACAATTGGAATGGTCATCCTTCACAGGTTTCAAACAGTCTCCATTTTGTCTGGCTGTTAAGCAGACTTTAGTGTGTTGTTTACCAGTACACAGGTGCAACACTGGGCTGCTGCTCCTATGGCTGTGTGGCCTTGATGGCTCTGCTGGAGAGCGTGTTTGTGGTTGGGATTCGGTTTCAAGGTTGGGTGAAGGTTCCTCTTTTTAGGGGGGGATTTTTGTCACGGCAGTTACAAACCCTACAACTTCGTGTGTGTTTAGCTGTACAAGGCTGCGGTTACGAAGCACGTCCCTGGCTTCTGCCTTTCAGGACGCCTCCACAATGGAGACTTTCTCTAAACACGAGGACATGCAAAGTGCAAACACCGTCTCTTGTCGATTGAGCCATTTGTTTAGAACTAATCAATATTGACAAGAGATTATCTCCTTGCCAGGGCCTATAATCAGTTGGTGAAAGGCGAACCCGGTCCTTTGGGTTTATACTGTAACCAAGTCTATGAATCAACGTTTGACAGCCAAACGAACACCATCCATTTCCTCCTCCGTTAAGGACGCTGGTCTTGTCCTTTTTGGGCTCGGAGGACGGAAAGGAGGAGGGACGAGGCGGCTGGCGACTGGTTTCGGCTCCCCTGGGCAGCGTGCTAATCAATAGGCTGTCAGAAGGTGTTCATCAGTTCGGCTTCCTCTGTTGATTTGCCTCATGTGGATTGCTTTCTTTACACCCTTTATCAAAGGCTCCCCGCGGGCCGTTTTGGGCCTTCTTCACAGTCACAGTTGTAGGATTTCATCCAGGAAAGCTTTTAGATCGTATGAGGGGTTTGGGTCTGTGTGGAATGGGAACAGTGAGGGTCGAGGGGAAATATGCAGATGTGTGAGAATAAAACCTTTTTCTTATTTTTTTTTTACAATTCATTGGAAAGAAAGTGCAGTGATGTGAATGACTTTCATCTCAGTCCGACGGTATGCAAATTGACCCGGTGGCGTGGGGCGGTACATTCGTCGCCCCAAGTCAGCGCTTGTCAACTGTCTTTGTCGGAGCCTGTTGCTAGGCAACTAACAGACCACCAGCGCCTTTTTGATGACGGGGCCCGACCGAGTCGACCACACTCACTCACATGCTCCCAAAATTACAGAATTGGCTAAAGTGTACATGCTATGGTTGATGGGGGACTCTCGTAGTAGTGGAAAAGGGAGCGTATGAAGTTGGACTGAAACACAAGATGTAGACACACACATCCTTCAGAAAAAAAAAAAAAAAGGCTTATTTTTTAAGTATGCACATACAACATGTAGGTCAAAACAAAGCAATACCATGAAACCAGGAAAAATACAAATAGTACAACAAAATGATGTCATGGGATGTTCAGTAAATTCAAAGCAAAATGGTCTTTATTGTCACAATACCATGACTTCTGTCACATTGGCCGATTAATAATGCTAAATTCTTCCCTTCGTCTTCCTCCCAACTCTTTTTGGAGCCGTATCGAGTGGGTATCTGTTCTAAGAGATGGAAGGGATTAACAATAGTGACAAAGAGGCCAGCAGTAGGGCAGTTTTTCTGAAGGTGTTGTAATATAAATTACACCAGTTGTTCCAGTGATCCCCGGACCCGTCCCATCGTGTCCCACCGTCTGTGTTCCAGATGGAGGAGGGCAGCCGCGGCGTCCCCCTGGGCACCCTCATTGCCCTGATGGTGGAGGAAGGGGAGGACTGGAAGCAGGTGGAGGTCCCCCCTCCGACGGCCCCTCCTGCAGCCCCAGCCGCCGCCGTCGCTGCCTCCGTCGCACCTCCGCCTGCTCCTGCCCAGCCCCCACCCCCACTACCGCCCGCAGTCCACACTATCAGCTCAGCACTGTGGGTATCACTTCCCTCCCCCCCACTCTCCCTCCAACCGTCCTCCATCCTCACCCCCTCTCTTGCTCTCTCCCTCCCTCCCACCCTCTCCCTCCCTCAGCCTTCCCTTTCTCCCTCTCCCCCACCACCCCCCTCCAACCATACTCCCCTCCCTCTCTCTCCCCCTCCCTCCTCCCTCTCCCTCCCTCCCTCCCTCCCTCCCTCCAACCGTCCTCCCACTTCACCCCCTCCCCCTCCCACCTTCTCCTCCTCTTTCCTCTCGTTTTCATCCCACCTTCCTGTCTTTACGTCCAGCACACACGATTTGTCCATTTGTCTTTATTTACAGTGGCAAAAAGAAGAACCTTTTTGTCACTATTTACACAACAATCAATAGATTTTGCTTACAACCACTGAACGACAGATTTACTATTGTCAGTGTAAATGTTGGCGTGTTGTCCAGCTGGGCAGGTATATTCCTCACATTTAGGTGGATAGGAATGTATGGCAGATGAATTGGATCAGCTTGCTGTACTTGTGTCAGATAATTCTGACACAAAGAAAAGGCAATGAAATTCAACCCCCAAAAATGCATTCAACACAACTGAATTATTTTATATCTATCATCTGAAACATGATTGACCGTGT
This sequence comes from Gadus morhua, assembly GCF_902167405.1. Lineage (NCBI taxonomy): Eukaryota > Metazoa > Chordata > Actinopteri > Gadiformes > Gadidae > Gadus > Gadus morhua. The sequence continues at coordinate 9,731,849 of NC_044056.1, read as the reverse complement.
CTTAAAGTATTTTTTGTCGGTGTAGATCTTCATCACGCTCACCGTCTCAAAGAGCTTCACACCTGTGTGACAGAGTCTGCTAGAGGTTAAGCCACATCAAGATAAACCACCACCACACCTTATTTTCTGTACCCTCATCATGACACACCAGGGTGCTGAGTAAGTTGTTTTTTCCACGGCTACGCCACAGCTTTTAATATGGTGTCACGGCGTGTTGACACAACACGGAGTCAAGTGGCATAGCGGCCTCCAGAGGCTGAGAGCAGGGCTTGTTTAGTGTGCACACACAGTTATCGAATAGGGTCAGATGATTAGACTGATGTTCGTAAGCGTCTTTTCAGTCGTGCGGGTCACAAGTCCTCCTCTAAAGTAGTGTTTAATTTTCCCTCTTGTGCCTTCCTGTGTCATGTGCTTCATCTGATAAACAGCCAAGGGAAACGTAAGCAGATTATAATATCATGATCCACGACGCATTAAGCAGCTAATATTTGCTACTTGTACTTGATAAATGATAAATCAATTCTCAAAATCTGTTCAGATAAATTTTCTCCCGATCTCTTAATGGTTTAACCGCTAAATTGTTGCAGCACTAGTATGTATAGTTTAGAGATAGACCGATATGTTTTTTTCAGGGCCGATACCGATTATTAGGAGTCAAGTGGGCCGATAATTAACAGAAAAAGGGAAAATATTGGCGTCAAAGTTTTGAATAATACAAACTCCAACACTTAACTTCATTTCAATGCCTTTAAGCATATGTTTAATACACACAAAAGCTTATCAGATTTGCAACATAACACAATTTAAACAAATAAACAGCTCCCTAAAATGTTCCTGAACTGAACTGAGATGTTAATCTTTTACAACTGAAAATTGAATTAAATAAATAGTTCCATAGTTAAACAGCCATTATTGCCAGACAGTTTTCTCTCAGACAGACAGTGCTTTGCTGTCAGTTTCTCATGTGGCACACACACACACACACACACACACACACACACACACACACACACACACATACACAAACACACTATTCTCTAGCCATCCCCTCATCGTGCTTCCCTGTAATAAAACGAACCGAATTTTACTCTCTCTCTCACACACACACACATTTCTTACTTGTATCCCTGACTATTTCCCTATCAATATAATCAGGAACCTTGTTTCAAGTGATTAAACCGTTTAAAAACACTAAATAGCCTACAGCATCTTCACTTTAATAATCAGTGTTTATCATTGGAACAGACAGCTGCTGCTAACGTATTGGGCCTCACAGTAACGTTAGTAGTCGTGAGTTGTAGAGTTTTGCTACAGTCTGCTGAGCGTCTAGAGCCAGAGAAGGAGAAAGCGGACCGCTGGGCTAACGTTACGCTATAAGCTAATCAGCCTTCACCTTAAAGCCGGGTTCGAGGGGCTCCATGGTTGCGCAGTTGGATAGTGCATTACACAGTTGTAGAAGTATAACCACCGCTTAACGTGCTTCCCTGCAATAAAACTGGACTGAATTGAGTTTATTAGGTTTTTACTCTCCCTCACACACCGACTTCTACTATCACAGACTATTTCCATATCGATATTATCAGCAACCTTGTTTTGAGTGATTAACGGACTGCGAGCGAGCAGATTATCACAGACTATTTCCATATCGATATGGAAATAGTCTGTGATAGTAGAAGTCTGTGTGTGAGGGAGAAGTAAAAACCTAATAAACTCAATTCAGTCCAGGGCATGTTTCGATAACGTTAATGGGCTCACAGTAATGTTACTAGTAGTTGTGAGTTGTAGAGGATGTTTATTACAATTTCCCGAGAGTCTGCTGCCTTATCTTAGCTCGAAACCAAACCAGACAAAACCTTTTCTCCTCTCCGCCGTGTGTGTGAGAGCACTCTGCATGCACAGCTTTCACTGCTGATTGGCTGTTACCCGTCGTGGCTCTGCGTGGTACCAGAGTGTGTAACCAATCAGGTGGTGCGGTGGGTGGGACAATGCTGGAGACAGCGTAGTGACAGCAGACAGAGAGGCGCGACTGCATCAGAAGCAAAATAACCCAGTTTTAAATTGATCTCTTATCGGCCGTCGGATAAAAAAAAAAGGCTGATGCTGATATGCGTCAAAAGGCCGAATATCGGCGCCGATAATCGGTCGATCCCTAGTATAGTTAGATAGATGAATTTATTTGTCTGCAAGAAGCACGTATACTTATTTTTACAGACATACATGTATGTCTGTAAAAATAAGTGGTGCAACGTTATTGCATTAACGTTTTTTATCCGATCTGTATGTAACACGTCCCTCCATGACTTTTCCCCAGACTGCGTCTGAGCCCAGCGGCGAGGAACATCCTGGACACCCACGGCCTGGACCCCCGCCTGGCCACGCCCACCGGTCCTAGAGGACTCATCACCAAGGAGTGAGTACGGGTCGACCTAGTTTAGCCCCAGCGGCTCCGTCCCTCGCCCGATGACAGTGTTGTGTCTTCCGGAGACACGATTGCTTCGCCAAGGAACAGCTGCCCTGAGTGCCTCCTTGTAGCGTGCGTTGAACCTAGAAGGAAACAGAACCGGGGAAACAAACACTTTCTCAGCTGTAATTGGTTGTACTACAGCCTAAGGATGAAAGCGCATCCAGAGGCGTCCCGCCAAGTGTTCACATCCATATTCGGCGGCTGGACTCGCCGGGCAAAGTGAAAGAGGGGGATAAAAGCTTTGTTATGTGAACCGAAACCGAGTGGAACTGGCCGTATGCAATCAAAACAATGAACGCTGTTAGTCGTACATGAAGATATGTGCACTTGAGTGGCATCGCTAGCCATTGGGAGCCTTATTCCTCCTCTCCCTCCACGTAGCTCCTACTCGAGCACTGGCTGAGTAAGCTGGTTATGTCCTCGGCGGAGCCGGACAGTCACTTGAAGATGCTCGAGAGAGAGAGAGAGAGAGAGAGAGAGAGAGAGAGAGAGAGAGAGAGAGAGAGAGAGAGAGAGAGAGAGAGAGAGAGAGAGAGAGAGAGAGAGAGAGAGAGAGAGAGAGAGAGAGAGAGAGAGAGAGAGAGAGAGAGAGAGAGAGAGAGAGAGAGAGAGAGAGAGAGAGAGAGAGAGAGAGAGAGGTCGGAGGGGGGAAGGCGAGAGAGATGTGGAATAATGTGGCAGGCGAGCGTTTCATTTGAGGACCCTTAATCGCGTTATCGCGGTCTGTTTTGACTGCCTGGGGGTAGTGCGCACGCAAACGGAGACACATATTTTACACACACACACAATCACACTCACGCTTAGACTCTATCACACACACACACACACATCCAGCCCTGCGTACACACAGGTGTGCGTTCAAAGAGGCGCACACACAGGGTTACACACACACGCTTGCACACACACACGCACATGCACACACAAACAGCGGCTCTAATGGCTACCTACTGTCAGCACAGCCCTGATGTAACGCTCTTGTTACCCCCCCCCCCTTCCCCCCCTCACTCCCTGCTGGGGAATCTCATTAAGCTGCTGCTGTTTCCATGGCAACCCAGTCTCTCCAGGACCCGGTGGTGACCATAGTAACGCAGGCCATATGTTGGGGAGGGGGAGGGGGGGGGGGGGGGGGGTGAGCTGGGTTTGGGGGGGGGGAATTCAGAAGGCTTGTTTTGAACAGGATGGGTAGGGTTTGGGGGGGGGGGGGGCAAATGGCTGTGTTTTAATATGCAAATTACATGCTAATTTGATTGCCATTTTGAATCATGAATGCTTGTTTGATTATGGAGATGCTCGTCTTGTCTGCGTGTGTGAAACACGGGCCCCCTCGAACCCACAACACTTCTTTATTAGAAAACTGTGTCATGGAGGACACAGGAATTATAACCTTACTCAGTAAAATGGGTTTGCTTCAGCCTGCATGATGTATCTTTTAACATTTTGAGTCGCAATGCAGGCTTTGCTTTTGTTTGATTTCAATCCGTGACTAACTAGCAATTTATATGCACATTAAGATTAAGAAAATGGGAAAGAAAGAAAAATCAAATCAAATACCCTCTTTGTGTGGCATGCCTACTGACGCCACACTGGGTTCAGCTTATTTCAATCAGGAAGTGGTCTATCGGCGCCCACATGGGGCCTGCGTGCCAGTTTATAAGCCACTGCGCCAGGGATCCGACTACATGGGTGTTTGCATGGGACTGGATGGGCGTGATGAAGGAAAACATGTTCTGTTCTGGTGGTGGTCTCCAGATTAGGGGGCTATTGTAAGACGCTGCGTGTTTGTTTGAGTCGGACTCTTAAATTCCTCGACGTGTAGGTCATGGTGTTTCTCTGCAGCCAACTGCCGTTTTAGCCTCTGGGCTCAGCCCTCTGGTATTCATTGGCTGGGTATTCAACATATAGTGTTTTATTTAGTCTGACCCTCACACTACCAGTTATCGACCATCTCAGGTTCCTTGAGGTTCTTCCATTTACTTTTAGGGGATTTTGCTGACACTTTTAGCCAATGCCTTGCAACCATACATTCACACACCGACGGCGGAGTCAATAACGCAAAGCGACAGCAAGCTCGTCGGGAGCAGTCAGGTCGAAGTGTCTTGCTCGGGGACACCTCGACACTCAGGAGCCGGGGATCGAACAAGGAACCTACCTCCTTAGCTACTGCCACCCCAATGTCTTCCACATTTTGTAATTTATCATGGCGTGTATTTTAGTGTTGGAAAGGATGAGACAGTTGGATGAGTTGGACATGGACATGACTCCATATACGCCAGTTTTGACTTTATTTTCAGACAATTCTAAGATAGTTTTGTTTCAGTCAGTGACTCGGATTTATGGACAGGCTATTCAATTCCCCTCTGCTTTTCCCACTGTGTGTGTGTGTGTGTGTGTGTGTGTGTGTGTGTGTGTGTGTGTGTGTGTGTGTGTGTGTGTGTGTGTGTGTGTGTGTGTGTGTGTGTGTGTGTGAGAGAGAGAGATTCCCAGTTTATTATTCCAGTCAGCCCCTGTCTCTCCCAGGCTTTTTGAGCTCCTGGTCTTTGGCAGTCAGTGTGACTGCAAACGGTGGATGTAAAGGGAGCGTGTCTCCTTATAGAGCACACAGGAAGGAGGCTATGATTTCATGCGAGGTAGGAAGTTCCGATGTTTGCCTCAACCACATGGTGGTGTCCATCTTGCTCGGAATACTTTGTGTGTTTCAGTTTCATAAAAAAAAAAAAAAAGTACAAAGCCTCACTACAGTAACTATGCAAAGTGTAAAACTGAATAAAATGGGCTCAAAAGGGTTTAACCGGCCAGCCAAATGGGACAAAGGTGTATAAGTGAGACTGCACTAAATAACGCAAAGCTAAATTGAAGTCTGAGTATTTGTCGCACGATAAACGGATATCAATAAGTGCCTATTACTGCCTATTTCCCTAGAAGTAATCCCTAGAAGACCTCATTCTCCTTCTGTCCAATCGCGTGGCTCATTCTCCACACTGCCTTCTCTGCCTCAATGGGAGCGACAGACTTGCAAATTCCCCACCTCATTCCCCCGTGCCCCAGGCCAAGTGGCCGGACGCTGTCTACTCAGAGGGGCACTGCGTCCCTGTTTGCCTTCGCTGACCCCCTATATGCAAAAGTGATCAGGCCCTCCAGTACAGAGAGGACATCCTGCTCTCTCCCAGCGAGACGGAACTACTGTACGGCCTGAGTGGGCGGTCATGTGCTTCACATGCCTCTCTGCCGTTGAGGCGGGGAATTCCCGTTCTCTTAATAACAACCCCTTACAATGGAAAGGAAATGAGGAAGTGCTATAGGAGGAATAGGAGGAGTCTCCTTGTCATTGGCCAGACGGTGAGCACCTGTCCTGGGGCCTGGGTCTTGGTTTCCGTCTTTGGGGCGCGACGTGGTCTGGGCATCAGGCTGAGTGCTACGGGGCGGCGGGCCCCTGTTCCCCGTGCACTGAACCAGAACCCGACCGCTCGGCCAGGGAACAGCTGATGTGCACGCTCCTCCTCCTGAACCTGATCCTCCTCCTCCTCTACCTCTTCTCACTCCTCATTCTCCTCATCGTCCTCCTTTACCTCTTCTTACTCCTCCTCTCAGTGCCCTTCCTCCTCCTCCTCCTCCTTCCTCCCCTCTTGCTACTCTTCCTCCTCATCCTTATCTTCCCTATCACCTTCCTGCTCCTACGCCTCTTCCTCTTACTACGCTTTCTCCTCCTCTTCCTCTTCCTCCTACCTCTCCTCCTCCTGCTCCTCCTACTGTTCCTATCGCCTGCCCTTCTCATACTGCTCTTTCTCCCCCTTATCAAAACCACAGCTGTTATCATGCCTGATCCTCTGTTGGAGTGTACTAGAGCATCACAGGAAAACGTGGTTAATGGTTTAGGTTGTTCTGACTGCTAGGGGCTTTTAGCGTTTATTACACACTGACATTGGAACGCCTCCATTCCTGTCTCTCTCTGTCTGTGTGTGTGTTTGTGTGTGTGTCTCTCTGCGTGCGTGCGTGTTTGTGAGAAACCCCCTTCATTTCACACCTCGACGAAGGCCGGCGTGGGAGCGGGCGCAGATGGCAGGGCCGGCCCACCTGAAGCAGGGGTGGAGGGACATTTGGTTAATCTCTCCGCCTTCACGCTTAACAGTCCCCCTCCATTCGTCTCCTTAATCTTGCCATTGATCAGGACGATGCTGTATGTGTGTCAGTGTGTGGGCTTCGGTGAAATGTTTTCTGATGGTCAACACTTTCAACACTGTCTCCCTCACTTCACACGCGGGTTTACATGCGCCGTGCTCGCCCGGTTTCTTCATGTGGGAATGATGACATGCAGTCTCTCCTGTCTGTCACCTGATCCTGCTCTATTGTAGCGGGGGAGGGGGAGGGGTATGGTGTGATTGGCATCCGATTCTCATGACACGGTTTCACTGGCCCAGAGCGGATAACCGGGAGTTACCTCTGAGTCTCCTGATTACACACAAGACGCAGATGCACGCATGCACAAAGACACATGCACGCACAGGCTCGCATACCTTTTCACATACTCACACAGATGCAGGCGCACACGTGCACGCACACGCACACACACACACACACACAGCTCTAGCGAGAGAATTGTTACCAATAGCAACCTTTCGTCTCACAAACAAGCAGCGAGAGCATGAAAGCATACAGATGCAGCCTCCCAACGAAAGCCCCACACTATTGGAATCACTCTTTAGTTTCAGACATTGCAGAAAGCCTTTGAGCTGCCCCACATGTGCTTCCAGGATATACATAGCATTATATTAATGAATTAGGGACGTTTAAGACTCCCTTCATTATTTAATTCATAACCATAACGAATAAAAATACTTTATTCTGTATTTTTATATGCGCCTTTATATATCCAATAATAATATAATGTAGTCAAACACTGTGGGCAGAAAATTGTGCTCTTTTGAACCCTAAAGTGTCTCCATCTCTTTTCAGGATGTTCAGGCTTCTCGGCCCCAGATACACTTCCTGTGAAGTTCACACGGGGTTGCAAATATAGGTGCAACAATTGCCCGGTTTCACTATTAGCCACGCTATTAAATGTTAAATCTATACTCCTTGCATCCCTCGTTGCATGGCATGACAAAACCCTGCAGAGTGGGCGTAGGGGGCTGTTTGCTGTCCAAGCAAAAGAATAATATGTAAATGCAGGTTCTGCTATAGCTGGAATTACCGTTTTCTGTCAGCATGGTGGAGAATATTGTAACTGAATAGGCTTGTTACTGGCTGAGAGGGATGCACACCCTAACCACTAGGCTATTCTTAGGCTCTCTGTTCATAGTGCTTCTAGCCACGGGCATACTGTTGGTATCAATGAACCTATTCTCAGCCCATCCTTCCCCCCTTTGTATAATATAATCATTTTACATTTTTACATTTACATTCAGGGCATTTGGCAGACGATCTGTCCAAAGCAACTTACAACCATTAATACAATTTCACACACCAACGGTGGTGTCAACCATTCCAGGCGACAGCCAGCTCGTTGGGAGCAGTCGGGGTGGGGTGTCTTGCTCAGGGCCGCATCGACACACAGGATCGAACTAGCAACCTGCCGGTTACAAGTCGACCCACTCCACCTCCTGAGCTACTGCCAAACCTAATCTTTAATAACGTAACACTGTGGGCTCGCTTCTCCCAACACTTCCTCCCTTTATTTTGTATTCATCCCCTCCCTCTCCCCACCCTCCCAGCCAGCCATCGTGTATTCGCCTCAGAGATATCCTGCAGACAGAGACATGTCTCTGGGTAGGAGGAGGAGACGCACACATCTCCTGGATGCACTGCACACACGCGCTCCCCGTCCTCCGCTCAGTGCAGAAGGGTTCCCGGGCACATCTGCATGTTTTATTTATTCAGTCTTGGGTTCCGGCGGCCATGTTGCTGTGTGTTTACACTGCAGAACGCTGGCTTGTAGCACACAGCCACGGCCCAGCCTGAAGAAGCATAGTCTTCTCTCTCTCTCTCTCTCTCTCTCGCTCTCGCTCTCTCGCTCTCTTTCTTTCCCCCCCCCCCCCCTTGTGTGTATGAATGGGCCGGTTCACAAGATGGCCTCTCTTGCACCTCCTTTACTCTGGGACACAACCACTAGTTCACTGGGCAGGGCTGTCCTTGTTTCCACCAACCACTATGTGATTCATCACGCGGCCGACACGTGTTGTGATTACCGTTGTGGCAGACACATGATTTGTTACAAGATGTCAAACATTGGGTTTGTTTGTCTATGACGTTGAGGCATGGATGTATTATCGATGTACAATATCTTTTTTTTTTTTTGTTTCCTTTGTCCTCCAGTTTGTTCATCCGGTTGTGTATTCAATAAAGCTTAATTTCTTTTCAAATAACAAACTAAATAACGAGATAAGGTAGATAAGAAAGATATCAACTTTGTTAATTCCCCGGAGGGGAAATTCTTTCAGTGCAACAGCCCAGCAGCAGTGGAAAACACAGTATCAAATGCATACAAAAAAAAAAAAATACTTATTTTTTTTGTATCTCAAAAATAGACGCTACAGTAAAGACAAAGAGAACAACAAGGCTAACAAAACAGATGGTATCAACAATCTAAACTATAAAGTGTAAAGTGTAAAACTAAATGATTGTATCCGCTTTTGGCTCCCTTCAACATGAGTAGGCAGACCCTGGAAGGCCCTCTCGTCTGCCTCTGGCTTCCCTTTTTGAGGTTTTTCCTTTCATTTTGCAGAGATGCTCTGAACCTGCTTAAGGGGACCCCTTCCTCCGGAGCCGCCGTACCCGTGGCCGCGCCCACCGCCCCTGCTGCCCCCCCGGCCTACACCCCCGCCCCGGCCGGCCCTCCCCCAGCCCCGGGCCTCAGACCCAACATACCTCCGCTCTCCATCCCTGGGAAGCCCGGCGCTCCGGTAAGCCTGCCATCCACTGACTGGATTTCCGATCGTCCGTTTGTCAACACTAAAGACGCAGGTTTAGGCAATGCTATTGGTCACTCATTTTGAATGGAATCAAAATGTGTAACTGTGTGTGTGTGTAAGGTTTCTAATTTCATTAATGTTATCACGCAAAGGCAAAACCAAGACAAAGCGACAACTTTTTATTTTTGAAAGTTGTGTACTGATTGAGAATGATTAGGATGAGGGTGTGCTGATTCAGAATCCTACTGTGTAAAAATTGCGACTGGCATTAATCATTTTTTTTGTTTGAACGCCAGTGTATTAAAATGTAGCACACATTGGTGAGAAGGCCTCCTGCTTACTACCAGGTGGTCTCTAGACCGCCAGACTATCATCCAGATAACTGCTTAACAAAGTTTTCTTAGAAACTCACATTCATACAATGATTCAGCCACTCGTCAAACAAGCTGTCTTGCTCAGGGACACGTAGGTTGCAAGAGCAAATGCCAGGTGGCCTTCCCTACCACCTGAGCTACAACGCCGTCCGACTGTGTTTCTCACCCTGCGCTCTCACTCACCCCGGTATCTCTCTCACCCTGCTCTCTCCCTCCCCCCTCCGTCTCCTCACCATAGGGCACCTTCACCGACCTCCCAGCCTCCAACATCCGGCGCATCATCGCTCAGCGGCTGACCGAGTCCAAGACCACCATCCCCCACGCCTACGCCAGCGTGGACTGTGACATGGAGGCCGTCATGAAGCTACGCAAAGACCTGGCCAAAGGTAGAGCTCCACGCACGGCCACGCCCCGCTGCCAGCCATTGAGGTCAGACCAGCGAGTGGGTCATAAGGTCAGGGTCATGTTCTAAATACGGTGGCTCGGCCGGTAGATTCTTCCACGCTGGGAGGCAATACGACAACGCTGTAACGGTACATCCTGATCCTCCCCCCCCCCCCCTGAGATGGGCTATTTATGTTCTGTTTGTGTTTAGTGTGCCTGCGTGGACACACACACACACACACACACACACACACACACACACACACACAGCGGTTGCCCTGACGGTGTGACTTTGGCAAAGGGAACAGTCATGGTTATTTGTGGAGGCAGATGTTGTCAAAGCTTCTTCACATGAGTGCTCGGGACCGAGGGGAATCTGTTTCATACGTTGTATGACCGTGTACGTCCGCTCATCCGTGGCCATCATTTTCCTCGCTTCAGTGTGGCCCTTTTCAAACCTCTGGGTTATTATTTATTTCATTTGAGCGGCCTACGTTGGCTGAGAATCTCCTTGTAATGATATGTGCAAACACCTTGAATGAGATCTGGGTGGCGTGATGGATACCGTAATCATAGTAATTTTACCTCTGTAATGGTTCGGATTCAGACTCCTAAAATGGCACCCTTCAAACACAGTCGTCCAGTCCTAACGATGGTAATCTTCTCCTTCAGTCTCGTATTACTTATAAAAGACAGCGTTTGGCTGTGGTGATGACGCAGGTAGGACAAGCACCGCTGTGGTTGCTCTGTTTGACTCAGCGTGAGGAGGAACTGCACATTTCCCTTCCCACGCTGTCGTTCAGAGAAAGGTATGGTGAAACCTCTCCATACAGCTCAGTTGTTTACCCTCTTCCACCTCTCCTCGGCTCACCGCAGCCCTTATTAACGTCCTCCCTCTCTGACATCGACAGCCCGATGGTTTTCAAACCAGCGCGCCCCATCCGACACAAAGGGCTCTTTTGAAAGCCTTGGTTGCCTGAGCAGTTCATTAGGCTGGCTGTGTTCAGGCAGAACGCTACACGAGTCCTCCCTACTCCACCAGAGAGATGCCTCTCACCAACGCTGTTCATTTTAAAGCTTCTCTCATGACCTCGGTCTTATTAATGGTCTTGGTTATAAACCAGCCGGATGTATCCAGGTGCTCTTCAAGTTAAACGGGTGGCATTTGAAGACCCATATGCATCTGAAAGTGACTTCAATGGTTAGGAGTCACGGAGGACTACCTCCTGACACCAGTGATGAACGCTAGGAGTGGGGATGGCTCTGTGGAAGGGGACAGCAAGCAGCAGAGCATGCGATCGGGAACGTGTCTCTCTGTCCTCGGGATTTTAGGTGCGAGGTCTCCGGTCTCTATTCTTAGGATCTCCCCCTCTCACACCAACTCCCCACAAACAGCCGTTCCCCAGACCAAAGGTTGCTGCTCTTAAGTTGTTATAGCATGCTAATGAACCGTGCGTGGATCTTACACTATTTAGGCCGGATATCACGAGGAATTTAGAAATCCCGTTACTGATAATCAAAGAACTAGCTAGATCTTATCAATGCACTGGCATTCAATTGCAGAAGGGATATTCTTGTACTCGAGGGCTATATCTCAAACAGAAAGGATCTATTACGCAGCTGTCATCGTCTGCTGTGGACCATGCCTCAAGACGGTTTCATTTGATTAAAATCAATTTCCTCAGCAGTCTCAAGGGTTAATGTTGGTTACTCCTTGACAGAATGTGACGGCCATTGCTGACTGTGTTTTGTGTGTGTGTGTGTGTGTGTGTGTGTGTGTGTGTCTGTGTGTCTGTCTGTCTGTCTGTCTGTCTGTCTGTCTGTCTGTCTGTCTGTCTGTCTGTCTGTCTGTCTGTCTGTCTGTGTGTGTGTGTGTGTGTGTGTGTGTGGGTGTGTGTGTGTGTGTGTGTATCCTCTTCGGTGGTCCCCCCTTTCTTCCTTTTATTCAGAGGCTGAACAATGTCACGGTTAGCTCATTAATCATCCTGCTTACACAACGCATGATGTCGGTCACCCTTTGGGGGGGTCTGTCACTCTTTGGGGGTGTATGTCACCCTCCGGGAGTCTTTCACCCTCCGGGGGGGGGGGGGGGGGGGGGGGGTCTTTCACCCTGAGCTACTAGGGAAGAGCCTGGCCTGTGGCAATGTCCTCCCTGTGTTTAGGACATTAGCTCATGCAGCATCGGCTAGCGGCTACGTGCTACCAAAGGTTGATAATGAGGAAGTGGTCTATAAATGTTCATGAAGTTCTGTCTGATCTGTATCACGTTTCATTCACCTCGATTCTTTTTTTAAAAATGGTTCTCTCTTTTTTGCAGAACAGGTCAAAGTTTCTGTCAACGACTTTGTCATCAAAGCGGCCGCAGTCACGCTCAAAGTAAGTCTTGTGGAAAGTAGGTTTCTGTGACGTACTTTCTATCTTTAGGAGGCCACATTGAGGCCAAGAGTTTACATCAGGGCAACGACATTAGAGCATTTAGTTCTGTAGAACGCATTGACAGAGTCTCCCCATGTCAACTTCTCAATAATACTACATTTACATTTTACATTGAGTGGATTTTTCTTATGCTTTTATCCAAAGCGACTTAGAACCATTCATGGGCGACAGCCAGCTCGTCGCGAGCTGTTATGGTGAGGTGCCTTGCTCAGGGACAGCGCGACGCTAGGCGAAGGGGGGATCGAACTAGCAACCTTTTCAGTTAAAAGTCAACCCGCTCTACCTCCTGAGCTGCTGCCGCCCCTAATCAAATGCTAATCAAATGAACGGGTGAATGAGGAACATGCGATTTGTCCGTACTTCATATTAGTACTCAGTCAGTCTTGCTAGCGAGCCACCATGCCAACTCCATCGGGAGGAGATATGCTCATTCTGCCCTGAAATCGGTGTGTGCACAACACATGCCTATTTTTATTGGTCGCCGCTCAGCATCGTTTCCATGCCTACTGGACTATCGCTGTGGCAACAGGCGTGTGACTCACTGCCCCCGAGCGGGTCATGCCAAGAACGCTGGCACTAACATGGCCGCCTTATGCGTTTCTATGCATTTGTTTTGCTGCAGGTGATATCCTATAGAAAAGTGACATGCTGCATTAGTCTTTCCCAGCGTCCCCCCCCCCGTCCCCCCGTCCCCCCCAACCCTAACCCCAGTCTCCTCATGACTAATTGTTGTGTGACAGTAGTCGTCAGTCCATTCACCCTCTCACAGGTTGATCAGATCTTCAATTTTCCCCCCAAAAACAGGAAATGCCGGAGGTAAATGTCACCTGGTCCGGGGACGGACCCCTGGCGCTGGACTCCATCCACATCTCCATCGCCGTGGCGACGGAGAAAGGGCTCATCACCCCCATCATTAGGGACGCAGCCGACATGGGGGTCCAGGAGATTTCTGCCACTGCTAAGGTAGCGACTGATGACTGCTTCCTGTTCTAGCCAGAACCCCAAGGTCTTCAGAGTCCAGAGGGGGACTGGCTTAACCCGGGGCTGAGATCAAAACCTCGTGATGAAAACCTCGGGATGCTGTGGGTAGCATTTAGGAGTGTCACTTTTGTAAGAAATTAGAGAAATTAATTTTAGTTGGGGGAATGCTCTGTGGGAAGATCTGTATCAGGTTGACTTTGCCTGCCTCCTTGTGAGACAGTTTCTTGATCTCTTGACCGCTCGCTTGACATCAGGGCATTGCCCCCGTCGGGATACACTATGCCTTCGATCACATGTGCTTCTGCTGTAAGTGTTGTAATGCAACACTTCTTTGTATCAGAGCGAGAGAGGGAACTAAATATCACCGCTCTCTTCCACTTACAGGACATATTGCAGAAATGGGGGATAGAAACGCGCAGGCAAGCAATATATTCTACCAAAAAAAATTGTGAACAACGTTGCGGTGTGGCCAGTGAACGCGCGCACCGCTGTCAATATCACCCATTCCACTTCCGCTTTAGCTTATCAGAGTGGTGTCGGTCCGACCCCAGAGTTCACAATCCAGCGCCACACAAGTTCAACCATGCAGCCCGACCAGAGACCTCCTCTAAGGAGACGGACCCTCCTCTAACAGGGGCTCGGTCTGTCCACCCAGAGCTGGCACGATCTACTGGGTCGTCACGGCAACCGCCTCCCCCTCATCCCAGCCCTGATCCCGTACCAGTGTGTGCGTAGCCTCCCTGCAGATCATGTGATCCTCCCCCGCCCCCCTGTTGCGCTGCATGTATAACGTGCTTCAGGGTTGAGGCGATGAAACTGATAAGGTCTGTGGTCCCATCAGATTAAATATGTATGGGACTTATTTGTTTTTGGGTTTCCTTGAGTTGCCAGGATGTTATTGGCTTATTGGCATCCCAGCGTCCCCCCTCGTGGCCGGGGCTGAAAGCCATGACAGATATTGATTTATTTATTCGCTCCTAGACTTTCATCAAACCAATAGCCTACAGTAGTCTACCGCTGGGTTAGCTAATGAACTTTAATGGGCTTGAATGGCAAACAACAAAGTCTGTTGTGTTTCTAAAGGCATCATGGGTCTTGTAGCTCTTGTTGTCTTTCTGTTGTCTTGGCAACGACAAAATAATGAACTTTCCCAGCATGACCCATGATGGAATGATTGTTTGCATGCGTGTGTGTGCGAGTTGTCAACATTTCAATACGTTGACCCATCTTTGTCACCAGGTGTGTGTCTGTGGTGAGGGATGATCCGTGTGATGTAAGGTGAGTGTTTATTTTTTAATCTGTGATGCGTTGCCTCTCCCCAGGCGTTGGCCCAGAGGGCTCGGGACGGGAAGCTGAAGCCAGAAGAGTACCAAGGGGGATCGTTCAGGTAACATACACTCACTCACTCACTCAATCGCTCACTCGCGATTGTGTGAGTGAGCCTAATGTCCCGGGTTCACCTCTCCCTGGATGTCCCATTGGCCACGCCCATAACGATTAACTTACCACCGTGAGGGGAGGGAGTCGCTGTCATTATCGGGGAGGGAGTCGCTGTCATCATCAGCTGGTAATGGGCCCCCACGCCGCTGGCCGCATGTATTATGCATGTGGTGGTGGTGGAGTCTCCTCGTAGCTGGGGGGCCGTCCATCATGGACCAGGGGGAAACCAGGGTTCATCACGCTGAACCCCTCAGGATGAGCACGCCTCCTCCACGTCTTTGAGTTGCATAATCTGATTTATGTACGTGTGTTTGTTTCTTTTATATTATACCTGGATGATAGTTATTTTGGGTTTGTATTCATGTGAATAGTATACAGTGTAAACACGCTCAGGCTTTATTTACTGTAGTCTTTATTGTGAGGCCGGGGGAACTGGATACCTCCTATACCTTCATAGAAAATAGAGAATAGAAAGAAAATAACATGAACACGAAAAAATACAGAAAAGGTTAGTAATGCATATAAACACTACCCAAACTATACAAGCCCAATTTTGTTTAAGTTGTAGAATCCCATATTCTCGACAGTATTTACAATATACTGTTGATACATTTTTTTTTTTTAAATCAATTGATAGCAAACTAATTTGGTACAAACGTCCTCCTCCCCACTCTCCCCTTTCTCATCTCCTCTCTCTCTCCTCCTCCTCCCCATCTCTCTCTCTCCTTCTCCTCCCCACTCTCACCTCCTCCCCATCACTCTCCCTCTCCTTCTCATCCCCACTCTCCCCCCTCCTCCCCATCTCTCTCTCTCTCTCTCTCTCCTTCTCCTCCCCACTCTCCCTCCTCCTCCCCATCTCTCTCTCTCTCCTTCTCCTCCCCACTCTCACCCCCTCCTCCTCACCGGTCTCACTTCCTCCTCCTCCTCCCCATCTCTCTCCTTCCTCCTCCTCCCACTTTCTCCATCCTCCCCTCCCTCTCCTCCCCTTTCCTCCCACTCTCCCCACACCCTGCAGCATCTCCAACCTGGGCATGTTCGGCATCAGCGGCTTCAGCGCGGTCATCAACCCGCCCCAGGCCTGCATCCTGGCGGTGGGGGGGTCGCGGGCGGAGCTGCGGCCGTCGGCCGACCAGCAGACCCTGCGCACCCAGCAGCTGATGACCGTCACTCTGTCCAGCGACGGGCGGCTGGTGGACGATGCCCTGGCCTCGCGCTTCCTGGAGAAACTCAGGGCCAACCTGGAGAAGCCCCAGCGCATGGCCCTGGTCTGATGAGCGCGAGGAGGGGGAGAGATACAGTGGGGGAGAGGGGGGAGAGAAAGAGGGGAGAGAGAGAGACGCAGGGATAGTCTGTCAGACCAACCAATCACCTCTACAATGTTCAAACTTCACAGGGGAGGGGAGGAAGGGTTGGGAGAGAGAGAGCAACAACAACAAGGCACTCGCAAAAGGGCCGCGATAAAGCCTGGCTCTACATAAAGGTTTCACATCGCGGGTTAATCCTCCGTGTTCACGAGGAGTATATTCCCCGCTCTGATCCCTGTGTCTCACTCTGGGTTTCATGGCTCCTCTGTACATCGTTTCTAGTGTTTAACAGTCCAGCTCTTCTGCGGCTGAACCCTGGCCTTTTAAAGTCCCTGATCAGCAGGTGGGGGGGCAGCTTAACACTGGACAGCTTCTAGAGGGGGGGCCCGGACTTTAGAGCAGCCAACCCGGCCAAATGTTACTTTTACTGTGGAGGAGGAGTCATCTTTTAGGAGTAGGAAGGTGAGCAACGTCAATTTACAAATATGTCCCTTCTTCCGATGGGAAATTAATTCTGTGTAAATATCGAATAGTTCAAAAATAAAGTTCTCTGTTTCTAATTGCAAACTCTATCTTAATTTATTTTGCAATTAGTTTCAACCTTCAATAAATACTGTTTTCCCGGCCCCGTTTGTATATTTTTTCTCCGGTTTTGATGCGATGACCTTGCACATCTGTCCGCTCTCTGTGTGAGGGCGAAGCCGCGTTGGTATTCTTTGGTCCTACTGACTGGTGCATCTGTTGCCGTGGAGGAACACCAAATCCAGGCGATCGCTCGGTGCTTCTGTAACTTTATTTAACATGAAACCTTTGTGAACTTCTTTCAGAATGTATCAGTCGAATCAATGTGTACAAACAACAAGGTAATAAAGAGGCGTGTGGTGTCTTTGATGCCACTAACATCCCGTCTGTGTCCTCCTGAAATGTTTAACAGCCACCGACGCTGAATGCAGATTGTTGTGTTTTTTTGGTTTGTGTTATAATTGATCTTGACTGGGAATAATAGGGCTCGTTCCAACCTGAACAATTAGCTTGTCGGAGAGAGTCGTTTGATCTTGGCTCACAGATTAATGGACCAGATGTTGCTCAAACCCTTTGTGTCAGCTTGGATAGCACCCGCGTTATTGTGGATGGACAATGTAACAAGCACCTGCTACAGAATTCACTCCACCCTCCTTTTTCCTGGTGACTGCTCTGTCTCCGCACTGAGATTAGACTAGCAGGGCACTTTATAAATCCCAGGTGGGGGATTTCAGGTGCACATGGGGAAATTATAAAACATGAAAATGATAGGCAATTTAAAAAGACACATGCAGACAATTCATCTGTGTACACAATATGAGCAGTATTGATAATTGATTTATATTGTGCATTTTGAATTACTCAAAGACGCTTTACAGAGTTAACACAAAATAAAATCGTTTAATAAAAACATGGGAGTAAAAAGCTTATAATAAAGGAAGGGCAGAGAAGGGAAGGAGGTTTTGTGGTGAAAGCTTTTTTCGAAGTAGCAATGTTCATGTAAATGCAACCAATTAATGTCAACATTATAGACCGTTGAGGTAGAGAAGCACATGTACAGTAATTGTTGACTTGGGTCATCCACATTGCCTTTAGAGGTTAACAAGCCTAACCCTATTTTTTATTATGAGGCTGCAGCCAGCAATTCATGCTCACTCTCCTTTGATATAATTCTGCTTTGAAGAGTCTAGTGCTGCTCATATATTCATTTGACTGCTGGCCGACGCACAAGAACCAGGAATTTCCATCAAACTTAATTTAATCAAAGCAAAGGGAGGAGAGTTAAAATTGCTGATAGTAGCTTCACTGTAAAGACCAAGCAGTTGGTGTTCTCTAGATATAGGAGGCTTCTGCCTCTCCTGTAAACGTCTTGAAAAGCCTAATCTATACATCTCCATCCGTCTGCAGCTGCATCGCCCACACCCTGCAGAGGAGGAGGTGTGAGCCACAGGATGTGTTTGTGTTGGTGGCCACGCACCAGCTGTCGCAAGGAGATACGCTGGTGCCTCTGAACCGGCCAGAGATATGATGGACAGAAGAAAGAATATTATCCACCTCCATCGTCACATGAAAAAGATCCTGTTAGAGTCTTCTCGTTAAACTGTTATCGTGTTTGTATAAGTGCGCTTCGACTGAGGATGAAAGAAGGGGGAAAGCGATGTGGACCCAGGTTGTGTTCCTGCCAGTGCTTGCTGTATGTGTTTTATAAAGTGTCGATCTATTAACTGTTGCGTCATTTGGGACGCGGCAGCTGAGGGAGGAACATCTGAAAAAGCATGCCTCCCACGCGAACATGAATGTGGGAGAACATACAGTCTCGTCACAGTCTAGCAGACCTGGAGCCTTCCGTGGCTGCTGCACTCTAACGGAACTTGGCTGCCCTCAGCTCCTGGAGGTGGGTCCAATGCAGAGATCCCCTTTAATGGTTTGTGTGCAGTGACAATCAAGGGGAATCTGGTGGTGATCTGATGCTTTGGTTCAGACCACCACCACCACCACAACCATCACCACTGACCACCTAAACCTATGCTTAAGACCACCACAATGACGTCAGCGGGGCCCGTTATGGGTGTCGTTCCTCTGCAGGAGGAACAATTGGCTGCTTGCTGGGGCTCGTTGCAGCTCCCGCACACCCCTGGCTACTGCAACCAAACTCTGACATTTTCGTCCGCATCCCTGACAATAAAGTGACATTTGCCCTCTGCTGACAGGCAGCCGCCAGTCCTGTTGTGAGACAACCGAGGAGGAGAGCTGTGATGTGAACGCCTCCTGCTGAGCTTGAGATGAATGTAAGCACAGGGGTCTTTGAGTGTGTGTTCCCACGTGGTGTGTGTGTGTGTGTGTGTGTGTGTGTGTGTGTGTGTGTGTGTGTGTGTGTGTGTGTGTGTGTGTGTGCGCGTGTGTGTGTGCGCATGTGTGTGTGCGTGTGTGCGTGTGTGTGTGTGTGTTTATGGATATCTGTGTGTATGTGTGCATGCATGCGTGTGTGCATGTGTCTGTGTGTGTGCACGTGCATGTGTGTGGTGCATTTGTGTTGGGGAGGGGGGGGGTCCATCACTCGTCCGCACCACCAGGTGTGTGGGTCAGAGTCAGGGTTGCGCGGAGCGGAGCCGTTGGATGTGAGGCGGTTGCCATGGATACCAAGAGAGTTTTTAGTCTGCGGTTCTCCGGGTACCAATCTTCAAACGTCTCACCAATGCATAATGCAACGGCGCGCGTGGCACACACACGCACATGCACACGCCGCGCTGACGCCTCTGGTTCTGGAGGTAGAAGTCCAAGATGTAGAGCTCTGATTGGCTGGCTTGGCGGGGTTAAGGCGAGGATGACTGATACTGGTTCAGAGCTTTTGATGGAAGCAGGAGGGGGAAGAGAGGGAAGAGAGGGAGAGGGTGGGGTAATCTTAACTGTTTACCCCAGCAATCAGAGAAGCTCCCTGGGGCCTCATAGCGCCAGCACTCTAAACAGAGCTCAACGTTGTAGGATGACAGGTGGGTCCAATCAGAGGATCCATTTTGGGTTTATAAACAAAGGACCTGAGTCTATCAGTATTTACAACGTAGTTTTGACTACCATCGGATGGTTTGACTACTTTGGACATAAACATGACTCTACAAGCTTCTTGTATTTCTTTATCCGTTATTTTTCCTATCTCTATTTTTCTCTTTCTCTCTCTGTACCTTTGGATCATTCTATTCTCTCTCACTGTCTATCTCTCTGGTCTTTGTCTCTCTCTCTCTCCCCCTCTCTCTCTCTCTCTCTCTCTCTCTATCGCTGTTACACCATGTGTGAACTGGCTTTGTGCTTGTGAAAGATTCTCATCCCCAGTCTCTGTTCGAGTTGTTTCAACCATTGTAGATGGATTTCCTCTCTGCTCTCCTGGCACCAGCACTCGTCCTTTCACTTCTCTTTTCCAGAGGAGGTTGTGAAACCGTGTCCCTCTGTCTGTCTGTGAACCTCTTTCTTCATGTCCATGCTTCCATCCTCTCCTCCACCAGAAGCAGCAGCAATGCAGAGGTGTACAGGTGTAAGGTGGAACATCTGCCCGCTCTGCTCCGTTCGCTCGCCCGCTGTTTACTCACGCCGCCAGTGACCCAGTTAGGCGAGGACACATTCCAGCCAGGCTACACAGAGCGCTCTGTGAAACCCTTTGGCTGTTCAAACACCGCCTGCTTTTACCGTCCCCGCCGCCAAACACAGGCAGGGCCCTGGTGGTGTTGTTGCTGCTCTTTTGAAGTGGCCCAGTCAGGCTCCTGTGAATGGGCCGCCCATTCAGCCAGACGCCACCCCCATCACTACCCCTACCCTCACCACCATCACTACCACTACTGCCACCTCTACCTCCACCACCTCTGCCCCGACAAAGAACACCATCACTGCCACCACCACCACCACTACCACTACCACAACCCCCAGCACCACCACAAACACCAACGCCACCACAACCACCACCGCCACAACACCGACACTATCCTCGAGTTTAAATCCACACCACCATAAGAGAACCCTCTCTCGTCAACGCTCATGCGGACACCAATATCTTAATCAGCATGGCACCCACTTAGACCTTAGGAAGGTTCTGTTTAGAGACACATAAAGATATATTTGAATAGTATTTGAAGCGAGCTTTGATAGTTTCGGGACCAGAAAGAAGGATCGAAGAAGGGATCCAGCTAAGCAACGTGGTTGGAATCAAAACTGCTGCCTCCCCAATCTGTTTGGCACACCGTCCGTCTGGTTAACACCAACTACCTCACTGTTTCCTGTGGTGGTGTAACAAACGGAGCAGAAGATGTATGAATAGACCCGGCCTCTTCTATCTAAAACGAACCATCTCACTAGGGCAAGAGCTCTGTGGTGGCTGGTTCATACCAGATATTGACCGTTATTTACTGTTTTGCAGAGCGAGACAGCCGCCACGGCTCTCACACTGCGCTGGGTATTTTGACTCCAGCTGACAGATTCAGGCTCTGATCGCTGCTCTGCACATATAAGGGCATCTCCAGTCGGCCCTCGGTCCCGTTCTGCTCTGACGGGCGGGCCGGGGGGGGGGGGGGGGGGGGGGGGGGGGGGGGGAATCGCACGTTGCCAAACTGGAATGCAGTCAAAGTGCCGTCGGTCAGTCAGCCCGGTACGCCGCCTGGATTCCCCACCACAGCGGTGGCCTGATGAGAACGTGGGCTTGCGTTTGTTTGTCCGTGCCGAGCAACAGCGGTGACGGCTGGAAAGTCTCCTGGATGCGTGCTTGCTGACTCAGCGATGGATGTGTAATTTAGGTTTTAGTCATTCCCGCCGTGCAGCTGTTTCCCAGACTGCCCCCGTGCTACTCACTCTTTCTTGTTGGTTGTGGTGTATGTTGTAGTCTGCAGACGTAACCTACTGCGCTAAATCACTTATTACCCGAAAAAGTCAGATTATCTCCATCCCACACTCTGATCTATCATCCTCCCGCTCTCTCCACCTCTGTCTGTCTGTCCTTCTCTCCCTCCCTCTCCCCCCGTCTCTCTCTCTCTCTCTCTCTCTCTCTCTCTCTCTCTCTCTCTCTCTCTCTCTCTCTCTCTCTCTCTCTCTCTCTCTCTCTATCCCCTTCCTCCCTCTCTTTCTCTGATTCACTTTTCTACTTCATCATTCATTGATGGCATCCAAGATGCCACGGCCAATGCATGCCATCTTCAACAATAATTAAATTCTCGACTCACCCCAAATGACTTGTGTTAACAATTAACTGCATGATAAAATGTAAACTTGGTAGTTTACCTTCGTCGTTGCAAAGTTGACCTTTGCTCACATCAATGGACTGATGGATTATCTTTTTCTACATCAAAACCACAAGGGAATTAGGTAAAAGGAGATGCAGCAATAAACATCAGCGATAACACACTGACCCGCACACTGGTCGGACGGAGATGTGGTCTTACTGGTTGGTCGTGACGTTGTATACACACAGAGAAAAGTAGGCCAGTCATTGTTCTCTCAGACAAAGTCAAATGGGCTGAACGATCTCGCCTCTCCAGAGGGTCTCCGTCTCACAAAGCCACTGAATAATCACGCTCTCCCGGGTGACTTTTATAATTGCTCAATGCTTTTTGCTTTTATTAATTCATTAATTTGTTCTTGTTGACAGAGCAGTCTCTCTCGACACCCGGCACTGTTGCGGATGTGGTTTTTCGTTTACATCTGATATCGGTAGGTTGCCAGGGAGATGAATGATAAACAAACATCGCCTGGCAACAAGGTCAAACAAGAAGTGACCCGACCTGCAAGCAGTGTGATTTTGTCAGTTGAAACAACTTCTCCTCGTAGTGCTGTGGCCAACCCCGGATGCTACACAGCTTCACACTTGGTTAGCAAACAATCTAAAACACAGAGCTACCTACTTCCTCGTACAAATATATGGTGGAGCTTGCTGATAACAATGCGATTTTTTTAATCTACCAAAATGTAACAGAAATGGATATTGTTATGTTTTTAGCATTTACTCATAAAAATAGAATGCTGCAGTAAAACAATTAGAAAATGAAAACATGTATCCCTCAGGTTATTGTTAGGATTTAGTGTTAGGGTTAGGGTTAGTGTTAGAGCATGGGGAAGTTTGCTGAAACTATTTGATTTCATTTAAAATCGTGTAGATGGCAAGACCAAATCCTCCATAGTGAACTTTGATCTGAGGGATACTGTAACCTAGCAACATGACAGTCTTATCTTCGACCGGCGTCATGACAACGACACAACGAGTAAATGTGTCATTGTTTCAAATGAAATTTAGATTTTTGCCTTTGAGTCAACTTTAGCTTCTGTCCTTTTAGTGTTGCCTCTTTTTTGGTCCTTCTTCCTCTTCTGGAGGTTATGGGGGACTTCCTTCAGCCCCGGGATGGACACATGTTGTACCCACACGGTTGACCTGGAGGTCAGGGAGCGAGGTCTGAGGCAGCCTGTAGGGTCTGCATTGTTCCACTTGTTCTCAGCATTGTTTAAGACCTGCCCCATTTTCCTGCTAATTCTGCAGGAGCTGGGAACGACGTTTGGTATGCAATTCTTTCTGGGAGGTGTTTTCCCGGTTTCCTGTTATGTTTCCTTCCTGTTTTCTTCCAGAGAGAATAAACAAGACTGATTTTAACACGATATAGATTAGCAATTTTGTCCAAAAATCACCAATCAATCTGACTTCCTCGGACAGGATTCTACTGTCTTATTATATTGTCAATGCAATCACAAGTTTGATTCAGCTCAATGGCTGTGTGCCATTGATGCCATTTTATCATCCCTACCCAGTGTGAGCCTCGTTAATCTGACGGCGAAGAACTGATGGGTGAACAACTGAGAGGGTAAACAGTAAATGGACTGCAGTTATACCGTGCATTTCTAATCAGTGACCACTCAAAGCGCTTTACAATATTGCCTAACATTCACCCATTCATGCATAAGTTCACGGCGGTGTCAACCCCACAAGGCGACACGTGACAGCCAGCTCGTCAGGAGCAGTCAGGTCGAGGCGTCTTGCTCAGGGACGCCTCGACGCTCAAACTAGCAGCCTTGTGGTTACCAGCCAACTCGCTCTACCTCCTGGGTCACATGCCGCCCGAGATCCACTGAGACGTCACATCATTGGTGCCCCGTAAGAGACGCAGGCCAGAGAGCGTCCCCACTCTCGACCCTGCCTCCTCTGCTCACACACATGTCTTTACAGAGACGTTGGCTGTTGGCTGTCTGTCCTGTGGACCGGCCAGCACGACGGTTACCCCAGTAGTTCTGTAAACACCTCCGCTCTGAACATCCATTGTGGTCGTTCTTTTGAAGCACTCTATTAGCCCCGCCGTCCAAGACGGATCATTTGGCGTCCATTGTCTGCACCGGCCTCTGCTGCTCTGATAATCCCGTCACTATGTAGAGCAAGGTATTGATTCCGTCTCTAAACTGGTCTCTTAAAACATCTAGACGAGGTTGGAGGAAAGATGAAGGGCTGCCAGTCAGATCACCGCCCTCAAGGGGTCTTCAAAGAGGGGGGGGGGGGGGGGGGAATACATTCATGTGCAGACACAGAGTCTCGATCCCAGACAAGTCATAGGAGCCGAGATGGTGAAACCTCTGTTGTGTCTGACTCTAACCCCCTTGTTTCAGCTGTCATGGCGACGGAGGCTTCAGTGTGGTGAACACGGAGCACATGATGGCTGTGTCCGACGCAGGCTAAACCCATTTCATGCTGCATAGCATCGACTTGTGTATTTGTGTCTAATCGTGCGTCGACTATTGGAATGTGGCCGAACACTGCCTCATGTTTCAGGGCTTCTTTCTCGGTTTCAGGCAAACAGGAAAGTGACCAGCGGATAAATAAAATGGGCAAGCTGCCGCCGCAGAGAAAAACAGGTGAATGGGAGACAGTGGTGAGAAAGACCGAACAAAAGAACAGACGCGCCCTCAAAAGCTGAGAGACTGTCAAGGGCATAAAGGCAGAGAGAGAGAGAG
>NC_044056.1:9697077-9702077 GCF_902167405.1 Gadus morhua | reverse complement strand
GGGTCAGATGTTGGGGTTAGAGTCAGATGTTAGGCTTTGGGTTAAGGGTCAGTTGTTATGGTCGGGGTTAGGGTTAAGCGAGGTGTCTCAATCGGTCCCTCACACCCTAACGCCTCAGTGTCACCATTAGATCCAAACTCCAAACACATCGTCTACATTAAGATACAGCACGGTAGTTCATCCGTATGCTGCTCAGCGGCTGTGTCCGTGTCCCTCAGTCAGAAAATTAAAGGGATTTAAGCGCCAGACATAACGAGGGGTTTTCTCCGAGCTCCGTCAACCCGCGGGGCGGGGAAGGGCGGAGTCATGCTGACCGTCACGCGGCTCTTCTTCCCCAGGAGGTCTCTGAAGAGCCATTGATAGCGAGGGGTGGTGTTTGATTAGGGTGGAGATGCTCTGTGCATGTATGGGGTTAGGGATGGACGGGTGGGGGCCTCAGAAGGGGACAATACAGCCTTTCAGTGTGAAGGCCAGAGGGACTCCTTCCCTGGGACATGTGCAGTGTGCCTAGCATGTAGCGTTGTGTTTAGCAGTGTGTTTAGCATGTAGCTGCGCCCGTAGCCTGCTATGAGCTCACCAAGGTCGGGGCCTCTTTGATTATTTAAGAGCTAAAAATTAAATGTTTAGCTGAATTCAACTGTGTAGAAAATCTACAGTGGAGGAATTCTCTGAGATGAGAATTCTCAGTTTGGGCATGTTAGTCTGTGTGTCCGCTGTGTGGGACATGGTATAAAGAGATAGCTTTATTGTTATTTTCCTCTCTTTTTAATTTGTACAGCTGTCATTGGCATAGCATTGCAAGACCTGTTTGCAAATGTGTGATGTTTTAACTTATCTCTTTATCTCCAAAGTTGTATCTAATCTTAAAATGTAAATCAATGACAACAAACTGTTGGAGAAGTTAAAGTTTTTGTGTGTGTGTGTGTGTGTGTGTGTGTGTGTGTGTGTGTGTGTGTGTGTGTGTGTGTGTGTGTGTGTGTGTGTGTGTGTGTGTGTGTGTGTGTGTGTGTGTGTGTGTGTGTGCCTGTTGGTGTGCGTGTGTGTGTGGACATGTGTGTGGGTGTGTGTGCGTGTACGTGCATCTGTGTGTGTCTGTTGGTTAGAGTTTGTGTGGTGCGGCTGGGTGTTTGTCTGTGTGTGTGGTGCGTGTGTGTCAGTTGGTTAGAGTTTGTGTGGTGCGTCTGG
Organism: Gadus morhua; assembly: GCF_902167405.1. NCBI lineage: Eukaryota > Metazoa > Chordata > Actinopteri > Gadiformes > Gadidae > Gadus > Gadus morhua. Next base: position 9,700,892 of record NC_044056.1, on the reverse strand, counting down.
GTGTTTGTCTGTGTGTGTGGTGCATGTGTGTATTTGTGGTTGTAAATTTGGTCATGAGTGAGGCTCTCACGTTATCAACTGTCATGATTGAGATATGCAGAAATAATCTTTTTTTTAAGACAGAACCGGACAATCATTGCTTTGAATAAATTGTTTGAATTATAAGTGGAGGGGTGCTTCCAAGCACAACTTACTTCACAAATACATCACACCCAAGAGATAATCATTGTTTCTTTACATTTAAAGGCAAGTAAACAAAATAACACTACCGACAATTCAACAAAAGCAGCAATCGAGAGAGAGAGCACGAGAGAGAGAGAGGGAGAGACAGAAAAAGAGACAGAGAAAGAGAGATCAAGAGAGAGAGTGAGAGTACTGTACTTATTGTGCTTATTTAATGTACTTATTGTAAGTCCCTTTGGATAAAAGTGTCTGCTAAATTCTCTAAAAGACAATGAGAGAGCAAGAGAGAGAAAAAGAGAGGCAGCAAGAGCGAGAGAGAGAGAGAGAGAGAGGTGAAGCTGGCCTGCCCAGGAGTGAGGCTGTTGGCAGGACACTCTGTCACTCTGCCTCTGTTCACTCACTCTCAGTACAGCCAAGAGCTGCTCTGCCCTCTCCTTTAGCCCCATTTAGAGACAACAGAAGGCTGTGGAGGAGTCGCTGCCTGGGCCCATGAGGACTGACGTCCAGGAGCCTCCACTCTGCATGTGAATGGAAAGCCCTGTGATGGATGTTTGAGTTCACCCGAATTGGGCGGGTTTGCTGTGATTGCTCCGGGAGCGCAAAACACACACACACACGCACGCACACACACACTAACGCACAAGTTCACACAAGCTCATGTGCGTGTGTGTGTGTGTGGGGGGGGGATAAGTGTTTATGGATTGTCTCTGTCTTTGAAAGAGAGAGAGAGAGAGAGAGAGAGAGAGAGAGAGAGAGAGAGAGAGAGAGAGAGAGAGAAAATGAAAAAGTAAGATGGAGATGTTTGTATATCAAATAGAGGGAAGTGGAGGGAGTGTGTTTGTGTGTGTTCATAATTTTTTCTGTGTGTGTGTGTGTGCGTGTGCGTGTGTGTGTGTTTGTGTGTGTGTGTGTGTGTGTGTGTGTGTGTGTGTGGGTGTGTGTGTGTGTGGGTGCCGGCCAAATGTCTGTGTGTGGGTGCGTGACACGTGATAGGTGTGTCAGGGGAAGTTTAGTGAAACCACAAGCACTAACATCTCAGCATTGGAGGATTCGGCAAAAACCCAACCGAAAGCCCAACTCTGGTTTCACTGTTTCAACCGTCACTTTTATATCCTCCGGGTTTAGCTGAAACTCATGTAAAAAGGGTGACAGACCTCGGAGACCCACCATTCCTCTGTCATGTTAGGAAACGTCAGAACAATCTGAACCAGCCCCAACACTTGACACCCTCTGATGTGTTGAATGTACTGTATTTAATCCTGTGCTCACAGATTCACGGACATGAATATTCAGTGAGAACTTTTATTGGTTCAAAGACTTAATGGAATGAATCAATGGAGGGTGCTCTCAATTTCTTTACAACTCCGTCCATGTCTTCTCCGTCTTCAGTCTGTCGAAGGCTTGCACCTGGCTGTGTACCGCTATTTTATAATGTTTCGTTTTTTGTTTAGATCTTACCTACTACAAATTACCATTAGGTCCAGGATTCCCTGGAAGAAGAGATACTGTGTCTCAATGGGATCTGCCTTGCTAGATAAAGGATAAATAAAGTGAATAAAATTAACATTCGTCTTCATCTATTCTGCTTTGGACCCTTCTGGAGGTTTGTGTTTTGATCTTATTCTCCATGCATTATGAACATCATAACAATATTGCTCCTCAGGTTAAAATTATTTGTGTATCTTTGAAGCAATGGCAGAATAAACACGAATAGTTTAGAGCATCGCAGTTATTTTTTTCTTTTTCCCAGTAGGGCCTCTGTTTCTCAACACACGCCTGCGTCACCACGGATACCGCATAAACAGCCACCGAAGTTGATCAATCGGAAATGGGGGGGGTTTCTGACTTCCTGTTTTCGCAGAAAAGGGGTTGAGGTTAGGGGGTTGAGCTGGGGTTAGGGTTGGGTGTTAGGATGGGATTCAGGGTCAGGTTTTAGGGGTCAGGGTTGGGGTAAGTTGTAAGGGTTTTGGGTGGGGTAAGGTGTTAAGAGTTGGGGTAAGGTGTTAGGGCTGTGTGGGTAAGGGTGAGGGTAAAGTGTAACACTGTAGTTAAAACATTTTGGAAAATCTGTCATGAAGAAAATAACGTTATTAATCAGTTTCGTTTGAAAGACACTTTATGTGTGTACGTGTGTGTGTATGTGTTTGTTTGTGTTTGTGTGTGTGTTTTGTGTTAATGTGTGTACCACTAGATTCCAAAACACAGCGATGCACGAGACCAAAGTCGTTTTTGCCATAAAAGCGAGATTACAGATCCTTCTAGCCCAGCTAAGCCTTTCCATCTGGTATCCTGCAAAGACCCCACTACTGTCCCCAACATGATCGCAAACAGATAACTGAACTGCATGCCACACATTCTGAGATGCTGCTAAGTTTATAGAGGACACTACATTGCCTGGCACGACACAATAGTGGATAGTATAGCCAAGGACATCACAGCCCTTGATCAACCCCCAAAACGAGAATGTACCAAACATTCCCGTGCCAAACCATGCATGTTGTTCCCTTGTTATAATGAAAGGGATTTGTTTGGACTACAAGTGCCTCTTAGTCCAAGCAAAGCACGGCTAGGCTATAGTTTGGGGCTGTGTTCATAAGCTGGCAGTAGGGGGGGCCCTCAGATGATGGGTGGGTCCCAGAGGAAGGGCCAGCAGGGAGATAACTACGGCTCAATATCAGCAATCATTTGCTGTGGCTCTATATGGAAGAGGCCCTGCTATCTGTACCCGAGATGAGTGGTGGTTTCTTTTTTTGTTTGTTTGTGTAACTTTGTATACTGCATCTCTTGTGCGTACTACTGACAGGTTATTCACTTGTCTGCGTCTGCTAATACTTATGCCCTGTGTAATCCTTTGGACAAAAAAACAGCTGCTTCCTCTCTTCCCCGTCATAATTGACTTTCAAATGAGTTCGATACAACTTTGGTAAATGGTAAATGTGCTTTACAATATTGAATACATAACATTAACCCATTCAAGCAAACTTTAACACACCGACGGCGGTGTCAATCACGCAAGGTGACAGCCAGCTCGTCGGGAGCAATTAGGGTGAGGCGTCTTGCTCAGCAACACCTCGACACTCGGCTAGGAGGAGCTGGGGATCGAACTAGCAACCTTCTGGTTACCAGCCAACTCGTTGTACCTCCAACTACCACTCCTCTTTTTTGTACATTGAATCCAAAGGAAGGAAACTAGCTGACCCCCGTGGGAAACTCAGTCCCACCTGTCGTCTCCCCAAAGGTGCCTGACCCTCTCTCTCTCCCTCTCTCTCCCTCCTCCAGTCAAGTACCGGAGCTGTAGCTATGCGGGCGTGTTCCAGGTGGAGGGCGCCAAGCGATACGCGCTCACCTTCGCCATGGCAACCCAGGTGTGCGAGCAGCTCGGGAGCACCTTGGCCAATCGGGAGCAGCTGCAGGGAGCCTACAACATCTCTATGGAAACATGCAGGTACACAACTGGGATGATGCTAACCGGGGTCAGTTAGAGTAGCTGCCTGGTTCTCTCTGCCATTGGGTGTTTGTATCTCTTAAAGGGGTGATATTAGGCCACCAGGTGTGAGTGTGATTAGCCATTATGAGCCCTTCCCTCTGCCATCATTAGTGACATCCAGAGTGGGCATGTCCACTTAGATGAT
>NC_044056.1:9662077-9692077 GCF_902167405.1 Gadus morhua | reverse complement strand
CTAAAGTTGATCTCTCTTGTTTTTTCAAGAGAACACCATGATGTCACTAACTTAATTTATACTGCTTCTTGTTCGGTTGTCTCTGTATATAAGCTCTATGTTTTGAAGATGCCTTGGCAATGGCTGCCACACTGTTACACGTCGTCACACAACATTGACTGTGTGTGTGTCCGCTCGGGCGTGTGTGCACGCCTGCGAGTGCGTGTGTTTGTGTGTATGAGTGTGAGCTACCTGATATGTATGTATATGGGTGAGTTTTTCGAGGAAATATTGTGGGATACACTTGTATCTCGTTTGTATAACAAAGTGTTGCATTTGAGTAATTAAAGGAGTAATGAAATTACCAGTTTTAGACAAGTCCAGATGCGTACTGCATGAATCTACATGTATCGGATCCATAATTTTGCAGTTGAAGTAGCATTATATGATGTTGATTAGCATTGTATGTGAGATGACAGTGGTATCGAGTAGGCAATATGACGGTATGGTTTGTCCAAAAAAAAAGATCTATATTTATATTTGAACCCGTTTTGGGATGAGATGTAGCTCCAACAATCCTGCAGATGAACTGATTAACGTCAACAGGGTAAAGGTGTTATTACTTTCAGGGTGAAAACTGATTGAAGGGGTGAATGGGTGGGGGGGGAGTACTTAATAATATCATGGGCATAATTAACAATCAGGCCACTTTCATCGACAAGAGAGAAAAAGATCCTGAGGGAAAAAAGATGGCACAACTCCACTTTCTGAACAGACACAAGTGAAGAGTACGTATTTATGTCTCGTCGTCTGCTGAAAACGACAGTTCGGATGAGTTTCAAAGAAAAAAAGCCAAACCATTTCACGTCATTGATATGCAGTTTTATCCTTCCTCAATTTCAGAGATGACACCTTTTGCTATGTGCCGCAAATAGAATTGCACGCTGGGCAGCGGATAATTCTCCTGGTTTCCATAATGAAACAAAGACATCAACAATCACTGCTAATTAATTCATTGATTTCTTCCTTTCTGTTGCGTAGGCCTATTGTGATTTTTCTGCTTTCTCTCTCACATTGATTATTTTGAAGAAACAGCAGTTGTATTAGCGTAGGAGGCTGTAATGAATTCAAAAAAAAGTTGCTGAAATGATATGTAAAGTGAACCGATGAATTAAATGTGTATATTAGAGATGTGTTGTCCATGTGTTTTATTTTTAATATACAGTACATATGTACAAATGGTACACAGTGTGAGAGGATGGGATTCCGTCGAACGTGGACCATAGCCGAAAGCACAAAATTCAATGCAACAATGCAAGGTCTTTAGCCTGACATCGCCATACAAGTTCCAGATAAGTCTAGAACCTCTCAATTCATTTCGGGGCAAAGACAAAATGCCTCTGGATGCAATTGGACACATCTACAACCGATCAGAGCAAAGAAACGTACCACACATCGGCCGCAATACTTAAGAGTGTGTAATTAAGTTTTTCGTAAAAGAAAAAGCCGTAGCTGCCAATCAGCTATTATCAAGGGGGACATATTTGCTACTAGTTGACTGCACCTGCCTGTGTATACACCAATATTGATTTTGACCACTCCAGGCTAATTTATGACCAATCAGTGCCTCTCTTCCCACAGTGTTTTAGGTAATCCATCTAGCCTGTCAATCACAGGCATGCACAGCGTTACAATGGCTCCAAACAGGTGTGTGGTGCACACTTATCACTCCTCAGGGAACTGAGAAGAGAGGGAGGGACCGTTTGGTTTCGGGTTTCTTGCTCTCTCTCTCTCTCTCTCTCTCTCTCTCTCTCTCTCTCTCTCTCTCTCTCTCTCTCTCTCTCTCTCTCTCTTTGGAATTCTCACTTCTCACCTACAGCAACTTTAAGATGGATGCATGCAAGCACGCACACACACACACACACACACACACACACACACACACACACACACACACACACGCACACACAAACACATACACACACACACAAACGCACACACACAGACACACACCCACACACAAACACGCATATCTAATAAAGTATCGCTCATTTTGATCTTACTTCTTATCGTGTTTGTGTTGCCTGTGTTTGTGTAATTATGTCTCTCAGATAGGCGTCTAAATCTCAGGCATTAGACATATGGTATTTTGTGTTTGTCAAACTGTGTTCTTCTTGACGGGATAGTGAGAGGGAAGGGTCCAACATACACAGAATAAATAAAATGACAAGAACAAGGTTAGTTATGAATCAACATTTATTAGTTATATTTGTATATGTACACCAAAGGTACAACATTTAATGATATGTCTGAACATTTAATTTAAGGTTTGGGGGGAAGGAATGTTTTTTTCATTTGTATTTGTATTTTTTTTAACACTGAGTCCCCGTCTGTCTTCACACAGTCAGCCAGTCCGGCTTCACATCAAAATTAGGGATGGACGTTCTAGAAAAATTGAAATAAGGAGAGACGGGCAAGGAGTTTTTCAAAATACAGACACTTTGTAGAAAACAGGCTCAAACATACACTGGACACACATATTTGTTTAAATGTCATGCCAATCCACTGTCTTTTATCAAGTATACCTTGCAGTCATCACATGATTACATTTGTGCGTGCATGGTATCGTTGTGCTATTTAGAATATAAGTACTATGTAGTGTGCTTTATATGGATTGAGTAACTCCTGGAGTGTTTGGTAGAGTCCAGGTTTAATTTGGTGCCATCATACCAATCTATAAACTGTTATGTGCACAAATCAATTCTGTCCCTCTTGAACACTTCAAACAGAGCAAGCACTGAGCTCATTAACGCCCTAATTAGACGACCAAAAGGGGAGCTCTCTGGAATGTGTATCACAAAGATGAAAATGAGACTTTTCACCTGAGGAATGTAAGAGTATATGGTAACAGGCATTAGCTACCGAAGGCATTTCAACACATTGGATGTTTTTCGTTTAGTAGTTATAAAAGTCTAACTAGGCTTGGCTTGATTCATCATTCTATCCCACATGCGAGGCGATTTCTTATACTGGTTTTTTCCTCCCCTCCCCAGCCATCTGTGGCCCAGTGACGATCCTGTCACCAGTAGGATATCCAAAATACACCCACCAACTCTAAACTTAACCCCCCCCCCTAACTCTCCGTCTGTTTAGTTTACTCTTCCTCTCTCTCTCTCCATCTTTACCTCTCATCACACACAAGGTTTGCCGCGAGATCATTGTAAATTCCGTAGACATTCTGCGTTGCCACTGAACAGAACAATTATATATTTATTTATGTACAGTGTAAATGAATGCACACAGTTTATATCTTCATAGAACAAACATTCAAAACGCTTACATTAGATACAAAAAAAGATATTTATATATATGTATTTGTGACATGTAAGTGAGACGACTAGTAAACAGCTATTAGGGAAAAAATTAAAATAAAATAGAAACCAAGCACTTTATTCCATGTTCCTTTCGCTATACATTTTGATCTAATCTAATTTAATTCAGGACATGGATATTTACCTAAAAAGGATTACATTAAAATATGTCACGGAAATGATGCTCTATAGTCCTACGTAATATTCCAATGCCCCCAGAAGAAACAAACCAAACAGAACCAAGTCCATGTGTTACCTACAATATGTACACACAGTGCCGGCAGGCACTTAGAAAAAAAACATGCTGTTCTTTTCTCGATAATAGTGGTGCAAAAAACCCCAGAAAACATCACTTCTTTAAATGCTTCTTCTTAAACCGAGAACCGAAAATCAGTCACTCAAACCCAGCCCCCCCCCCCCCCCAGGTGACAATATGGTCTGCATTCCCCCCCCTCCCTCACCCTAGCATCATGGTTTCAGGGGGTGTGGCTCAAAAGGACAATTGAGATGTCAGCACGTGGTTCAATTTGTTTGATGACCACTCACGTGTGAGCTGGTGTTTTTGTCAGTGTTTATATCTAGGGACATGGGGTCTTTCTTCTATAAGGAGGAGGGGCCATATCACTAATGGCCTCTACAGGGGGGGTCTACCCTAGAAGCAATGGATGTAAAAGTATGTCCGCTTTTTTTGTTTTTGTTTATTTTTCTTGTTAAGGGGGGTGGGGGTGGGGGGTGTTACCGGAGCTGGTCTGGAGTCAGCGGTGAATAAAACAACATCTTCAAGGCCAGGTGGTCGATAAGCGTAACCGCGGACAATGACAAACGAGGAGAGCACACGGCACGCGCACATATAACACTGTTGGCACAGAGCATCTCTCTCTATCTTTCTCTCACACACACACACACACACACACACACTCACAGGCTGCAAAGATGGAAAGCCAGATGGCCTTCTACACGTCTGTTTGTAGTTATTCAGAAGCCTTGTGCATTTGCATCTGTGAAAGGATTTATTGGAAAGATAAATATTATATCTATATTCATAAGAATACCTGATAGTTGGCACGGCTGGGGATTCAGATGATCTGTGGCTTGTGGAATGTGTCTATGGGTGTGTGGTCGGGGTGACCGCAGCATCTATAGGGTTTGGTGTAAACAGTCTGTAGCTCTCAGGCAGTAGGATGGCGCATTGAGGGACGTTAGGTCGTGGTGCGGAGGAGACATGTGGATGTCACTGAGAAGGATGTCGTGTGTGTGTTATGTTGACGGTATGCTCTTAGCGTGGTAGCCACGAGATCCACATGATATATATGATATGCTTGTACATGGTCTTAATCGTTACATGCTTTAATTAGATTAGCATTTGTGCTTTGTGGTTGTTGTCGTTGTAAACATGGTAGCGTATATAAGGTGGCTGTGCGACCACTGGAATGTAAATTAAGACATTGTGTGTGCTTTTTATAACCTCTGGTAAAACTGATGATTTCCTATACTGGCACATTGTAAACCTGTCCGACGAAGGAGAGCCAGTCTCTGTTTGGAGAGCGCCGTAACACTGATTGAGTAAAGGCTCCACTTCTCCCTTCCCAACCTAAGCCTGTGTAGCTGTGGACCCTCCTTCTGTTCCTAATAATCATTTTATGCAAGGACACCCGCGAGGCTAACAGAGCCAACGTTTAGTTGAGTCGCCACTTCCAATTCTCTTAAGCACCTCTATACCATTTGTGCTATTCTTCATTGTTGTGCTTCATTTCTTTATTATGTGTTTAAAAGGCGTGACACTTTTTTTGTGCTTCATCATCATTTTTTGAGTTTAATTTAAAATCATTGGTTTGAAAAATAAGTCATTGTCAAATTTGTGTTTAATTGGACAGCAATTTTTTTCCATTTTTAGGTTTTAGTTTCATTTCGGGGGAATTATTACTGATTAGTGTGGGTCGAACATTTATGAATTGCTATCAATCACATCTTCAATTTGCGTTGTCTATTTTGGTCCTCATTTTTGGTCCTCATAGTGGGCTGTATTTTTTATAGTTTGGTCCTCATATCTCACGTCTCAATCACCAGCTATCACTCTCGCTACCTTGACCTTTCACACACACACATCTGTGCACACAGACAAACACTCTCCTTCTCAAAGACACACACACACACACACACACACACACACACACACACACACACACACACACACACACTGAACATCCTCATGCAACACACACACACAGAGTCACGGCGGGGTAAGGGAACCCTGCCGACACACAGGAAATGGACATTGAAGTGTGGCGTAGCGAGGTCTCTGAGGTGCGGGTTGTGCTCGGCACTTCCACCGTATATGTGCTTCAGTAACTGATTCTTTCTCAAGGCTTTAGGTTCTTCCCCCGTCTGCCATTTTCTCTGGACTAGGGGGGGCCCCACCGACGAGCTTTAGGAGGATAGCGTGTAAGATAAAGGGGTCTGCGTGTAGAAAACGACCTGAAAGCGGATCGAACCCGCCCTCTGCCTCACATCGGCGATGTTCAAACTTCCCCTTCGTCCACTGAGCTGCCCGCATTAAAAATAATATTTGGTCCCATCCCTTATGTCGAACCTTTGCTTTGTCTTGATCGTTTACCCACTGCTCATTATCAGTTTTCTAAAAGCTTTGTTAGAGGGGCCAACGGTAACTACAACAAATTCCTAAAACTGTGCTTTCTGTATCTTGTATTTTCCTTTTAATTTTCCTTTCCCCGAGCCTTGAAGCATGTTGTCTCAGTGTTTGCTACGTAGCACACTACAGTACGCTAACAGGTTCAAATACAACTGTCATAATTATTACTTCACAGTCAAGTGAATGAGTATTAGTTCAGATAGATATCAGTCAGATAAGACAGCTAGAAAAAATATTATAAAAGGGACGTACAAAAAAAAAAACATCAAAAGGAAAATTAGTAGTTCTGTTCGTGTGACATTTCGGTTTCACTCTGTTTTCACCGGGTCAGAAAGCCTGTGGAGCCCAGATGCAGGGGGATGTTGGCGCTGCCATTATTCTTGTTTCTCCTCTTCAACAAGTATGCATTCCGCCGCAGAGCCGTTAGTGGCCGAGGTTACCTGAAAACATTCAGCAGTGACAACTGAGCACAACATCTCGCCACCAAAGCAGGAAGGGGGCTTCTCAACATGCATGTTACATCTGTTCCTAGCCCTAGTTTCCCCCTGAACCAATCCACCGACTCAAGACCTTTTCGATTAATGTCTTCAGGATTAGGATGAAAAAGCCACAACCAAAAAGATGGCGTTTGCTACTTTAGCTGTTTTGTAATTGGCTATAACTTATTCAAACAACAAGTTTCAGAAATACATCTGTTGCCGGTCCGCGGATACCCTGGCGTACAGCACAGTGCCCCCAGTGGAGGCACCGTGAGGCCGCAGGGTGCCAGTGGAGGGAGCTAGCTCTCAGAGGGTTACACAGGTATATAATTAGCAAATTCTGGATCCTCGGGGCGAACAGCGATGAGCGAGCTTGTGGCAGACATAACAAAGGACCAGAGTTTCTCTCGGTGACCTGAGAACAGACTAAACATCAGACAGATGAGCACAAACTCAACATGCATGGGTGCAGTAGATCACAATGAAACAAAAAATGACACACAAACATGGAACAGAGTAAAAAGGACAAGGTACGACTCACTACAAAAATGGATGTGTGTTTTAGTGTTACAGAGTTATGGTGGGGAGCATGCTGCAAAGCTTGAGAAAATGAGTCAACTAAGAAGACGGTTTCACGACACAAAAGAAAGAGACTGGAAGTAGCGAGCCTTTGTGCCTGAATTTCCTGCAATTCAGGAACAGAATTCTATAAGACATGCTTTGATGGATGGCTTGTGTGACAAGTTTCCAGTGTTGCTAGGCAACACCTCTCATCCTTTAGATTCATCAGTGGACCTTTTAGGGCCGGGCAGGGGGAGGGGGGGGGGGGGGGTGTCTGGGAGGCCAGTCCTCTGCTCTACTGGAGCGTATTCTAAATGCCATAGATAGTGGTTTATAATGTTAGGTGTCTTCCATTACCAGGAGGTGGTGGTGGTGGCGGTTCCTACTTTGCATTCCTCTACTTCACAGCCAGGAGCCTTGATAATTAGCAGAGTTAGCTGGTGTGGAAATGTGAGTGAGGAGGAGTGACGCACACCCGCTCAGGAGGGGAAAATATAGAATCTGCTAATTATACAGCATGTAACACTTTAGCCGTGCAGACGCAACACTCTGCTGGCGTGTTTTTACTACATTCTGTCCGTTAAAGGATATTCATATCCAAACTTTACAACAAAGACTGATTCTTTGGTACAAGTACATATGTGTGGTGATGATTTGGGAATCAGTTGACAGTAAAGATATACTGTAGATACTGTATAAATCCTGTGTAAAATGTGTGTTCACAGAAGCTGCTATTCTAGAGTAGTGAACAGAGACATTCAAAACACACATGCTTGTTTGGTGTATTGCATTACCTTTGGATGCATACACAGTTGTCATCGACAATGATAAAACAAAAAAAATAATAATAAGGAAAGGACATCTATGACAAGGTGTAGGATGAGCAGTTAAGCTGAAGGAGGTTACATGCTAGTCTCTACATCTGAAAGCATTAGGTGTACCTTGCACTCATCTACTACGACGGTATTGTTAGCGGAGGTGGTGGCGGTCGCACTTAGGACGCACTGGTTGGAGTTATTCTCCTGGTGGTTCTTGATGTCGTCGTAATAAGAAGACTGGGTCTTCGACATTTCGATGTCGTCGCTTTTGGCCGTGGTTGCGTCCAGCTCGTCCAGCTCAGCCTTGGACAGATGGTAGACGATGGCGGCTCCGTAGGAATCTCCCATCACGTTCACTGAGGTCCTGAATCTGTCCCTGCTCACCGCAAAGGGGTAGAGAGCAAAAAGAAAATGACTTCAAGCCTTGTCCTTACCCAACAAGCAACAGAAATGGAAAAATAAACAAATGCTTCAGGAAAGAACGTATAGATGCAACGTTCATAGCCGTGGCATCCATTTGGAAAGTTCAACAAATTAATAATAAGAAGAAGAAGCCAAGGAATGAAAGATGCAGAAGTATAGTTTGTAGTTTCCATCATATCCATGGTGAACATTCTGAAAAGCATATCTTAATTCATGGTCGTCACTCACAGCAGCCAGTCCACAGCAACCAGCAAACTGATGTCTTGGGTGGGCAGGCCGACGGCGGTCAGGATCAAGAGCATGGTCACCAGTCCAGCACTGGGGATACTGGCAGCTCCAACACTTGCCAAGGTGGCGGTCAGACTGGTGGCACACAAATCTCCCATATAATCTCCCATATTTTTATGACTATTAATGAGAGTTCATTTTAATGACTTTTCCGACTTGAGTGTCACTAAGATTTACGTCTACATTCAGGTCATTTAGCAGACGCAGAAGAAAGAGAAAAAACAAAATATCTCTATCGGTACAGGAAGGAAGTGCCAAGCACTTACAATCGCTAGGTTAATCCATTCCCCGTATTCAAAAAAGATAACTAGGATAAGATGCTACTCGATGCGAAATACTATTTTTTAAGAGATGTTTGGTTTCACATGAACCCTCTCGGCCCTGTGACCTTCCCATTGGACGTGCGTGCGCTGACCTGACGGTGATGATCTGGCCGGGGTCCAGGTAGATGCCGTTCATCTGGGCGATGAAGATGGCGGCCACTGCCTCGTACAGCGCGGTTCCGTCCATGTTGATGGTGGCGCCCACGGGCAGCACGAAACGGGTCACTCTCTTGTCGATTCCCAGGTTCTCCTCCAGACAGCGGAAGGTAACGGGCAGGGTGCCAGCGCTGGGGGGAGAGAGGGTGAGAGGGTGAAAGGGTGAGGGGTGAGGGAGGAACAGCGGGATTCAAGCAAAAGTATGAGGTTAACCATCTGCCTCTACTCAATGATGAAGAAGACCAAAAAGGTTTCTGTCCTTCAATTCATTCATCCATATTTTCCTCCATCCATCCTCCCATCCACTATTTAATCCAACCACAAATAAATCAATTTATTTGACCATTCCTCCATTCATTGAATATACATTCTTCCACCGATTTCATCCACCCATTTAACTATAAATTCATCCATCCATGCTTCCATTCAGGTGTCCATTCATGTATCCATTCATCCATCAATTAATTAATCCATCCATCAATTCATCCATCCTTCCAACAACTCATCTATCCATCAATCCACCAATTCATTAATCGGACCATAGATCTTTTCATCCATCCAGTCCTGTGACGTTCATCCATCCACCTGTTTTATTCATCCATTCATTATTTGTCTGACCTGGAAGCGGTTCCCAGGGCTGTGATCCAAGCTTGGAAGATGCCCATGAAGAAGGTGAAGGGGTTCTTCCTGACGATGGCGAAGTAGATTCCGGGCAGGAAGATGGCTCCGTGGATGAGGAGTCCGATGATGACGGTGACCATGTACATCCCCAGCTGCCGGGCAACTGTCTCCAGGTCGTCGATGGAGATGATCTTACCGCAGATCAGACAGGCGATACCGAAGGGAGAGTACCTGATGGAGACACATCGACTCTCGTGAGAGGTTGCTGGAGCAGAGATCAGTACCTATGAACATCTTTTTGATCCTACTTTCTCAAAGTATTTCTTGTTTGTTTCATTGTCTTTTTCATTCCTACCAGATCTTAACAATTCTAGTTTGGTAACAGTGCTTCACTTCTAATCCAATAAAATACAATTTATACTTTACTTACTCAACTTGATACGTGCCATATCACGTATTATTACGGTGTGACGACAAAAACTGCAAGAACTGTCAATTATGGATTTCCAGCAGACAGAGAATTTCCGAGTGTTACTGACCACATGATCATGATGACGATTTTCATCACGATCTCGTTGAGGATGTTGAAGAACTCCAGCATGAGCTTGGCTCGCTCGCCCATCTTGCCCATGCAGATGCCGAAAGCGATGAAGAAACCGATAAGACCTGCAAGGAACAAGGTTCAGGTTCATACAAACACAAAGAACCGACTTGGACGTGCTCTACCGGTCAGGGTCTTTAATTTCAGTCTGCCTCTAGCCTAAAGCAAGATTCCCCCAGGCCTACCTGCTCATGCAGTCACTTTGGTTAAAAAAAACGGTCGCTTTTTTTAACCAAAGTGAAAAAACGACCTACTGTCGTTTAAACGACAGTAGGGTCACTGACACAGGTGCAGTATATGATTGAGTTCCTGATTTTGCTTTCCAAAAAAGTAGAAGTCTGAATTAGACGTGTGCCGTACCCAGGACATTCATGCCGCTTTTGTACTGCAGGGCCCTCTTGATTATGATCTGAGGCTCCTTGGTGATGTTTGCCACCAAACCATCGACACTGGTGGCATTGACGGCCTCCTCCACAATCACCTCCACCTTTGTTGTGACCGTCTGGATCTGTTGTGAAAAAAGAAAAGATAGATGGATTCAATATATTCCAATGAAGAATCACAGAGTGGTGACCATTGTTTCTTTGTTTGGTGTGTATTTAACGTTATTCTATAGAGGCTTATGCTAATTATCTTAGGTGTGGAGTGGCCAATCGACTTTGTGCTCGTCTTGTGTCACCTTGTGATTTGAAGGGGATAAACCGTTACCCACACCAATGGAGCACACAACATGCGAATAAAGCAGTAATTAATTGAATCCATATTATATATTTGCCAGGCGTGACGGTTCCTCTTTCAGTAAGCAATATGTGAGCCTCCTCTCTGAAGTCACATGCTTGCATGTGGATCCTGCCCGAAGGAACACGCTCGCAAGCATGAAGTCATATGATAGAATCTGCCGGACAACACTTCAGCTTCAAAAGATGACCTTCTGGAGAGCAGCACCCGAGGGTGCTCAGACTAGACTAGTGTTTCCTCTCCCAGAGTGGCCGTCTGCTGTGTCCTCCTACCTGCTGGAAGCAGGCCTGCACCAGGTTCTCCGGAAACAGGTTCCTGATCAGGTCGAAGGCGGCGTCCAAGCTGGAGACGTCGTCGTTCTTAATGCCCTCTCCCAGGTTCTCCTTTAGCTTAGGGTCGCCGGGGTGGATCACGATTACCAGGATGACTCCCAGGATGGCCGCGATGATGGTGGTGGACATGTAGTACACCATGGCTCTGGAGCCCAAGCGACCACTCGATTTGGCATCCAGGCCAGCGAGTCCTGTGTTCAAAAGCAAAAAAGGGTTGTACAGTGTTTAACTGTGTGGTTACGTTATGTTATCAGGTGGACATGTTTGCTTGAGATAAGCTTTAGGCATTCAACTGGTTATTCTCAAGCTCCATCAGCGGACTGTGGAATAATAGTTGATCCCGTGCATGATGTGTGACGCATGTTGACATCACTCAGCAAACCCATTCAGGGAGGTTGTACTGAGTACGGATTATGATTACACACAGACACTCGTGAACCTCCTATGGCACTACTCAACAGCATAGACATGAGAGAGAAAAAGCGTAGGATTGTAATGGTATTCAAACACTGCGCTGGTCTACGCTGACAGTAAAGTAACGTACCTGTGATCAGACTGGAGATGATGAGCGGCAGAATCAACATCTTCAACATTCTCATGAGGATGTCTCCAGGGAAGGCGATCACCATGATGATGTCTGGGTGGATGGGGGAGGCCACGCGGAGCAGCATCCCCGAGACCGCGCCCATGACCACACCTGAGGGCACCAAGGAAAGGCGGGTGAGAAGATGACGGCATTGTCGTTGAGTCTGATTGGTCAGCAGAGGCTCACTTTTGGAGACTGGCCGTGGACTGGCAATGACAAGGTTAACAAGGAATATGGTTTTGCGATGGTTGCTCAGAGAAAAATGAGTGATTCACTCACCAAGATCAATTGACCCTCATCACTTGGTCTCTAACCATGCCCTCTACTGATCGGAGATTAATCTTGATTCTCAACACTAAATTCTAATCAAAACGTCCCCTGGACCCCAACCCTCATCACCTCGAAGTGAACAGGCTGCTAATGGGTTCAGTGATAGGCTTATTCAGCTGGCCAGGCTAGTAATTAGTTACAGTTATAATTATTTTGGTGCTGACTGATGATGAGGATGAATCATAATAATTGCTAAAGGGGTCGATTAATGCAATGAAACAGTGATAGGAATAACACCCCATGAACAAAAAACATATAATCAAATATAGGCTTGTTGGATCTATCTTCCCTATCTCTCTTCTATTTTTTCACCTTCTCCACTTCCACTTGCTCTTCCCCTCCCAATTATAAATGTTCCCTCTGAGAGCTGACAGCTGAACTTTACGTGGCCTCACTCCCTGCGTCGGGTCCATCCCCTGGCCCCTTCAGCCGTTCTTCTGCCCCGGCCGGACAAGGCTGGGAATCACAGCCCCTCCCAATCACTCCACAGGGTGTTTTACTTCCTCTGCTCCCAGACAACTGCCAATGATTAAAGAACCCAATGGCTCTTTAATAACCCCCAAACGAAGGCTGCTTGAGTCTCCCTCCAGCTATTTATTCTGTAGGATGTCCACTGCGCCACCATTTACGCTCCCTTGCCACGTATTAAGCAGCCTTTGCTGACCTTCCTCGTCTTGGATGGCAATTTGTTTCCTGTGCAACATAGATATTGTCTTTTTGTCCTGCCTCTCTTGCCAGCCTCCTTGCGCCTCTGCCAAAAGATGGCAATGGTATTGGCTTGTGCTGCTCTGAAGTTTCCTGTTTATTCCTTCGATTTCTGCCGTTGATCGTTGTTGCCAACGTTGCTTCTTTCAGGACTGGATGCCCTTTGGTGCATCTTATGCTCTGTTAAGAGCATTGCTACTACAACTACCCCTAGGCATGCACCACTTTGTCTTAGATAACTCACAACAAGCTTGCTCCCTATTCTTTAAATACTCTCGTAGTCCGTTGTTATTTAGAGGCACTGATAGTAAGCAACGACTCTATTGCTTCATTACCAAGCTTCCTTAGTTTCACACAGGTTTCTGGAAATTGTTCATGTTCGATCTTGTACCGTGTGAACATTGGACTTAGAATTGTAATGATGTATTTTATGATCAACGACTATGGTTGGCGCCGACTCAACACGATGTAGTATCCACCTACCTCAAAGAAAGAAAGAAAGACAGACAAACAGACAGACAGACAGACAGACAGACAGACAGAAGAAAGAAAGAAAGAAAGAAAGAAAGAAAGAAAGAAAGAAAGAAAGAAAGAAAGAAAGAAAGAAAGAAAGAAAGAAAGAAGGTTAACGATTCAGCTGGTGGACTGACCCAGGACGGTGAGGGTGAGCAGCAGGTTCTTCGACAAAGCGGCGCATATTTTGGCACATTTGTTCTGAGGCCGGGCTTCCACGGGCTCCAGCTGGCTCTCGTGCATCCTCACCTCCACTTGCTTCGGCATGTTGTTGGAACTGGAGACCGGGGGAACAAGAGCACAGAGGACGGGGTTATGGGTCATCCTGCACATTCCATGTCACGGTCCAATCACAGCTTATTGGTACACTTTGTTTCAGTTCATTGGGTGTTCTTGTTGCGTGAGCAGGACAAAGGATGGATTATAAAACACAACTCTAATGAAACAATGCAGCAGCGAGCCTTTCAAATCAGATGATTCAATACTGTGTTACTGTGTGTTTGAGGAGCCCTTAGGGAGCCTTACTTAGATACAGCCTATTTTGAAAAACAGTAGCAAGCATGTGTCGATTCTAAAATCCTACTGATGTTAGGGAAATGAATGTAGGTGAATTTGAAACGTGTGATTTAATTTCTAATGAGATTCAGTGTACGATGTTTACATTATGTAATACAATTTGCTTAAGCTTCTGTCAAGATAAGCAAACCCAGCAGAGCTTGTCCGTGTAGATTATAGACCTATATGTTATGTGGTAATCCAGAATTGTTAAAAGCCATTGCATGCCCTATCAGATCAACAGGACTGCGCCCTTGCATGTCGAACTGCAGAGCTTGAAAGATAATCACGTGTTAAAATAAAACTGAATAGAGCAAATACAAATCAAATACACTTATTTGACATTATATTGTCATCAAATTAAAATGTGTAATAAAAATGTCACCATAATGGATAACGGCCAATAAAATCAATAGTAGAACGCCCTTGCCACTAGGCACAAGTTGCATGTTTTAGCAACGCCTGTTGCTAAAACCATTAGCAACAGAACCAACCTCACCATTTTAATGTTCTCATCTAAACCAGAATATAGAACCAGAATAACTGTAAAGTCTGCAGCGCCAATCCCTCATACTAAGAATTCCAGCACTCTCTCTAACGTGATGTAAGAGGATCGGAAAGAAGATAAATCAAGAGGAGCTGGCTTCAGCTGTTTGTCTCATACGGGGACCAGCAGATAGACTCAGGAGGAGGGGGGGGTGGCAGATGGAGAGGAGAGAACAGGTGAGCTGTGGGTGGCAACACCATATAGCGCAGATGCACATTTTCCTCTTTCTTTAAATATGTAGATCTATACAGGCTCTTTTCATTCACTCTCCCATTATATATATCTCCTACCACCATCCCGTACTTGCTCGCTCATTCTCTCTCTCTCTCTCTCTCTCTCTCTCTCTCTCTCTCTCTCTCTCTCTCTCTCTCTCTCTCTCTCTCTCTCTCTCTCTCTCTCTCTCTCTCTCACTCACTCCCTCGCTCTCTCTCTTTCCCTCTCTTGTTCTCTCTCTCCCTTTCTCAAGCCAAAATTGACTGAAAATGTAGGACGTATTCAAACAAGAGCATTGCAAGGAATCGTAGCCGTTAATGATTTTGTGTCCATTTAAATCCCAATGTGACCGACTAATGCCTCTTCTGCTGAGAGCAAGAAACTATTTTTTCATTTATTTTTACAACGTGTGGACTTTCAAGTAAGTTTAGTCATTTGGGTGTACTGTGAAATGCTTTTGCTGAGACTATTTTTTTTTTTATAGGTTTCTAATATGGAAGCGTTGATGGTTAATAACCAATTTGGACTTCAATAACTAGTTATGTACTTTAGGACATAGGACTAAGATAATGTGTTGCTTTGTTGCATTGTTTTGTTCAAGCAAAGATTAATACGTCCTTTTTTCAACCTGAATAACCTATGAATATCAGATATGGTAAGTGGTCACACAAAAGAGTATTCAATGAAGATATGTTTCTAAAAATCTGAACGCTCTCAGGGAAGTGACAGGCAGACAGACAGACAGATGGACCAGTTCCACTCCAATAGTCGCAATGTGAATAACCATCTTGACGCAAAAATGTAACTTGACAGTTATTATTAGGGGAAAAAAAGAAATGTACCAAAACACAAAACAAAACGGACCCCATACACCTGACAGCAGGAAGAGATGTGTCACTTTGTTTAATTAATTGGAGGGAAAGTAATTAGCATCTGCATCACGTGCCATCGAGGTGGCAACGAGTTAGTCAGAGAGCAACCAGCTGTGTCTCTCACGTAGTGTGGGGAAAGGCATCTCACCACCGCTTCATACTCTGCACCTTCCTCCTCCTCTTCCATTTCCTCCTCCTCTTCCTCCCCTCCTCGTCTTCCTCCTCCTCCTTCCTCCTCCTCCCCCTCTCCCCCTTCTCCTCCTCCCCCTCCTCCTCCTCCTCCTCCTGTTCTTCCTCCTTCCTCCTCCTCCTCCACCCCCTCTCCCCCTTCTCCTCCTCTTTCTCCTCCTTCTCCCCCTCCTCCTCCTTTTCCTCCTACTCATACTCCATCTCCTCCTCCCCCTCTCCTCCTCCTCCCTGTATCCCTCCTCCTCCTCCTCCTGTTCTTCCTCCTTCCTCCTCCTCCTCCTCCCCCTCTCCCCCTTCTCCTCCTCTTTCTCCTCCTCCTACTCATACTCCATCTCCTCCTCCCCCTCTCCTCCTCCTCCCTGTATCCCTCCTCCTCCTCCCCTATCTTCTCGTCACACAGAGAGAGATGTGCTTTTCAACACTGACTGTCATCTTTTCGAAATGTAAATTTTCTTTTCTCCATCTCTGACAGATTATACTAGAAGTTCTCACACGTTCTCTTTAGGTTTTCTCGGAGAGAGGAAGCTTAATGTTGCCTTCAAGGTTATTTGATGCTCAAAAAGGACAAATGACATCAAACAGCCAATCAATGAGCTGACCTTTAACCCCATGCCGGGGTTAAACCCTTGTTTTGTCTTCTGTACGCCCCCTACCCCGTAGTGCACCATAGCAGCCAATATATCTCATGTTTGAAAAGCTCAACAAAGACATGATAGACAGCCAGGCCCAATAGACGCACCATAAAAACACCCTCTATGTGGTCATCAGTCATGAGGTCTGCATGCAATACTGGACAGCCCCGTCTACGCATGGCTGCACAATATCACCCATACACACGTGCACACATACACACACACACACACACACACACACACACACACACACACACAAACACATTCGTGCACACACAAACACATACACACAAATGCACATACTCACACACACGGACGCACACACAATCACATACACACACACACACACACACACACATGCACACACTCACGTGCACACAAACACACTTATTGTCCCACCACACAAATAACAGCCAGATCCTATTATGTTAAGACCCAGTCCTTGGAAGACGGGGTTGCATTGTGAGCAACGAGGAGACATGGAAACATCACGCCAACGTGAAGTACTTCCTGCACTCTGTGGAGTCTTTCACTACGCTCCCTCAGCTCTCCATTCTTCCGCAGTTTTCCGCGTGTTTGAAGGGAGCAACGGAACAATCAGCCAAACTCCAGGAATAAAACGCCCAAGACAAACGAGCCCAGAGATGTCATTCCAGGAGATGGATGAATGGAGTTAATTTAATTTCCCCCTTTTCACTCCCCTTCCTTTATTTTTAGCCCCTGGAAGAGGAAGCCGCCCCCAGCCGGTGTGGCCGAGACAGGAAATGAACCTGTCACAGATCCCCCCCCCCCCCCCCCCCCCCCCCCCCCCCCCCCCCCATCCCCCCACTACCCCCCGGCTTGGAGTTCTGGGTGCAGGACCACCCCCCCTCTAAACACTCTCACACACACACACACACACACATACGCTCACAATCACACACACTCCCCCTCCCACAGACACTGGGAGCTTGAGGTCTCCGTTCCTAATAGGATCATTGTGTAAGGCTCTTAATGTTAAACTCTGGGGCTGAGCCATGTTAATTGAATTGTGAGGATGGCAGAGGGGCATGAAGTGGGCATAAAGAATGGACGGAGGCATCACTAAAACATTGTCTCCGCCTGAGCGCAAGAACGATAGTCATCATTATTAATATTGAAATTTGATTGTTTTCGATCAAATGCTATGCTGCCAACATGCCGCCTCTCCACTGGGAGAGGAGAGCAGTTAACTTAGTAGTTAAGTTGTATCAAGTACGTCGAAGAGTGACAGGTCATCAACAAATGTGAGGCCATTCGATCACTCGTCAATCAATAGAGAATTGATTGACAAGTGAATCCATGAATCAATGCGTTAAGAGAGCCACTCTAGACGATGTAATGGAGTCGTACTTACTTCATTTGAGCTGGAGTTGAGGTAAGCGCTATATACATGGACCAGGGTCAGATCCCAGCCGTTTGGTTTTTAAAAGAAAGCAAAGCGAGAAAATAAATTAAATGGAAAAATATAAAAATATCCCCGTCATACGAGCTGCTCCATCCGAATAGAAGGGAAGGTATCTACAAACATATACAATATGTACACATGTGTAGCGGTGGAGGTGTGGAGAGGCAACGACTTCCACCAGGCTCCAGGGTGCTGCTGAATGCTCTCAGCCCAGTCTACACCCCCCGGTCTCAGCTACGGAAACCTGGGATGCTACCCCCTGGTCCTGATGTGTGCCAGACCACCCCCATGCCAACCCCCCCCCACCCACACACACAAACACACATACACACACACTCTTGCCCACGCCCCCCTCACATCCACACACACAAAGACAGACACACACACACACACACACACACACACACACACACACACACACACACACACACACACACACACACAAATACATACTTAGGTATGTATTATATGTATATAACCTTGGTTGGGGGTGGGGGGCGAGGCAATCCATGCAAAGCTTAGCAGTGAAATCCCTCAGGACAGAAATTCCTCATTCCCAGGACAATTTAATCCCCTAGAGAGCCGCCACTCTCCCTCACTCATCCCCTGCCGCTCAGTAGGAGCCCAGCGCGCGGCGATCACCAAATAATGTCGACTAATGGTAGAGGGAAGGTGCATCCCTCTAGCATTTACAGTCGCTGGGATGGAAAGCCCAGACGAAGTGCGGACATACAGTCACTGATGTATCTGAGGTATATGATTTGATGTCCAGGAGTGGGTCTTTCTGCACGGGAGGGGGGGGGGGGGGGGCAGTGATATGGAGGGCAGCAGACAAAAGGATGAGGCACAGGGTGCATCAAGGGATGAGGAGGAGAGTGTGTTTTTGAAAACACCTGAAGTCCTCCATTATTTTAACAGCTGGGAATGCAGAGAGAGAGCTAAAGACAGAGGAAGAGAGGAATACAGAGAGAGAGAGAGAGAGAGAGAGAGAGAGAGAGAGAGAGAGAGAGAGAGAGAGAGAGAGAGAGAGAGAGAGAGAGAGAGAGAGAGAGAGAGAGAGAGAGAGAGAGAGAGAGAAAATGAAGAAAAGAGAAAGAAGGAGAAGAAAAAGAAGAAGAAGAAGAAGAAGAAGAAGAAAAAGAAGAAGAAGAAGAAGAAGAAGAAGAAGAAGAAGAAGAAGAAGAAGAAGAAGAAGAAGAAGAAGGAGATGACACCAGAGGCATCAGCAGAGGTAGTGTCATGAGGAATCACTCGCTCTCTCGTCCCACGGCGTGTCACACACCGATTCAGAAGGACCACTTTGAGGATGAGTGTGAGAGCGAAAGTGCAATTCAAGAGCGAGAGAGATGGGTGGGATAGAGAGAGAGGGGGGAGAGAAAGAGAGGCTGTAGGGCACTAGGGGGCTGCGAGAGAGACACTAGATAATTTGGGGGTATTGAGGTCACACCGTCACCTCTGAGCCAAAAGAGAGGCCCATGAGGAGGGGGAGGAGAGAGGGGAGGGTTGGGGTGGGGGGAGGACAGAGACTGCCATGCCCACTCTTGGCCGGGACCATGTGAAGCTCTCTGCTTCCTCTCCCTCTCTCATCTAAGGGGCTTTGTTTTGCGTGCAAACAGTTTTTGTGACCCCAACGTCGCCGGCCAAGCACCGCATCCAAACTGGCAGCGGAGAGCAGGGGAGGGGAGGGGAGGGGAAGGGGATCCATTGGGGTACAGTGGGTATGGGGGAGGGGGGGTGTAGCTGGGGTGATGGGGAGAAGGGGGAGGGGGGAGCGGTGGGCATGCCCAGAATGCCGGTCCTTTCAACGGGCCGCTGATGTCATGCCTGTGCCCCAGCGTGGGAGAGCTCACCCCACCATCTCCAAGGTCCCCTCTTCCCTCCTCACCCTACCACTGCCCTCCTTCTCTCCGTCCCCAACACCATCCCCCTTCTCCCTCCCCCATCACCAGCCCCCCTTCTCCCTCCCCCATCACCGGCCCCCCTTCTCCCTCCCCCATCACCGGCCCCCCTTCTCCCTCCCCCATCACCGGCCCCCCTTCTCCCTCCACCATCACCATCAACACCATCCTCTCTTTTCTCCGCCCCGCACCATCCCCTCCTCAGTCCTCACCCCCCACCACCAACACCACCATCCCCTCTCTTCTCCTCTCCTCCTCCCACCACCAACACCACCATCCCCTCTCCTCTCCTCTCCTCTCCTCCTCCCACCACCACCACCACCACCGTCCCGGGGATGAATGGACCTCTGAGAAGCACCAGCCCATTGTGTCCCATAATCGACAGCGCTTATCCCCGTTTTATGCGGGGTGCCCGGGTACGGGGAGGCTCCCAGGGCGCTGGTATTGAGGCCCCGGGGCCACGTTGCGGAGCTGGACCAGAGGGGTTGTCGTAGCAACGCTCCGCGGCTTAAAAGGAACAAGGGGGAAGCAGTAAACTGCCTGCTGACACGCATGCGCACACACACAAACACACACGCACACATGCGGGCGTGTGCGTCATGCATATGCAGGGGCACGCACACACCAAGCTCAGGCCCCAAACAGCCAAGCATGCGTGCACATGCGATACGGGAACCTGCACTTTGAGTTTAAAGGGATGAGAAGCAGTGCTGCATGTTTAAAGCTTCCTGTGCAATACAGGACAGACTAAAGAAGTAATACGAGTTCAACAAACCCAAGACTAACCAATGCTGCTCGTAGATAAAGTCTGATAAAGAACCCCCCCCCCCCCCCCCCCCCGACAACGATGTTAACGGGCGACTAGAATCCCGTCCTTGGCTCCTGATGAATGGGAGCCCTCTCCCTCGGAGAACAGGGCTCCTCATGTACACTATCATTATCATGAACCGCACGTCCTTACGACCCCTAAGCGACGATACGTCCGGCCGGCCCACCAGCCCCCCAGGAGTGTGCGTGAGACGTGCACGGGGGCCGCCATGGAAGTGGCCCCTTCAGTTTCCCACTGGGTCCAGCGAGGGGCCCGGGGGCCCGGTTCTCATGACCGGAGTCCCTCAATGCAGGGAGAGGTAAAGACAACTGGAACCAGGCCAGGCCCGGGTATCTCTGCTCCCCGCCCCCCCCAAACCCCCCCCCACACACACACACACACACACACACCAACACACTTGCGATTTGCTGCGCTGCTTTGCATCGGAAGTGGAAGATAAATTCTTCTCGGGGGGGTGCAGAAAGGGGGTCTTTGTCACCCTTTGACGGTCCCCGCTCCTCATTTGGTATGCGAGATGGTTTCCAGGCGGCTGAATGCACTGCGAGGTCGGCTGTCGTTCCCTGCAGCTCTGAGGACCCGCCGCTGAAGGAAGAGCTAATTGTAATATCTACGACGGGTTTACTTCGAAACGTTTAGGTTTTACGTTGTTGGGTCTTTGTGTGCTTTCGTGTGAGGTGTATTTGCTTTTGAGAGAAAGTAGTAACCATATTTATTGTCCTCTGGGAGAGGCACTGTGGAGAATGTATGTACCACGCGGGGAGCGTTGAATTGAAGGCAAAGGGCCATGCGATGAAACCAAATCAGATGCATGAAATCCCAACCCAATAGACAGAGGGAAAGAGAGAGAGAGAGAGAGAGAGAGAGAGAGAGAGAGAGAGAGAGAGCGTTATATTCTCTCTGTCGTTTAGTCCCTGCCCTCCCCGGTGCAGAACGCTGATGCTAGCGGCGAGAAGGTGGGTAAATCCATCCCGGCCGCCTGGTTCACAGCCCCTTCTGCTGCACAGAGCACCGTCTCCGCTAATTAGTTTCACATCCCATCTTCACACACTCCCTCACACGTACACGCACACACCAACCACCTCGTGCTTATTTCGGGGACCCGTTGTACGCACCTGTTGATTACGTACTCGACAACCGTTCAACGTTGTACCGCGTCCGGAACGGAACAAAGGAATCCCCCCCCTGCTGTGCTGCCCGCCCCGGTTGCTCTCTCACCGCAACCGTTTTATTTCCCAATTTAGATTCCACAGTCCCTAGTTTCCCATCACATCCCCCTAACCCCCCACCGCCAACGCCCTCACACCCACCTCATGAGGTGGACATATCAGCATTCTGCCAATGCATGAGTGAACCATACGTCCCCCCCCCACCCCCCACCCCCCCTGCTCCTCATACCTTCTGTATGGTTTCCCTTTGTCTGCCTGCGTGTCTTTGTGTCCGTAATGAGGCGCCGATTAGAGGGAGAGGCTCTGGGAACGCATGGCCCACTGTCTCTGGGATGCGACCAAGGCTGTTTGTAATGATGTGTTTACAGACCCATTGTGTTGGTGGGGGGAGAGAGAGATAAAAAGAGAGAGAGACAAAGATGGAGAGAGAGAGAGAGAGAGAGAGAGAGAGAGAGAGAGAGAGAGAGAGAGAGAGAGAGAGAGAGAGAGAGAGACAGAGAGAGAGAGAGAGAGAGAGAGAGAGAGAGAGAGAGAGAGAGAGAGAGAGAGAGAGACAGAGAGAGAGAGAGAGAGAGAGAGAGAGAGAGAGAGAGAGAGAGAGAGAGAGAGAGAGAGGTTGTTTGCTGAGTCCCACTCACAAGGGTAATTATAGAGTGGTCACGTCGCACCACAATGGGGAAATATTAGCGGGCCACACAAGAAGTGCCCCCCCCCCCCCCCCCCCCCCCTTCGTTCCCTCCCCCATTATGAATGGGGGTACCAAACACAACTGTATTCATTGTGTTTGGTGTGCAAATGTGTCAAGTGTGGTGGTAATGAGCGAGAGGTTATGTTTGATAGTGGTGTGTACAGTCATGTGTTATCCGAGAGAGGCTTTAAGATACGCTTGTATCATCCCTGGACCTCTAACACACATACAAATACACAAACAAAACCGCGTATACACACACACACACACACACACACACACACAAACATACACACACACACTCATGCTTGCACAGACACTTACAGGTGTACAATTGTACATGCACACACACTCAAAAAATACACACACACACACACACTTCCATGCATTTAACACAACCACATACATGCGCAAAGAATAATACAAATTCAAACGCAAACGTATAGACAAACACACATATCATAGATCTATATAGATATATGTATATCTTCTCTCTCTCCTATCCTCCATGCATTTAAAGTGAGCCACGCCTCAAAAGCTCAGATAATCCATCTCTTGGCCTGACCCATGCTATAGAGCTCTCAAGCCATATAGGGCTTTCATCTGCCAGGGCTGTCCAATAGGATTTCACCTCTCTCTCTCTCTCTCTCTCTCTCTCTCTCTCTCTCTCTCTCTCTCTCTCTCTCTCTCTCTCTCTCTCTCTCTCTCTCTCTCTCTCTCTCTCTCTCTCTCTCTCTCTCTCTCTCTCTCTCTCTCTCCCTCTCTCTCTCTCCTATTAGACCATTTTCACCTGGTGGCCATAGTGGTTAGTTGGGTGGGCTAACCACCCAACTGAATCTTTGGAAACAAGGAAGTATTCAGAATGTGTATAGATTGAGTTGTCATGGTTTCCATTGCATTGACTGTTCGCAGCCACAACCACCACCACCACCACCACCACCACCACCACCCACATCTCAGCCGCATCTGTGAAGCAGTGCTGGCGAAATTCAGATAATGATAATCCAATGGATGCGTGTCTTTTGATGCGTTCCGTTGAGATTCCCCCACAGGAGCTCATTAAATCCTCCAGTTAGTGTAGGCAAGACACCCCCCACCCCATCCTCCCCTCACTCCCTCCCTCCCCCCTGGTCCAGCCCAGCCCCCACGCAGCCAGGGAGCCACATGACTGTACACCCGCTGTTGTGATGTACAGACAGAGAGCGCTGGGGAGAGAGACAGAGCAAGAGAGATGGAGGAAGCAATGAAGAGAGAGATAGATGGAGAGAGAGAGAGAGAGAGAGAGAGTGAGAGAGAGAGAGGGAGAGAGAGAGAGAGAGAGAGAGAGAGAGAGAGAGAGAGAGAGAGAGAGAGAGAGAGAGAGAGAGAGAGAGAGAGTGAGAGAGGTGAGGGAGGAAGGGAGAGTGAGTGAGTGAGTGAGTGAGTGAGTGAGTGAGTGAGTGAGTGAGTGAGTGAGTGAGTGAGTGAGTGAGTGAGTGAGTGATTGAGTGAGTGAGTGAGTGAGTGAGTGAGGGAGTGAGTGAGTGATGTAGAGGCACGATAGAGAAGGAAATGTAGAAAGTCTACGGGAATTACAAATGAAAATATTGAATGCATCTATCGAATACACACAGCAATTCCCCAGGCTGTTACCCTAATCATATGCATATGTCTGTTGTTAGCACATACCATAATTATATGCATATATATGTCGTTAACACATACCCTAATCATATGCATATGTCTGTTGGTAGAATCTACCCTAGTCATATGCATATGCATTTTATATCCAGCAAAAATAACTGTGTGTTTGAACTAAAGATAACTTTTCACACATGAACCCAGGGATAGGAAGGGACAGAAATGGAGAGTGAGAGAAAGAGGAAGGGAGAGGGAGAGTTAGGGAGAGGTAGAGAAAGGGAGAGGGAGAGAAAGGGAGAGGGAGAGGGAGAGAGAGGCAGGGAGGAGCATTATGGGTTATAGATGCATGATGGTGGTGGTTGGAGCAGGGGTGCGGGGAGAAGGGGGAGATGGGGGAGAAGGGGGAGGGGATGCATTGCCTGAAGGTGGGGGGATGGAAAATACTGGAATGGAGGACAAAGGAATGCCGGATGAGATGTGGGGAAGGGCGGCAATGGGGAGGAGAAGGTGAGGGTTACAGGAGAGCTTCAGAACATGGGCATAAGACCCGGGTCTCAATGGATCAGGCCTCTTCAGGGGCCGCAGTGTTATTGTGGTGAGGTTGTGAGTGTGAGTCCCAGGGGGCTTAGGTCTGTGTTGTCAGGCGGCCCGGCCCGTGAAATATGATTACAACACAATTCACCGCGCAACAGAGCGATGACATGTCAGAGTCACCGCCCACTCACACACGCATCCACCAGGACGCAGAGAGATACACATTCTGACCTCGCTCTCTCTCTCAGAATATAGATACACAACTCTCACACACACACACACACACACACACACACACACACACACACACACACACACACACACACACACACACACACACACACACACACAAACACACATACTGTATATACACATTCTGATCGCTCTCTCTCTCAATATATATACTGTATGTACTGTAAATAAATATCTACAATCCATAAGTATATACATGTATATATATATATATATATATATATATATATATATATATATATATATATATAAAGTAAACATACACACACCTGCGCTCAACCTCACCTATATAACAGAGCAATCTCTCTCTCCTTCTCTCTCTCTAACACACATCCATACACACACAGACACAGACACACACACACAAACACACACAAATGCGCCCACTATCGTAAGGTTGCCTCACAAGCTCATAAATCTCCCCTGATATCTTCCCCTGTGCTATCAGGGCCAGGGTGACAGGGTGAAGGGGTGAAGGGGTGAGTGGGTGAAGGGATGTGAGTAGGAGAGGGGGAAGGGCTGACTGGGTGAGGCGATGAGAGGGTGAGGGATGAGAGGGTGAAGGGATGAGAGGGTGAAGGGATGAGAGGCTGGGGGTGAGAGGGTGAATGGATGAGAGGCTGGGAGTGAGAGGGTGAAGGGATGAGAGGGTGAGGGTCTAGCTCTGCAGTGGCCAATAAGAGTAGGGCTGGAGATAGATGTTCCCTCTCTAATTAAACAGCCCAGGCGGCGAGAGTCCAGATGGATCTGTTCCTCTCTGCTCACACAGAAACACAGATACACACACACACACACACACACACACACACACACACACACACACACACACACACACACACACACACACACACACACACACACACACACACACACACACACACACACACACACACGCCCAGACATAATTGAAAGACTTCCAGATCGTTGACATTCTCAATTGTATTCATCGGATATTTTATAGCACCACTCGGCCATGTTTGCCTCTGGTATGTCTTTGCCCGTAACATGTTCTCCATAACACTTCCCATTAAAATATTAACCCATATTAGTGATACCAGAGTCTAATGTATTATTCACAACATGATTCCATATTGATGTACTGTTGAGGGATATTTCTGTTTTTCCCGTATCTTATAGGCTCCAACGATGGGGAATTCATAGGAAAGGCCTGCAGACTTAAACACATTGATAGTGCTCGTCTTACCTTTGTGTGTCACAAAGAAGTACCATATGGCAACAGCCAGCAGGAAACATGAAATGCTCATTAAAACTAATATATTGGAGTCCACCATATGTGTTGACGCTTCAGCACACATTCCAACAAGGCCTTGTTGTTTGTTGTGTGTGAATGTGCAATCTTCACCTTCGTCCTGTATATGCACATGTGAATTAATCGTGATTCTCTCCCCGCTAATGCGTTCGAAAAAGGCAGTTTGACAAGAGCAGGGAGGAAATTGTAATCATTCCATACTCTGACATACTATGTAGGATTTATTACTGTTCTGTCGCTTCTGGCATTATCTGTCTCTATTGTCTCTGTCCTCCAAGATAAGTTCATAGGATTTCATACTTTATCTTTCCATCTGAATTGTTACCTATTACCAAGACTGTAATTTCCGTTACTGTAATATTTGTTTATAATCCATTTATATTTTAAACACAACTCTCTTATTTTTTTAATTTATTTTATTCAATTATAACATAGGCTACGCAACACTGCTGTCACAATTGGCTCCTATAACTCAAGCCTTCATCCACCATTTCAACACATTCAGCCGTCACATGTCCTCTCCACACCTTCCCATTGGCCTCTTGGTTCCTCTGAGCCCAATTATGGAGTCTGGGGGAGGTGTTTGTGTGTCGTCTGCTCTCACAGCTCCGCCGTAAACCACAGGCTCTTTATTATTAACCGAGGTAGGCGGGGAACACAACAGGACGGGCTGATAATTATCACCAGGTTTATTAAAAACCGGAGAGCGAACTAGTCAAGGTTTTAAGAACAATTACTCCTGGGCCTATTGAAAGGACTTACCATAAGGGAGGGTACAGATATTGCACTTCTCCGAGTATTGCAGCGCTGGGTTTATTAATTAAACATTAAAGCCACGAGACTCTGTGATGAGATTCTGTAGACTTGCAGCTGGGCTCGATTGGAAACATGTAAGCGATTAGCAGAGAGTTTTAACAGTCCCTCTCTTATTTTTTTGAGGAGGATTGGCACCGTGTGCTTTCCTTTCAGAACCACGTCGTGGACCCTTCCAGATCAGGACACCGTCCGTGGCTCTGTGGAATGTCCTCCGGTTGTGTGTGCGTTTCCGAGTGCGGCACTATTCCGATGGTGGACAGTTGGCATCTGAAACTGTTCAGGGGGGTGCATGCGCCATGATCTGGCCCGCAGCACACTGTTGTTCTTTCCGCCACAGCGTTTCCCCAAGCCTACTTTGTCAAACTATGTAAATATTTCTTTAGCCGCACACAGAACCCTCCGGAATGCCATTCAGAGCGGCTGAACAGACGCACTCTGTCTGCCCACCAGTGATGACAGTCTTCCCTGTGGTCGGGTTCAATCACGATCAATTCAATAAACCGGTGCACATTAGTGGCATGAGTCACATTCCCATTGGTTGATTGGGCCCTGAGGGCACCTCCCCCCACCCCCCCCCCCCCCCCCCCCCCACCCCCCACCCCCCATGAGCAAGGCATGCCTAAAGACAGCTCAGAGGGTTCTCTGAGTAACCCAGAACAACACCAGTATGAACATGACTCACTCAGACCCCCCTGACACTGGGAAAACCTGGCCCCTCGTGACATCACAGACCTCTGAGGCAGGACAGACGGAGAGACAGGGACACGCCGAGAGGGACAGACAGAGAGGTGGACAGGTGGACATGTGGACAGGTGGACAGGTGGATCTCCGGACAGACAGACAGCGAGACATGCAGACGGAAGGATGGATGAATTAATCGATAAAGAGAGAGAGAGAGAGAGAGAGTGAGAGAGAGAGAGAGAGAGAGAGAGAGAGAGAGAGAGAGAGAGAGAGAGAGAGAGAGAGAGAGAGAGGGGGGGATGCGGAAGATAGAGAGAGAGATAGTTAGAGAGAGATAGATAGATAGACAGACGGATAAATAGAGAGTGATAGCTAGAGCGATAGATAGAAAGATATATAGATAGAGAGATAGAGGATCGATATGGTAGATAGAGGGATAGACAGAGAGAGAGAGATAAAGAGATGGATAGAGAGGTAGAGAGATGGATAGAGAGATAGAGAGATGGATAGAGAGATGGATGGAGCGATAGGTGACTGCAGGGCGTCCTAATTAACCAGTGTGTAATGCGGGGGACAAAGAGGGCCCTCACAAAGCCGTCTCTGTGTGCGGCGGCCATTGAGGTGGGCCGCTCTTGGAACATGCCACCCCTCCTAGAATAATGGGTCACTCAAGAGGCCTCTGAAGCCGGTTCACAGCGCCCCGGGCTGGGAACCCGTGAGCACGTGGGTCCCTGGGAAGAGAGGGGAGAGAGGGGCCACCCCCTCGCCCCCTCGTCCAACTCCTCCGCAACATGTGAGAAGCAGGCGATGAAGGGGGTGTTTGTGTATTCCGAGGGACTCGCCGTGGAGGTAAACACATGCCGCTGGGCAGCGATTGGCCGATCAGCGTGGCACGCAGAGCTAGCGATTGGTCCGGGGGGGAGGGGGGATGGGGGGGGGGGTAATCGGTAGCTTAGCAGGGGGGGGAAAGACGCAGTGTTACGGGGGAAACCACGGGGCGAGGGCTGGGTAAGAAGGGTTGAGGGTATGAAAGGACCTGTGGGAATAGGGGGGAGAGGGGGGGGTGGGTATTCCGGAAAGAGAGGGAGGCGGTTGCGGGTACCATGGTTACCCCCCCCGCCCCCCACCCCCCCCCCCCCCTTGACCATCAGAGTCGGGGGGGTTATTGTCCTCGATGCTGAAGTTCTCATGCGAGCCCCGTTCTGGCTCCCAGTGTGTTGCAAAGTGATGGAGGTCTGGGCGATTAACTGAACGAGTGGCAGCTCTGTGCAGTGCTCCCACAACTCAGGCTGTTTGCATGGCTCAAGAGAGACAATAACGCAGGACTACCCCCGGCGAGGGACAAAGGGCCCGCGAACCTCCCTCTGGGGCCCATTACTTTAAGATTTGTGGGATGGGGTGAAAGGCTGAGGAAGAGGAAGAGAGAGGCACGGCGGTCAATGGCGGCAATGCCACTTTTCCGTTTTCTCTTCTCTCGTCATGGTTAAACAGAGGCGTCGCAGAATGTATGGATGACATCGCATCACATCTCGGTCGCCGGTCAATGGCGTGCGGCGTGGGACGGTAAATCATGCTTTTGAAGGATGTAGATCGGGCACCGTTCAAAACGATATTCAGAACGTTTCATATTCATTTATATAGAATATGAAACGCCAAGACAAAACCCCAAGAGGCCAATGCCGGTCCATCTAATAACCAAAACAAATCGGAGCCATTGTTTCCCAGGGCGATTCTTTAGAAGAGTTGGACCATGCGTTTAATGATTCTCTTAATGTGCTTACATTATTATGCTTTTGTTGGACCACAATGGAGGGATTGTTGTCAATGGGGGGGCCTTTGGGGGCAAGGGAGAGAACGAAGACAACCTCTACCCTTTGTGAAGCTCCCCTACATCTAACACTGACACCACCACATCAACTACCCCACCACAACCTCCATCACTACCACCACCATTACCTCCACAACCACCACCACCTCCATCACTACAACCACCACCACCTCCATCACTACAACCAACACCACCTCCATCACTCCCACCCCCACCACCATCACTACCACCACTGCCTTAACTAACACCACCACCTCCTCCACCACCACCACCACCACTACCTCCATCAGTACCACCCTTCCTAAATTTTCCTTACTGACCTGATGTCTGATGATACTTGTTCCAGGTGCATGATGGGATCAGAAAAATGTAACCTCAACCTCTGACTAGCTAGCCTCTAGCTAAACATTTAGCAACAACCTCTAACTAGCTAACCTCCAGCTAAACATGTAACCTCAACCTCTAACTAGCTAACCTCTACTAAACAGGGCCGATGAGAGCTTGTGAAAC
>NC_044056.1:9579577-9657077 GCF_902167405.1 Gadus morhua | reverse complement strand
CCTTCGCTGACAAAACCCTGCAGATGAAACTACTTTGCAGCGCAACTAGCAGATACCGTTGCAGCCCGTGTTGAAAGGCATGTGGATGCCTTTTACACAGGGGGAGATCAGCTGAAAGCTGCACCGTCTCAGCTGCTCCACCCTAACGGCTCTACCGGACATGTGGGTTATTCATCGTTCATCTTAAAATGACTTTGTGTCATCTCTGCAAGTTGGGATTTAAAATTCGTTTTCGATATTTATTTTTGTTTTGAGATTTCTGTTGTTATGACCTGATCTTATTTGAAGAGAAAACATATAGGCTAAGAGCAAAAAATTATCAAAGCAAAAGTTTGACAATGTGCAGCCTTATCAGATTAAAGGATTTAACTCTTGTTTATTTCTTTGTGTGTTTTTTCAGAAATTGAACCATCTTTAATGCGCTGCAGATTACAAAGTCCAACATGATGCTTAATATTTAAACGTTCATATTTGATCGTTATGCTTTTGTATTTTCATTAATTAAATAGTTTTTCCGCAAGAAACGATGACGAAAACAACACAATAACGTTAAAAAAAAAAAGCGCGTCTCACCTCTGCTGACAGACACTGAGCTGCTGGCTGAAATGACTTTGGTGTGCGGGTCCCTGGTTGATCCCTGGCGGTTCCCTGGTTGATCCCTGGTGGTTCCCTGGTTGATCCCCGGTCAGGTCTATGGCATCAGCTTGTTGTGGAGAGGCTCTGGTAGAGGAGTACGCACCGGGTCCAGGTTAGGATCGCTTCTTGGTTCCTCTTGATAGTCCGTGGAGCTCTGCGCTCATCAGTCCAACTGAATGAGCA
Source organism: Gadus morhua (assembly GCF_902167405.1). Classification (NCBI taxonomy): domain Eukaryota; kingdom Metazoa; phylum Chordata; class Actinopteri; order Gadiformes; family Gadidae; genus Gadus; species Gadus morhua. Next base: position 9,656,258 of record NC_044056.1, on the reverse strand, counting down.
GATCGTGGCTCACCTCGCTCCTTTGCGCTCTCCTCCCCCTCCCCCTCCGGCCCCTTTTCCCTTTCTGTTTGTCTCTCCTGCTTTGGTATGCCGATTCTCGTTGGTTAAAGATGCACCCCAACGCCCACTAGAAGCTGCGTGTTTTAAATACATTAAATACGCTTTAGAAGTGGGCTTTTCGCTGCAGGGCGCAGACTGAGTATGAGAATCGGAATCAGAATCAGAAAAGTACAAGAGTAGAGTAAAATTATTAGTATTGGTTCCTCAACAGCAACATAGCAGCAACAATCATGCTAGATACAAGATAAAGTAAATAAAGACAAGTACAAATATAAATATTTTAAACATAAGTTACAATTTGTAGCAGCATCAAGAGATCACAATAAATAATAAATAATAGTAATAAAAATAAGTAAGTAAGTCATAATAAGACAAACTCAAACAGTAGTAATTGCAAGAGTATTGCATTTGCAATTTCTGGTCCCTTATCTTTGGGACTTATCTTTGGGGCCTGAGAGACTATTTTTACTTTTGGTATTTGCTGAACCTGTTTACAAAAGACACAGGACTCTACATTGGAGCTCCGCAATACTTCTACACCTCCACTACCACGACCAACACCTTTTAAGTTGTTCAACTGGTCTGTCTGTGTGTACCTCTTTCTGCAACAGTTACATTCAAACTGGTTTGGTGTTCAGTTCCCAACCCAAGGCATGTCTTGTGCACAGGCATAGACATTTTGAAATGAAAGCTACATTTTGAATTGTTTATTGAGCTTATTATATAATACTGTTTATGCTGAGTATACTTCACAAAACTCATCCAAACAAGATTCACTTCACCACCACCCCTCCAACCCCACCCACACCAGATTCACTTTTTCAGCAGCCCAATCCACAGAAGATTCACCAGACCACCACCCATTCTACTCAGCAGCAGCCCAGGTCGATACATTTTGTTTCATGCATTGCGTTGCAGATTAATTGTCTGCGACATATAAAGAAAAATCTATCTATCTTTATATCTATACCTCTATCAAGATACAGGTACATAATTTATGGATGTATATGCATCTATACATGTAATCTATATTTCAGGGCCGTTGATAGTGAGCGCGTGCGTTCTGGTCACGTCGGAGGCAGCCTGGTGGAGAACCGCTAACACACGGCGGCATCGCTCTCAGGGAAGCAATCAGGGACCCTACGAGTTCCCTGGGAGTGGAGCGGGGCCACGGTGGGGTGGGGTGGGGTACATTATCGAGCGCCATACTCAGCCTTTTTTTCTGGGGGAGATTGGTATGTGTGTGTGTGTGTGTGTGTGTGTGTGTGTGTGTGTGTGTGTGTGTGTGTGTGTGTGTGTGTGTGTGTGTGTGTGTGTGTGTGTGTGTGTGAGTGTGTGTGTGTGTGTGTGTGTGCGTCTGAAGGCAACAAGAACAAGTTGGATTTTTCCATAATCAAACATGTATACACAAACAGACACACACACACACCCTCTCTCTCTCTCTCTCTCTCTCTCTCTCTCTCTCTCTCTGTCTCTCTCTCTCTCTCTCTCTCTCTCTCTCTCTCTCTCTCTCTCTCTCTCTCTCTCTCTCTCTCTCTCTCTCTCTCTCTCTCTCTCTCTCTCTCTTTCTCTCTCTCTCTCTATCAATCTCTCTCTCTCTCTCTCTCTCTCTCTCTCTCTCTCTCTCTCTCTCTCTCTCTCTCTCTAGAATCTAACTCACTGTCTCTCCAGTGTGTGTCTCTCTCACTGTCTCTCCAGTTTATCTCTCCCACTGTCTCTTCACTTTCTCTCTCTCACTGTCTCTTCATTGTCTCTCCCTCACTGTCTCTTCAGAGTCTCTCTCTCACTGTCTATTCATAACTTCTCTCTCACTGTCTCTCCAGTGTCTCTCTCTTACTGTCTTTCCAGTGCCTCTCTCTCACTGTATCTCCATTGTCTCTCCCTCGGTTGGGCTTCCAGAGCTCATCCAGGCTTGGTGTTGAGGAAGCAGTCAAATACACAGTGCAGCCATAAATCAGACGGCCACCGAATCTACAGGCCTGCATATTGATGAGCAACGCTGGCCCAATACCACAGTAATCACACTGTGCGTGTGTGCACATGTGTGTGCATGCCTGTGCATGTTTCTGTGTGTTTATGTGTGTGTGTGTGTGTGTGTGTGTGTGTATGTGTGTGTGTGTGTGTGTGTGTGTGTGTGTGTGTGTGTGTGTGCGTGCCTTTGCGTGTGTTTGTGCGTTTGTGTTTGTATGCGTGTGGGTTGCACATTTGTGTGAGTGCGCATGTGTGGGTATGCCTGCATGTGCATGGTTCTGTGTTTGTGTTTGTGTTTATGTGTGTGTGTGTGTGTGTGTGTGTGTGTGTGTGTGTGTGTGTGTGTGTGTGTGTGTGTGTGTGTGTGTGTGTGTGTGTGTGTTGTGTGTGTGTGTGTTTGTGTGCCTCGGTGTGTGGGTTTTCATGTGTATATGTGTGGGTGTGCCTTTGCATGTGTGTGTGTGTGTGTGTGTGCTAAACCCAATCCCATTTCCACCCCTTACCCCTTCCCCTTCCCCTTCCCCTTCCCCTTCCCACTTCCCCTTGCCCCTCAATACAGAGGGGTAAAACGTTCTCCTAAGATATGAGACACCCCTCCATTACGTCTCGTGACTCTGTGTCTGGGTGGATTTCTTTCACAAACATGTGTTTGAACCATGGATGTACAATGAGCTGAGCCCGGGATAAACCCACAGGTGGGGATGAAGGCAAGCCGGCGAGGTGTGTTCTCCAACCGGAACTGTGCTTGGGAAGAGGTTCAACTATTCAATGAAATGAGACTGCAGCCTTAATATGCTCCGGTATTTTCTTATCTAATCATAATCTCATCATTGCTATTATCTCATAATAAAAAAATACATAATCCCATAGATGTATTCTACACATACCCACACACAAAAACACACACACACACGCACACACACACGCACGCACGCACGCACGCACGCACGCACGCACGCACGCACGCACGCACGCACGCACGCACGCACGCACGCACGCACGCACGCACGCACGCACGCACACACACACACACACACACACACACACACACACACACACACACACACGCATTTGTGTTGTCTGTCAACGGGTAAAGCGGTGCATTCACACTGTCAGGGTTTTGGTGTGCGATTCCCTGTCTAGCTCAACTGGTAGATTAAGGCATTTATCAACAAACTTCCACCCTGGCAACACATGACTCCTCAATTAAAACCACAGAAACAGCTGGAGCAAACTGTGTCCTGGTGCTGACCTCCACAGAACCGTCTTCACCTTGTGGCCATTTTGGTGAGGGTATGGTGGGGAAACCTTCTAGAATATTTGGGCACACCATGAGAACCACGGGAACACATTATATCTCAGCCCTGCATTCCATTTCCCACCCGGATTCCGAATGTGCTTCCTGCGCGTTGCCATGGTTTCCCAGACAGTTCTAAACGGTTTCCCCCACGCGACTAATCAATATGGCCGCCAGGTAACAGGGCTCTACAGAGAGAGGAGAGACAACAGAGTGGGACCAAGGGAATGGGAAACCGGGGACAGACGGACGGACGGACGGATGTGGCTGCTGAGAACTCAGGCCACAACGGTGGTACCTCTCGTGGGGTCCCTCTCTCAGCTCCTCATCTATGCACCTTGCCCCCCAGGCCCGGTGGAGCGGATCCATGAGGGGAGAGTCGGGGGGGGAGGGAAGTGTCTGGGATTGTCCTTCATTACCGATGGGGCCCTGTGAGCCGAGCAGGGGTCCTGAGAACGGATCTTCCCTCCGGGAACGCTCTCACGTATACGGGCTAAGCTCCCGTTGAAGACCAATGAAAGAAGGGATGGAGAACAGGAGGGCTTTCATGGGTGCTGTTCTATAGTAGACTGGGAAACGCACACTCGAAACAAGAGGGGGGGGGGGGGGGGGAGTGAGGGAGAGAGGGAGAGAGAGAGACAGAGACGGAGAGAGCGGTTTCCCACGTCAACCAGACTCTTTTTCAACGACTTTAACATAAATTCACCCGTCTATCAGTCTAGCTGGCAGTCCATCAGCAATGCATCTGCTTCTCACCGTCTCTGAGGATGTCTGGAGCCGGTAGAGAACAAACTTACACTCTCTCTCACAAACGCAAACATACAATCACACACACGCACACACACACACACACACACACACACACACACACACACACACACACACACACACACACACACACACACACACACACACAAACACGCACACACAGCTACAGGCAATGGCTCGTTCTCCCAATTTGTCTCTACCCTAAATGACCGGTGTGGGGTAAAATTCATAGGCAACTCGGATCCAAGCACGAGGGAGATTATCGTGATACTAGGAGCCAGGTCTGTCGAGCTATGTGCATCTCCCCACTAAACACCCAATTCACATAATGATCCCCCAAGCAGCACTTTTCCCTTTCCACCACGGCGAGATATCAATTAGTGTGTCGGGCTGCATGCCACCGTGTGGTGTATTCCAGACTACGAGCAGCACGGGACTGCACCTCGCGAGGCGTCGCAGGTCTCCTGGCAACCGGACGCTCGCTTGAGAGTTGGCACGGCTGCACGCAGGACCGTTACGCATGCATGCATGCATATATGTAGGTGAACTTTCAGTTTAATGTGAGGGGATGAAAAACGGGAGGCAATAATTCAATTCAATCAAAACATGTATAAATACTCAAAAACACACAATAACATTAAAAGCCCTGCTGTTAGAAAAGCAGTATAGCCTGTGACGTCGGTAGGTTATATGCGTCCTTTCGTGTGATGATGAAGCATTTAACTCATTACAACCGATGTCAGATACGATAGTCCGATTAAAACATAATCAAGCCTCTGAACAGGGCTGGAGATTGATAATAATTTGTTTCTATAGGGCCCCCTAGTGGTGCGTCAAGAGACGAGAATATTTCCACATCAGTGTAAACGCCCTTCTAAATAATAAACGAGGCATTAGTTCAAGCCAGGAATTTAATTTGCGCACAGAAGAGCAATTCATTCTTAAATAATGCATTTGCTGAGGGATTTTCTTTTAATGGGTATTGTAATTGCATTTCTCTGTCATGGATAACATGTCATTTTAGCTCATGCTAATTGAGGGTGGCGTGCCAGGGTTTTGTGACTAATATGTAATGTAAATAGCGTACTATTTATAAGCCTCACAAGCGGACCCCATCCTACATTTAATGAAAATGTTTGACCACCAAATTACCTCCTCAATTACCGACGTAACCTTATCTTAATTAATGGCAGATTCTTTACAGTCTTTGCAACGGCATCACCTTTAATTAAACACAAAGACTTATCCTTTAATACAATATGTACATCTCTGAATCCTATGAGTTAAGAATAATACAGTGCATCCTATATACATAACAGCCAGTACATTGTCGACCAGCAGCAGCCGATCGACAGATTCTCAAGTCTTTCTTCCGCTAACGTTTGGTGCCTGTCCAAGTGACGGTTGAAGTATCACGGCTCCAGATGGAACTAATGCAGACACCGCCTCCTCGTTTCAAGCAGTGTGAGAGAGAAAGTGGAGAGACGCTGAGAGAGAGACTCTGAGGAGCCAGTGAGAGAGACAGTGAAGAGACAGTATGAGAGAAACAGTGAGAGAGAGGCAGTGAAGCCACAGTGAGAGAGAGACAGTGAGAAAGAGACACTAAAGAGACAGTGAGAGTTTGCGGAGGTGAGCACAGGCCCAGCGTTTTAGAGAAGAAGGGAGGAGGAGGGGAGCCAGCCAGGAGGGCGTTAGGTTTATCTCATGAGGCCCTCGATCCAGTCCTTGAAGTGGGCCACGTGCGTGTACACAGTGTAGAGCGCCGGGTCACACTCCCCCTGCTCGTACCCGAAGCTCACCAGACCCATCAGCCGCCACGGGGCCTGGCCCTCCGCTGGGTCCCCGGAGGTGGGGGCCCCGGGCAGGACCAGGATCCCGCCGGTGTCGGAGGGGCAGATGTTGGACGCGCCGTAGTCGGGCTTGTGGCTGGCGCACAGCATGTTGTCCGAGACGCTGACGGGGGCGCCGTTGCGGGCGTACTGCTGCTCGCAGGGCACCACGTCGGCCAGGCGCACCAGCCCCACCCGGGCCCGCTCCTCCACCCCCATGGACGGGTCGGGCAGCGGGGACCAGCCCGTGACCAGGCCCTCCCGGGGGACCCCCGACACGGGGGGTACAAGGGCGTCCGGGAGGCACAGAGGCAGGGTCTGCTCCCCGATCCGGGCCTTGTCCAGCAGCCGGAGCACGGCCAGGTCCGAGTCCAGGATCAGGGGGTCGTAGTTGGGGTGCACGGCGACTGAGGCCACCTGGAGATGGGGGGGGGGGAGACGATGAGGGAGGATTTGCTTTGACAAAACCCTTGGAAGGATTATAATCAATATCTTGCCTTATATGGTGAGTGAATGTAAAAATGTGTTGGAAAAACACTGAGTCTTCAGGGTTGCCAGATTGGGCCATATTTCCCACCCAATCTGGCAACAATGAGTCTTCTGAAGAGACTCTCGCTTCTTAGAAAGGTAATCCGATGTTCTGTGACACAAGTATCTATACAGTTTGTTGGTATACTAACAGTCTGCACAGTTATCTACAAGGCTTTAATAGCAAGATATGTGAATGGCACATGCAGGAACGAAGATGGTGTTCAGACAAGGCCATTGATAAGTTGATCACAGAGGCGAGATGATCAGACACAAATCCCAGAATGCCACAGATAATGGAGGTTGGTGATGAGGCCATGTTTAGGCCTTGACAATAACAACCCTTTATTGGAGCTCTTGGGAGGAAGAAAAGCGAGAATATAAAGACGGACAGCTTTTGTATTACCTTGTTAAAGTCCTAAATGAAAGTCTTAAGCTATATTCTGTGGTTTCCTGATCTCTCCTCTTGTTAGAGTTGAAGCGTTTTACTCTCCACATCAACGGAGGCAGATGCTGGATGAAAAGGTGGGCTCCAACAAAGGAGGGAGGAGAGTTCAGGACTGGATGATATGACCCGCTAAACCGAGGCCCTTACTCCCTGTGGTCCCCTTTACATCCCATGGCACTCGTCGTAAGAGTAGGGGCAGAAGCCCCCAGAGTCCTGACCAGAGTTCCCAATCAGGGACTCATGCCCCATACCCTATTTAATTGGATCTTTTGGCTCCTCAACTCTCCACGCAGACAGCAAGCGTCGATTACGGGGGGGGACATGTCCCCCCCACTATTTGAAACACGAATTTTGTCCCCACCAGTTTCAAAAATGTGCAAACCAATAGCGACTGAAAAAATCCCCACATACTCAACCGAAATCGTCGAGTCTAAAATCATGCGATAGGCGCGCTCGAAGACATCATTTATTAGATAGGCCTACCTAATAAACCGTTGGAACACACAAGACCGGAACCCATAGCAATGCCGGTAAACAAACCCCGACTACCAAGAAGCCCAATCCCTATGAGCTCCCCGCGCTACGGCCATCCGGAGGCACACAGAGCTTTTGGCCGTGATATTATATATACAATTATATTATATTATATACTATTATATATAGAGCTCCGAGAGTCGCAAACGGCAACAATCACTTTCTCCTCCATGCTGCAGTACACCCCGGACTGCACTGCGCTGAGTTTGACGGTTGAACGCTGATTGGCTGTTACGTTACACATGTCACTCAGTGGCCTCGCTGTTGAACGCTGATTGGCTGTCATCACGCGAAATTCGTGTCAAAGTTTAAATTTGTCGCGCCACAAATCCTCGTGAACGCGCTCGCCTGTGCACGGCGAAAGTGTGGCGCGACAAATCAAAAAAATTCGCCCGATACGCGTCTATACGTTCACTTTGTATGGGATCTTGTCGTCCCGTTGCGTTTGGTGTGAACGCACTGGAGAAGTTTCAAGACAGACAGCCAAAATTGACATTTTTATTCAGAAAATAGCCGGTTCTTTTGCTTCCTATAAAAAGCATGTTTGTGACACTGGATATCGATATGGATACGTCATCTAGCCTGCATGTGGAGGGCCACATAAAGTAAGAAATTGGTTTACGTAAACTTTGCTGCTGGTTCTGTTTGCTCGTGAATCGTGATGACCTGGCCAAAGGTTACCCACGGTCCTGAGCGATTGTGATCTGATTCTGGTTGGTGCTCCAGTTTGTATGCATTGTAGGCCTATATATAGATTGCAGCTAGTAGCAGCACGGTGCGATTGCTATGCCAATGTGGTTATAGTTGGTTTTGTCTGATTGAGATATGTGACGACTTGGAGCCTTTATTATGTCCATGCTTGGAGCCCGGTAGGCCTATCCTGACATAAATATGTTCTCGCATAACCTGTGTGATTATCCTAAACTGAAGGGGATTTTATTTGCGGACAATTTTCTTATGATGTTGTAACGAGTGAAGTCTACATTGGTCCTTCGCAAGTGTTTTGGTGGTCAGGATTTGGCAGATGCAATTCTCCTCTGGGTGCTTGTATTTTTCTTAATGCAGCATAACATATGCTACCAGCAGCCCTTGCTCGTCTTCAAAAGGCTGATGCTCAGTACCTCCTTTCATTTCGTACCCCCTTTACAGTCTGGCATTGTTTGTCTGGTAAACTTTGTTGATGTCAAGATAAGTGTTAAATTGCCAACACTGTTCTTTGTCCTGTGTGTATTAGTATTAGGCCTACATATCCCGAGCCAATACCCTGGTGTTTCCAACGCCGTTTTGCAAAACAAGCCAAAACACAAACTGTGGTTTTCAACTTTTATTGTTCGAATAGGATCTTCATAGGGCTGGCCCGAATGCCATTTTTCAGGCTTCGAATACTCGTTGGTTTTTACGAGCGAATATTCGAATACTCGTTCCAGAAAAAAACACCATCAAAAACAACATTAATAATCCTTATATACTCCCTGAAACCGATTTTGACAGTATCTGCATATTTGGTTGAAGATTTAATAGCTTTTGAACGTTAATTAGTAGGCCTAAGTAAGTAGGTTGAAGTTCCTTCGTTTTTCCCCGTGAAAGCGAACAGCTGTTGCTCCGTTCCAAATAAGCTGTTCTCTGCCATCTCAGCCCTTACGGGAGCTTTTCAATTCATCCTGGAACGTGCATCTTTTCAGGGAATTTGTACAATAAATCCATAACAAATACCGAATATTAATTGTCTTATGTGTCCATATTATATCCATTACATTACTGCGGTCATGCCAGCCGACTCATCGAGATCGGCGGTCAAGCCAGCCGACCCAGTTTTTTGCCGTACCTGTATATACTAGCCATTACGGTAATAGCGTCTCAGAACTAGTTTAAAGTAAAAGCATTCGTCGGGTACATACAAAAAGACAGTCAATAAAAGCAAATACTTTCAAAGGAAGTGTACGGCCGTTGTGGTATTTACTTTAAAAATAAAAGCCCACCAAACATTCCAATCTGAGACATATTACAAATGATTTTGGATTTGATTTAAAATAAAATGCCCTGTTATTCCATGCTCATTTCACTTCAGGGTTATAGTTCACAACCCCATAGGGTCACCCAAGAAGTTTCAGAACAGGGCATTTCCTTTTAAATTGAATCCAAAATCATATGTAATATCTCATATTGGAAACTTTGGTTGGCTTTTACTTTGAAACTCCACATCAGAATGTTCTGAAACTTCTTGTGTGACCCCATGGGGTCTTGAACTATAACCCTGAAGTGAAATGAGCCTGAAATAACAGGGCATTTTCTTTTAAAATGAATCCAAATTCATATGTAATACGTCTCATATTGGAAACTTTGGTTGGCTTTTATTTTGAAACTCCACATCAGAATGTCCTGAAATCTTTTGCGTGACCCTATGGGGTCGTGAACTATAACCCTAAAGTGAAATGAGCCTGAAATAAGAGGGCATTTCCTTTTTAAATTGAATCCAAAATCATATGTAATATGTCTCATATTGGAAACTTTGGTTGGCTTTTACTTTGAAACTCCACATCAGAATGTTCTGAAACTTCTTGTGTGACCCCATGGGGTCTTGAACTATAACCCTGAAGTGAAATGAGCCTGAAATAACAGGGCATTTTCTTTTAAATTGAATCCAAATTCATATGTAATACGTCTCATATTGGAAACTTTGGTTGGCTTTTACTTTGAAACTCCACATCAGAATGTTCTGAAACTTCTTGTGTGACCCCATGGGGTCGTAAACTATAACCCTGAAGTGAAATGAGCCTGAAATAACAGGGCATTTTCTTTTAAATTGAATCCAAATTCATATGTAATATGTCTCATATTGGAGATTTTGGTTGGCTTTTACTTTGAAACTCCACATCAGAATGTTCTGAAACCTTTTGCGTGACCCCATGGGGTCTTGAACTATAACCCTGAAGTGAAATGAGCCTGACATAACAGGGCATTTTCTTTTAAATTGAATCCAAAATCATATGTAATATGTCTCATATTGGAAACTTTGGTTGGCTTTTATTTTGAAACTCCACATCAGAATGTTCTGAAACTTCTTGGGTGACCCTATGGGGTCGTAAACTATAACCCTGAAGTGAAATGAGCCTGAAATAACTGGGCATTTTCTTTTGAATTGAATCCATATTTATATGTAATATGTCTTATATTGGAAACTTTGGTTGGCTTTTATTTTGAAACTCCAAATCAGAATGTTCTGAAACCTTTTGCGTGACCTCATGGGGTCGTGAACTATAACCCTGAATTGAAATGAGCCTGAAATAACAGGGCATTTTCTTTTAAATTGAATCCAAAATCATATGTAATATGTCTCATATTGGAGATTTTGGTTGGCTTTTACTTTGAAACTCCGCATCAGAATGTTCTGAAACCTTTTGTGTGACCCCATGGGGTCGTGAACTATAACCCTGAAGTGAAATGAGCCTGAAATAACAGGGCATTTTCTTTTAAATTGAATCCAAAATCATATGTAATATGTCTCATATTGGAAACTTTGGTTGGCTTTTATTTTGAAACTCCACATCAGAATGTTCTGAAACTTCTTGGGTGACCCTATGGGGTCGTAAACTATAACCCTGAAGTGAAATGAGCCTGAAATAACTGGGCATTTTCTTTTGAATTGAATCCATATTTATATGTAATATGTCTCATATTGGAAAATTTGGTTGACTTTTATTTTGAAACTCCAGATCAGAATGTTCTGAAACATTTTGCGTGACCCCATGGGGTCTTGAACTATAACCCTGAAATGAAATGAGCCTGAAATAACAGGGCATTTTCTTTTAAATTGAATCCAAAATCATATGTAATATGTCTCATTTTGGAGATTTTGGTTGGCTTTTACTTTGAAACTCCACATCAGAATGTTCTGAAACTTCTTGTGTGACCCCATGGGGTCTTGAACTATAACCCTGAAGTGAAATGTGCCTGAAATAACAGGGCATTTTCTTTTAAATTGAATCCAAAATCATATGTAATATGTCTCATATTGGAAACTTTGGTTGGCTTTTATTTTGAAACTCCACATCAGAATGTTTTGAAACCTTTTGCATGACCCCATGGGGTCGTGAACTATAACCCTGAAATGAAATGAGCCTGAAATAACAGGGCATTTTCTTTTAAATTGAATCCAAAATCATATGTAATATGTCTCATATTGGAAACTTTGGTTGGCTTTTACTTTGAAACTCCACATCAGAATGTTCTGAAACCTTTTGCGTGACCCCATGGGGTCTTGAACTATAACCCTGAAGTTAAATGAGCCTGAAATAACAGGGCATTTTCTTTTAAATTGAATCCAAAATCATATGTAATATGTCTCATATTGGAAACGTTGGTTGGCTTTTATTTTGAAACTCCGCATCAGAATGTTCTGAAACCTTTTGCGTAACCCCATGGGGTCTTGAACTATCACCCTGAAGTGAAATGAGCCTGAAATAACAAGGCATTTTCTTTTAAATTGAATCCAAAATCATATGTAATATGTCTCATATTGGAAACTTTGGTTGGCTTTTATTTTGAAACTCCACATCAGAATGTTCTGAAACCTTTTGCGTGACCCCATGGGGTCGTGAACTATAACCCTGAAGTGAAATGAGCCTGAAGTAATAGGGCATTTCCTTTTAAATTGAATCCAAAATCATATGTAATATGTCTCATATTGGAGATTTTGGTTGGCTTTTACTTTGAAACTCCGCATCAGAATGTTCTGAAACTTCTTGTGTGACCCCATGGGGTCTTCAACTATCACCCTGAAGTGAAATGAGCCTGAAATAACAAGGCATTTTCTTTTAAATTGAATCCAAAATCATATGTAATATGTCTCATATTGGAAACTTTGGTTGGCTTTTATTTTGAAACTCCACATCAGAATGTTCTGAAACCTTTTGCGTGACCCCATGGGGTCGTGAACTATAACCCTGAAGTGAAATGAGCCTGAAATAACAGGGCATTTTCTTTTAAATTGAATCCAAAATCATATGTAATATGTCTCATATTGGAAACTTTGGTTGGCTTTTATTTTGAAACTCCACATCAGAATGTTCTGAAACTTATTGGGTGACCCTATGGGGTCGTGAACTATAACCCTGAAGTGAAATGAGCCTGAAATAACAGGGCATTTTCTTTTAAATTGAATCCAAATTCATATGTAATATGTCTCATATTGGAAACTTTGGTTGGCTTTTATTTTGAAACTCCACATCAGAATGTTCTGAAACTTCTTGCCTGACCCCATGGGGTCGTGAACTATAACCCTGAAGTGAAATGAGCCTGGAATAACAGGGCATTTTCTTTTAAATCGAATCGAAAATCATATGTAATATGTCTCATATTTGGTGGGCTTTTATTTTGAAACTACGCATCAGAATGTCCTGAAACTTCTTGGGTGACCCTGTGGGGTCTTGAACTATCGCCCTGCAGTGAAATGAGCCTGGAATAACAGGGCATTTTCGATCTTGATGAGTCGGCTGGCCTGACCGCAGTATTATATTGACCGGGTATTCCCAAGACGCTCACGCTCTGCAGCAAGCCAGTCACAGTTGATTGGCGCGGCGCTGTACAGCGAACGTAAACAAACGACTAAGCTAAGGTTTTAAGTATTACTTTTCCTCCAGAGATCCCGCTAATGTGTTATAAAGTAAAGGGAAACAAGATATCTATTCTTCCTCCACCTCTCTCGCTTCTCTGCTTGGTGTCGCTGACGCTTATAGTTTGCCTCCCTCCCTCGCTCTGGTAAAGTCACGTACGTGGAAAAAAAAAAATAACGAAGCTCCGAATACTGATTTAAGCTTCAAATACAAATTTTCCGAACCAGTATTCGAATAATTTCAACACCTGACAATACACTGTACAGCATATTGTAATGCAGAGTTGAATGGATGAATAAAGGGTACCCAGCACTTTTCAGACCACACTCAATTATGGTTATTGTCCCCACCACTTCTAAAAACAAACTGACGCCCTTAAGTGTTCTGCCCTTTATCACCCTGCCAGTGGATGAGGTGTCATATCCCCCCTAAACGCTCACTATGGAAAGCTCTTAGAGGATGCACTAAATCAGTGTATCTGACTTGAGGCATCCACATCTGACCTGAATAGGTAACATGACCCAATACTCGCAACTATGCCATGGTGCCTCAGGTAGGTTGAGATCCCGCTGAGATGTTGGAGAATTCTCCTGCACTACATGCAGAACTCACCCTGAGGTGTTGCAGGCCCTTGGAGGTCCTGAGGTCGTTGCGGTAGTGCTTGCCAACCACCACTTTCATCTTGGCGGTCCCCAGGGGGTACGCCTTCCCCAGCTCGGTCACGCAGTGGGCCGCCACCACCACGCTGCGCTGGTTCACAAGGGCCCCACTGCACACCAGCTGCCAGTCGGACCCCCCGTCCTGGCCCCCCGGAACAGACCCGGCGCCGCTCTTCAGGGGCTTCAACGAGGCCGCCTGGAGACGGGTCGAGGCAAGACGATTTATTCATGAGGATGCTTTTAAAAAAACACCAGGTTTATCCATGGTGTTGCGCGATATGGGTCAATGGAAGCCACAATTGACAGGGTGCCTGCGCTCGGTGAACCGTACCATTTGTCTTCATTCACACCTCGCAGTGACGTGTGTTGTAGCCTGTATAAACCGTCCCAGTCGAAGGCATTGTGACAGCTAATGCGAACATGCAATTTTCTTTTTCATTTAAATCCAAAAGTGGATTGCCATGCAAGTACATCACAAAATGCCCTACCACAAAGACCGATGTGCTATTCATTTTCGTTTTTTAAAACGTTTGTGTTTACATTCGTGACACACGCCCTCGCAATTTCGGAAGAATCGGCACGAGGAGGTAATTTAGGCAAACCATTTTGGTACACGGTTGTACACGGTTACCATCGTAAACGTGGTTACGATCTCCGGACCACGGGGTCCTGTCGGTATAACTGAAGGGGGAAGTCTCTCACCTTGGAAGCGTTGGCTTTCTTGGTGGAGCGCCGATAGATGGCCGCCAGCCAAGGCCAGTGGGCTTCTGCTGGCCTCTGGGGGTCAAAGGTCGAATGCTTCCCACACACTGGGGTACAGGAGAGGGAGGGACGTGAAGTGGGAGAGGGGAGAGTTGGGTGGGAGAGGGGGGAAGGAAGGGGAAGATATAGAAGAGGTTTGAGAGTCCCCACTTGGCATTGTGTTCAATTAAACCTGACCCGTGTGTGTGTGTGTGTGTGTGTGTGTGTGTGTGTGTGTGTGTGTGTGTGTGTGTGTGTGTGTGTGTGTGTGTGTGTGTGTGTGTGTGTGTGTGTGTGTGTGTGTGTGTGTGTGTGTGTTATATGTTTGTGCATGTACCTGTGTCTTCCTCCCAGTGTGCTTTTCTGTGTGTATGTGTGTGTGATTGCCTGTAGCACCGAGGGTCAGCCAGCGTCATACAGCTGTTATATCCTCCAACGGTCCGCTACTGCCCTCACCTGGCGAGCAGGAGACATGACGCCCGCTCCACTTGCCGGTCTTGAGGCAGGTGCGGCGTGCACTGCCGGCGTGGTGGTAGTAGGGAGAGGCACACTGGTACTCTATCTGAGCGTACAGGTGGTGGAAGCCCTGGGGCAGGGCCTGGACAGCCCCCCGGGGCTCGTCGGCCTGCAGCAGGTGCCCCAGCCCCATGGAGTAGAGCTTGTGGATGGGGGTCTTCCTGGGGGTGAGAGAGGAGGAGAGCAGGGGAACGGACAGAGTTTTATGGCCTACTTGGTTTGCACAAACAAGGAGGTCATGCTGGTGTGTTGCTGCAGTGACAATGATTGTATTAAGATGCTGAATACAGAAATAGTACAAACAACAACGGACAGAGTTTTATGGCCTACTTGGTTTGCACAAACAAGGAGGTCATGCTGGTGTGTTGCTGCAGTGACAATGATTGTATTAAGATGCTGAATACAGAAATAGTACAAAGAACAACAATACATGAATCTTAAATGTAGAAACTATGAACAATATTTAAATTGTGTTTTTGCTTCACCATTGAACTGAGCCATTTTCTCCTACCATCTGCAGAACCTATCGGGTAGTTCTCATTATCAAATATAGATTATAGGTATTGGTTGATAGAATAAAGCATGACACTCATTTTTTGTGTGCAGACAGTGAGTCAGTCATTCATTGTGGATTCAGAGAAGAAGTCAGTGAGACAGTGAAACAGAGTGGCAGGAAGTCAGCTAGACAGAGTGACAGGAAGTCAGTGAGACAGTAAGTAATTTAGTCTGAGTCAGAGAGTGTGACAGTCAGTGCAACACACCTGGATGGAATCTGCAGCGGCAGCACTTTCTGTCTGACCAGCTCTGACACCTTTGGTTCTCTGCAGGCTACACGCACACGCACACGCACACGCACACATGCATGCACGCACGCACGCACGCACACACACAAGCATGTATGCAAACACATGTGTGTACACACACGAACACACACACACACACACACACACACACACACACACACACACACACACACACACACACACACACACACACACACACACACACACACACACACACACACACACACACACACACACACCATCATTATTATTATAAGATCCCATTCGCTGTTTGTGCATAATGCTCTCTGTGCCCTTTCCCTGACAACAACAGTAACATAATGAAGGCCTGGTTGATGAAATAGTTTCCGAGTACCTCGGACGCAGAGCGGCTGCGTGCCGCTCCAGGTGCCGTTGGGCTGGCAGGCTCGGCGGGCCTCACCGCTGAGTGCGTACGAATGGTTACAGGAGTATTCCACCGTCGCTGGAACCAACCCTGGCACGGGCCGGAGGGAGCCGTGGTGTGGGCGGGGCGGAGCCCGGCACATCCCCCCTGGATACCACAGCAGGGGGTTAGAGAAGGGCGGGGGGGGGGGGGGGGGGGGGGGGGGGGTTTGAAGGAAAATGTGAGTTGATAGCTAGTAGCCACGTCTTGGGGGAAGGATGGGATGTTTTCCTCTTGGACTGGCCCTGATGTGCCTGTTCAACTCGAGCACGTCAGATTGTTTTGTTTCGGGGGGTATTCCTTGCCATTCATTCATTTGAAAACAATTCAGCATTCGATTCGATTTTAAAGTTGAATGACCACACTGCCTAGGCGTGTGGTTTGGATTACTTCAATCGTTGGCTGTGTACATTGTACTCTGCTCAACAAATAAACCATGTCTAATAGAAGATGTGGCCTCACCGTCAATGCTGGCGTTGAGATCTTTCTCCTTCTCCTTCTCCTTCTCCTTTTCCTTCTCCTCCTTCTTCTTCTCCTTCTCCTCCTTCTTCTTCTTCTTCTCCTCCTTCTGCTGCCTCTCTTGTTCTTTCACCTCTTTCTCCAGTTCCTCCCTCGCCTTCCCAGCAGCATCCTTCCCTGCTTTTGTGTCTTCGTCTGTCTTTTCGTTTCGGCTCTCTTTCGCACCGTGCGTCGTGGCTTTCCCAGGGGTCTCCTCTCCTTCGCCGTCCCCCGCTCTGTACGGAGTGAACCGGGAGGTGTTGCTCCTGCTTGGTACGGTCTCCATCTCCGGCTCTGGGGGAACCCATGTTTTGTTCACTGTCACGATCTCGTTGCCGTCGGCGGTCCACGTCCGGTTGGCTGTCGGCACAACCTCCGGGGCGACCTCCAACGCTACGTCCAGGACGTTATCCCGCTCAGACAGGGCTATCTTCCTCTCGCTGTCGTTGGGGCTGACCTTGTCTGGGCTGCTGTCCGCCTCCAGCCGCTCCTTCCTCCTCTCCTCCTCCTCCTCCCGCCCCTTATCTCTGACCACTGCTACCTCCGTCACCTCCGCTGTCCCGCCCATCGTGTCGTCAATCACGTCGTTCCCGGCCGTGGTTTCCGTCGAGCGTCCGTCGTTCTCTCCGACCGCCGCTGGGTCGTTGTCTCTGGTTTCCACCGGGTCCAGGCTGTTTAAGATGTCTGTCCAGTCTCCCTCCAGGGCGTCACCGCGTCCGCGGGGGTCTGGGGAAAACGTTCTCCTCTCCTCTGTGTCAGGTACCTCCAGAGTGTTGATGACGGACGGCTCTCCATGGCCTCCCGTCGTCGTGTTTCGGTGCTCTGCATCGACTTCATGCCCGTTGACAGCCTCCGTAGTATTAACCTCTCTCGTGTTAACTTCTGTAGTTGTAACCTCGGTCGTATTAACCTCAGCTTTGTTCAACTCCGTTGCGTTCACCTCTGTGGCATAAGCCTCGGTGGTGCTGCTAACCTCTGTAGTATTAACCTCTGTAGCATTAACCTCTGTAGTATTAGCTTCTGTCGTCGTAGCTTCCGTCGTGTTAGCCGCGGGTGCATTGGCCTCAGTCGTATGAGCCTCTGTCTTCGTAGCCTCCGTTGTGTTAGCCTGGCCTTCAGTAACTTTGACGGCTACATTGGTCTCCATGTGTCTTCCTGGTTCCTCCAGTGTGTTGTTCACTAGGAGTCAAACAGAAAGAGGGTGCTTTACTCAACTTACAGTGAATTGAGACACATGTAATTAAGAAGCTTAGGCCTTCTTGCTTATCAATGACGACGTACAGTGAGACAGTGTACATGTGGATCAAACCCAGGACCTTTTGGACATGGTGGACACCTTTTGGACATGGTTTCGACAACCAGCTCGTCAGGAGCAGCTAAGGTGTAAGTTGTCTTGCTCTGGGACACCTCGACACTCGGCTAGGAGGAGCCAGGGGTTGAACTAGCAACCTCCCGGTTACCAGGCAACCCACACTACCTCCTGCGCCATATGCCGCCCGACAGCTTTGCTTTTTATCTCAATAGCAGCACGCCATAACGGGACTGAAGTAACCCTAGATAACATCTCCTGGCTCAGAGACGGTTAAGTGCAGAGTCTGTACATTTGGCCTAAATTACACCTCTGTCAAACAGGTATTAACATCTGGGCTCTTACGGGGCCTTACCATTAACATTTAGGGCATTGAGCAGACGGCGATTGAGCACACCGACGGCGGAGTCAACCCTGCAGGGCAACCCAGCAAGGCACCCACCAGCTCGTAAGGAGCAGTTAGGGTGAGGTGTCTTCATCAGGGACACCTCGACACTTACCTTTGCTACAGAGGGCCGGGGTTCCGCTCCAGGTGTTGTTGGGCAGACAGGTCCGCTGGGAGCCGCCAGTCAGCTTGTAAGGCCGGTAGCAGAGGTACTGCAGGGCGATCAGCACGTCGTTGGGCCCGTACACCAGGAAGTGGTCCCCGTGGGCCGGCTTGGGCGGGAGGGAACAGGACTGCTCCACTGGTACTGATGGTTGGGGGGGGGGGGAAGAGAGCAAGAGAGAGAGAGAGCCAGAGAGAGATATTGATAAATGGATGGCTATTTTGGTTGCTACAGAAATAGATGGGTATATAACTGAAGTATGAATAAAGCAACAGAATACATGCAAAAGTAAAATAAACAAAATATATGAATAGAATAATTATTTAAGCTATATTATAAATGTTATCATTCAGATCCCCACTAGGGACCGTTGGGGAGGTCGGAGGAGGAGGAGGAGGAGGAGGAGACGGTTGCTAGGTTACCACACTGGGAGTCGGAGGCGCTCCAGGTGCCGTCCAGCAGACAGACGGCCGAGCGGGGGCCCCGCAGCTGGAAGCCCAGGTCGCAGTGGAAGGTGACGCGGGCCCCTGAGTGGTAGAACACCCCCTGGGTGGAGCCGTGGGCGGGGATGGGGGGCCGGCGACACCCCACCACTACACACACAGGTACATGAACGCACACAGAGACACACACAGATACATGAACACACACAGACGCACACTTAAAAAGATTCACACTCACACAACCACATACACGGATACACACATAACCATAGTTACACGCACACACATAGGTACACACATACACCTATCTACACAGATACATACAGATAAACATGTGCAGAGATACACATATACACATAGATACACACATATACACAGATACACGTGATGATCAATATTAAAGCATTAGGTTTACAGGAGCAACCTGTAACCTTTCAGCTAGTTCAAGTATTTGTCTACTTTTACTCTTTGTTTACAAGAATCGGACATGAACTTAATTACATCAACACTCACATATACTCCCACACATGCACACACACAAACGCACACACATGCACACACGCACGCACGCACGCACACACACACACACACACACACACAGACACACACACACACACACACACACACACACACACACACACACACACACACACACACACACACACACACAGTGAGAAGGCAGCCGGAGAGAGAGTTAAAGTCCAGGAGTTCCCAGTTCCTGTCTCATACGCGGACCCAGAGCCGTAAACAAAGCACAGCCTCCAATCTTCCAGCCATTAATTAATCATTCCGCCCACAGTGGTGAAGCTCTTAACTGCTCTCTGTGACATAAACACATGGTCTGGAACACAGGAAACAGGCTGGCCTGCTGTAAAACGCCTTGTAAAGCAGTGTTTAATAGAGTCAGTAGCACAGTTCTGGGACGGCTAATGGGGGGTTGCTACTATGTGTTGTTATTATTATGATTCCGGCTGGAAGACACGCAAGAAGGGCTTCTGCAGGTGGGTTACACACATCTGGGATCGAACTCGGAAACTTTCCACTGAGCGCGGAAGGCCCTGCAGCCAGCTTAGACTTTATATCACACCGGAGAGAGATGTGGTCCTGGTTTGAAAACTATAAATGCTGTCCGAGCAGGCAGCTGTCAGAGAATGACTGGGTACGGTACGTGGCGAAGGCAGAGTATCTGGAGTGAGTTGTGTTCATGGGCGTCTCCTCCAAAGACAAAGCTGGCCCGTGTTACAGTGGTGAGCTGGTTCCCCCATCCGTTTTATGGACTCTGATTCAGCCCATAGAGCAAGACTATGTGGCAGTGGCAGGGGAGAAAAACAACAGCATAGACCGGGGCTGACAGTGGGTCGTTGTTGCGGGGCTCCTATAGTCGGGGGGGCCCGAGTTGTAATGGGCATGGAATAACACAGGCTCATATCCAGGCACCCATAAATAAAATACTTTATGAGCCACATTGACTGTGGCTGCACCCTTAGGAAACAATGCCCTGCAGGAGAGAGGGAGGGAGAGAGAGAGGGGGGGGGGGGGGGGGAGAGAGATGGAGTGAGAGGGGGAGAGAGCGCACGCGAGAGAGAGAACGAGAGAGAGAAAGAGAGAGAGGGAGAGAGGGAGAGAGAGAGATGTGGAGAGAGGGAAGGGGAGTGGGAGAGAGAGAGATGGAGGGGGAGAGAGAGGGGGGAGAGGGAGAGAGAGAGTGAGAGAGAGCAAGAGAGAGTGTGAGGGAGAGAGAGGGAGGGGTGTGGACTTGGTTGTCTGGGAGACCAAAGCTGTTTTCCTAAAATTTCCAAAACCTAACCCAGACAATTTTGAGCAACATGTTTTCTTCCTTTTTTTCTTAAGCACACATACCTTCACTTCACCCAGCCCTGCAAGTCAATTTGTTTTCTGCTTTATTTGTGTGTGTGTGTGTGTGTGTGTGTGTGTGTGTGTGTGTGTGTGTGTGTGTGTGTGTGTGTGTGTGTGTGTGTGTGTGTGTGTGTGTGTGTGTGTGTGTGTGTGTGTGTGGGCGCATGCTCGTGCGTGTGTTCTACTGTACTCATGTAGCAGAAGGCGAGCTTATTTCTTATCCCGGTACATTTCCTGCAACTGTCATGGGTTCACTGTGGTCTGTAACTCATCCGTCAAAAACCCCCTTCACACATTTCCCAAACAGCTGATGGGCCGGAATCTGTGACAGACTAAGGAGTAAGGCGGGCGGGCAGCTGGTGCTGAAACTCATCCAAACCCCAGAATCCTCCCATGTGACTCCAGACCACAGCTGAGAGGACTGGGGGGGCAGGGGGGGGGTGGGAGGTCGCTCATCACAGCCTCCACTCCATATGTGTGTCACACAGCGTTTCATAAGTCTATTGGCAGCCCCAAAGGCATCAAATTACTTTAAAATGCTATAAATGTAGGTTTTACAGATATATATTATATCAAAAACTGCAAGCCAAATTTAGATGTGATGACATCATTAAGGGACAAATAAAAATAGAAATAAAAACTTATAGACCAGTAATTGCAGATATGACTGTTGGTTTTGGGTTTGCTGGTTTTGGGTTAACGTTGGAAGCGGTGCTTACCGCCTAAAAACCACGCATAATAGGGCGAGTGACTCACCGTTTTCACACCTCCGTCCCGTGTAGCCAGACAGACAGGCACAGTAGAAGGAGTAGGAGGTGTCCAGCACGCAAGTCCCATCATGCAGACACGGAGAGGAGCTGCAAGCTGGGGAAAAAACAAGCATGTTTATTGCTGCCACACAAAGCTGGACATTTGTTCCAGGAGTCACAGCGATTCTCCTCACGGTATATTAACGGCCTGGTTAAGAAAACCCAAATTTAGATTCTAAAAGATTCATGCAACGTGCGTGCGTGTGTGCGTGCGTGCGTGCGTGCGTGCGTGCGTGCGTGCGTGCGTGCGTGCGTGTGCTTGTGTGCTTGTGTGCATCTGTTTGTCTGTCTGTCTGTCTGTCTGTGTGGGTGTATGGCTGTCTGTCTGTAGGATTTCAGTAAGTCTTTGCATGTTGATTTGTATGTGTGTGTGTGAGTGAGTGTGTGTGTGTGTTTGTGTGTTATTCTCAGCTGGTGCTTTGATACATGTTATTAACAGGAATGTAGGGCTTCAAACCCAGTACCTTTTCGTTGGCAGTTGGACCCCCTGGCCTAGCCAATACACTATTGCACCGCAAACAATGTGTTTTGATTTCAGTAGTGTATGATTAAGGTTGTTAATTTTAACATGAACGTAACCCTAACCCACAACCCTACCAGAACTCTCCTGGAACGTGGCGAAGAAGCCATCAAAGTTCTTGTAGCCGTCGGAGACGAAGAGGACGTGCAGCGTGTTCCCCGAGCTCTGGATCAGCCCGGGTCGGGTGTTCCCACAGAACCGACCGATGACCTGCGAGTTGATGCTGTCGCCGTCTCGGATCTCCACGTAGTCATAGCGACAAGAGTGGTCAAACTCTAGACTCAACATCATGAACCTGATAGAAGAAGAAGAAGAATCAGAATCAGAATCAGAATCAGAAGAAGAAATGTGTTAAACCTCAGTTACCCTTGAGATCATTCCTTTGCCCGAGCATTGAACTTTAAACCTCCAGTGATCCGCTATGTTGTTGCAGGGCCTCTCCAAAGCCAAAAGAGATCTGAACTTCCAACTTGGACAGGAGAAGACTTCTTAATATCTTTCTAAACCAGCTGAATCACAATCAATGAAAGACAAAACTATGAAATGGTTTGTGATTTGTACATTGTGTTTGGCTGCGACTAACGGTTTGATGGAGCTGTGGACCACAGATGAGCTGGGGTTACCACAGTCTGACAGAGTGGCAGGCAGCGTGGCGCGGTAAGCTCTGCTAAGCTACAGCCAGCGGGAGAGTAATGAGCTGTAGTCGGAGCCATTGAATGGGCTAACAACACGGACAGAGTTCCAGCCACTTTTACACACCTCAATTATTTGAATAGAGATGTTGTCTGTGCCAGTATATTCTTTTTGCGGAAAATCCCTAAGGCCGAACCCTTCTGAGAGCTGAACCGATAAAATGTTCAGCTCTGAACAAAAGGGGTTATTTCTGAAAGGAACCAAGATAAATGACAGGTTGATTTAAGTTAATCGTTCAAGAATTTAGTTCTTTGATAAGAAATGTAACTTATATCAATCGTTCATTCTACAAGAGGACGTTTTTGACACGACACACCATTGCTCACTTCTAATAATCCATAATTTCTGGTGGTAAAGAAACAGTATACTAAACAAATAAAGACAGGTGCTGCAAACAAAGGCAAAGCTGGCAATAAACACCTCCCAATCGAACAACTGCAGAGCAAAATGGGAACTAATAGCAGCCTTAATTGGTTGCTGTCTCTTCAAATTGATATCAGCGTAAGACCTTCTGGTGAATATCATTTAGTACAAATAAACAACTCATTACAATTGAATGATTGGTGGATGTTTTCTTTGGGAATGTGTTTACTCAGGCGGATGTAGAAACGTACTAATGTTGTTGTGGTATTTAATCAAACTTATACAAGGCTGTAATCAAGGTCACAAAACAACAATTGTCTGTAGCTAAAATGGAATTGACGTTTGGGTTTCTTCAGATTTTTATTATTGCATGACACAAACTCTCATGTAGTTTTTTGGGCCTTAGATTAAAGACACAATGTGTAACATTTCAAGTAGCTTGCAGCTCCTAATAACCTCGGCATAGCTGTAGAGTCAATACTGATCGATAGGGATTTCCATAATATTGTAATAATGTTTTCAATTTAATCACATCATTACTCACGCAAAGCCAGAGCTAGTTTGCGTCACACAGTTGCACAGCCAGTAAGTGTTGCCAGAACACTCTTATTGAGTGCCTTTAATCCTGTGAGTGTGTTTTGAATACAGAGGAAGGAATGAAGCAGGTAATACAAGGGTTTGTTGCTGCCAATAAATCAAGACGCCCAACCTCATAAGTTTCCATCAACTCCAAACGAGGCCTTGGCAGAGCGCTGGACTATTTCACTTAACGCTTCCGTGGCATTTACACCATCAGGGGCCATAAAAAATGAAATTTCTGTGTACTCTGGGAACAGTTCATTTCATCTATACGGGAATCGTCCCTTTTTTGGACCGGGCCAATACTTTCCATAGTTAACCACGGCTGTGAAGTTGAAAGGGCTTTCAATATGCACCTGGAGAAATACTAGGAATTAGTAAAAGCCTATGATGGCAACGTGCAACGAAGCGCAAACTGCATTAAAGCCTGCGGCCTGACTGCTTCGACATCGTGCCCTTCGTATTTTAATGCTCCACACGGCAGTGCTTATTGAAAAGTGAATAGGAAAACGTAATGGAAAGAACGGCAGCAATAGCTTATCCCATTACGAAAGTAGCCAGTGGTCTTCAGTGGCTCTGGGGCCTCTGACTTCACTGCCGAGGCCCAAGGTGTCCAAAGTAAATGGAAATGATTTCACTGGGCAGGGAACTGAATAGCTCTAACAGATGGGCTAACTCAGAGCTCCTCTGTGGCTGTTTCCTTTCTGCCTCGTGTTTGTCCTCGCCTGATTGGTCTGCCCTGCTTGGCCTCTGTTGAACTCCTCAAGGTCCCCTGGATGGAGGAATTCTGTCTCAAGGGTTTGTTCGTTTGCATTTGGGTTTCGCTCTCTCCTGAGGGGCAACCGTTATCCCACCCGTTACCCCACACCTCTCTTACGCACATGTTGAATGTTGTACGTCCTGGCACTTAATGTACGCACTTGTGTACGTTGTACGTCCTGGAACTTAATTGATGCACTATTTGTATGTTGTTCGTCCTGGCACTAAATGTACGCACTTATTGTATGTTGTTCCTCCTTGCACTTTAATATAGTACTTAGCATTGTAAAGCATCTTATCTTAGCTATCTTATTTGAGTACGGGCTATGGGTTAACTTAGCGATTGTAAGTGCTTGGCACATGGTTCTATGAACATCCTAACTCTACCGACAGCGCTATATTGTTGTTTCTCTTTCCTCTGACAAATGTACTTATTAAGGTAAGTCTCCTTGGATAAAAGCGTCTGCTAGATGCCTTAGATATTACTGGAAATGAGTGAGTGATCTGGTGCAGTAGAGTGGCGAGTGAGAGTGTAGCGTTGGGGGAACCTGAAGTCGATGGTGAAGGCTCGGTCCACCTGCACGGTCCACTCACAGCGGGCATTGTTGGGGTAGCTCTCCAGAACCAGATGTCCTTGTCGTTTACGTACCACTCCCCCGCACTCTGGTAGAAATAACAACACACAACGCGGGGGAGAGTTTTTTTGGCGGTCTGCAAAACAATTTGTGCGTACATGGCTAAAGGTTAGGGTTTCTGCTGCGAGGCTGAGGGAAAATGGAGCTCACCGGCCTGCTACTGCGATAGAAGCGAACACACAACCCACAATGAATGTGTGTGTTGACACAGGGCCAACATATCCGGGTGACAGATTCCAGCTTGTGAGGAAAGGTCCGTTTTCCTGTGCCCCATGGCATTGGTTTTGCATATAGTAAAGTGTTGTTTCATCCATCCAAACATTACCTTAATTATAGCCACGATTTGGGGGGTGTTGTCATGGAACGTTAACATATTCGCTCGCTGACACCGCAGAACCTTCAGGCCATGTTCCGAAGCGGGGAAAATTCGTAGGACATGATGATGTGTTGCACACTTAAGATAGTAAAAGCAGAAAACAATACACAGGAAGAAAGCAACACGTTGCGGAGACAAATGTGTCGGCCAGGGGAAAGTGCCACGAACAGAGATGAATTGAGGCCACTGGGATAAGGGAGGAAAGGGGAGGGAGGGAAGGGTAGGGAAGGGGAGGGAGGGAGGGAGGGGGAGGGAGAGAAGGGGAGCAAAGGGGAGGGAGAGGAGGGGAAGGAAGGGGAGGGAGGGAGGGGGAGGGAGAGAAGGGGAGCAAAGGGGAGGGAGAGGAGGGGAAGGAAGGGGAGGGAGGGAGGGGGAGGGAGAGAAGGGGAGCAAAGGGGAGGGAGAGGAGGGGAAGGAAGGGGAGGGAGAGGAGGGGAGCGAAGGGGAGCAAAGGGGAGGGAGAGGAGGGAAGGGGAGGGAGGGAAGGAGAGGGAAGGGGAGGGAGGGACGTCAAGGGAAGGTGAGGGATGGAGGGGGAGGCAAGGGGAGGGAAGGGGAGGGCGGGTGGTAGAGGGCTGAGGGGGTTTGGAGGGTACTCACGCAGGCAGTCCCCCCCAGACCAGCCAGGGCGGCACTCGGCGCAGAATTTCCCTCTGATGAAGAAGTCGTCGCGGGGACCCCAGGTCCCATTGTTGCACCGCTTACAGTTCTCAAAGATACTGCACCCTGAGAGAGAGACACACACGTGGTCGAAGAGACAGACACATGGTCGGAGAGAGAGACACATGGTCGGAGAGACAGACGTCAGGCAGACAGACACTCAGACAGACGGTCATACAGGCCGACAGACAGACAGACAGACGGTCATACAGACAGACAGACAGACAGACAGACAGACAGACAGACAGACAGACAGACAGACAGACAGATAGTTGGACAAACACTCAGGAAGACAGGGGGACTGTAAATAGAAAAGGCCCACTTGCATGACAGCCAGTAGTGTGTGCGTCACTGTCAACTCTTAACTTTTCTTTTCCTGAACTATTTGAACCCTTTCAAAGAGCTGGCCCTGGTTCACTTCCCGGCGGACTGGTGAACTCATCAGGGTGATCTCCTTCAGAGAGCATGGACAGACGCCGATGCTTAAACCAGACGTGAGGCAGAGAAGGACATCACTTCCAAAACGACTGCTCGGCGGAATGAATTTTCCCTTCCTTTGCTGATCACAGCCTTGATTTTTTTTGCGAGGAAGGAACTTACTGATGGAATTATGCAACATGAAATACAGTCTACTTCTGTGCTTTTACAGTACAACGTTATGGACAGTCATCATTCGACTATAGACAGCTGTTACTGTAAAATAAATGGATAAAACTTGTGAAACCGGAAAGCCAAAAGGAAATGATTCCAGGTGTTGTTTGAGCTCATGAACATGGAATCCAATGTGAGGAAAAGTGCACCACACTCTTCATACATTTATAAATATAAAAAAAATGAGTACGTAAGGAGTGCGGCGCTAAGCCCACCTGGGTGGATGATGCAGGGGTCACACTCGTTGATGGCGTTACGGCAGCACGGCACGGCGTAGCCCACGCGGGTGCCCTGCAGCGGACATTTACACCGGATGACGTCATACTCGCAGCAGTTGCGGCACATCACGCTCCACTCCGGTCCAGGGCAGTGGTCGGAGAAACCGTACCTGTAGTCTGAGGAAAGACCACAACGGCCGTGTTAGTGCGAGTACTTTTGGCTACTTTATGTTAGTGATTACTTCGTTTTTTATTGTTTAGGGAAAAGTTCAGCTCCCCTTTCCTTTAGATATAATATTTATAATACAGTTAGGCATTGGTTACAAGATGGCTGATTCTGATTAGTACTGATGTTTATACATTTTTCTAGTTATTTATCGGAGAGAGGTGGATTCCAGCGAGTATGCTTCTTGATATCTGACTTGTATTTACTCTCACAATCTGACTCATTATTCTGTTGAATAATGGAAACATACCAGAACAGCTGTCATGGAAACAGAATTAGGGATAATCACAACAGGCTTTTCATTTGTGTTTTTAGTGGAAACGTCAACTGTCAGGCCCCGCAATGCCTTTTACTGGTTCCCATCTAAATCAAATCAGTTGGGTAGTCATCACTACGTAGAATACATTGAAACAGATTAGGAAATAATTGTGGTCTTGACAGTGAAGACGAATATCAGATAGGAGCCACAAATGTTGTGTCTGGCACCTAAATCCAGTCACAGCGCAAAACAACTAATATTTTTCTCAATCTTATTGCTTGCACACTCTTTATATCTGAGATGACACTTAGTTACGCATTATATGATCATGATATGATGTTGGTTTTAGATCATCTTGCTTTTGTCTTGTGATACGGCTGGGCTAGCATCATGTGCCTCGCATGCTGAAGCAACAGTTCTTATGGTCTCCGATGTTGGAAAACATCTGATGACTGAATACTCAAAAACAAAATAAATCTAGCCACAAACACAGACACAGCAGAGGACATGTGCGTCCTGTGTGGGTGTGGGTGTCCCCCCTTGCAAACAGAAAAAACAACTGAATGGAGGTCCATACAATGCGAAGCGTGTAAGAGACTTCTGTTTTGGGGTGGTGTTGCTCCGTCCGTCCGGCGACTGGGTTCGGTGCTGTGCTGCACAGATGTGGTGAGAAAGCTGAAGCATTTCTCTGCAAAATATTTATGCATTTCTACAGCAGACTTCGGATTAAAAAAACATGGATGATAGCCTACTGCTGCTAGGAATTTGCTCTTCTCCTCAGGAATGTCTCCTCATCCTAGGAAGATGGTCTGCTGGTTCGGCCTGCGTTTCCACCATGGAATGTAACCTAATCTGCATGAAAGCCATGCCGTTAAATCCCTGGCTCTTCTCTGGTACTCTCACTGTCTGTTATCCATCAAATATTTTGGTATATTTTCCGGATTCTGATTATTTAAACCTTCATTATGTCAATTTTTTATTCACTCCATTATTCCATATCCGAAAAATATCTGAACTAGAAAGTTTCTTGACAATTAAATGCAGCCATCCATGAGTCAAATTAGCCAGGGAATATTTCCCCCACCATGGAAGATAGATCCAGCCGTAAGTGTAGCTACAATTCAAGCCACTAGAGGCTGCTTATAGGGAACTAAAATAGTGCAGGTTTAATACGTAAGTTAGAGGGATAGACTTAAGAGTTAAGTCATCAACATTCTAGCCAATCAAGGATGCTAAAAGGAACTCATCTGTTGCGTAATGTTTTCACCAGTCTTCTGTGACTATCCCATTTCTGTTTGTTGCTGGTGGACTAAACACTTTGTTTGAATTAGGTTGTTTTGTTGTATCCAAGATTAAAATGTCACAATGTCTATTCTGAATGTTTATTTGCCAACCCCTCACGCACCACAAGCATCTTTCAACATCACCGAGAAGTGGTGACTAATATTCTGAGCCTGTTTTATATTACATTAATCCTTTATCGGCCTAATCCTGTTTTTTAGTTCCTTAATTTGTAAACATATTCCGAGAACATGATAGCATTCTCTGTTAACTGCAACCACAAAGCAAATTCATCTTTGTCTCTGGAGGATTATAATTCCATGTTTCTGGAGTCTTATGAAACGCTTGTGTTGTCATGACCACAAATCTCCCCTCCAACATGTTGACGTTCAATTGAAGTGTCTTTTGGGTGGATCAAATGCTTAGGTTTATTTACTGCTGTCCTTTCATCGCCTCAATGTTATCCTACATCATTTATACTTTCTTTAGCTTTGTGGCATAGTGGTGCAATGTATGAGTCTGAATGAGTGTGAAAATATAGTGTGGGTTGTCAAGACAGAAGTCTAAAGTGAACCTATTAGGCAAGCAGCAGGTGTCCAGCAGCCCTCGGACTGCTTGCTGTCGGACAGCCGGTGAGTGGGCTAGGGTCTAAGTGAGTGAGATGTCAGATGACAGCTCTTAAATGGCCCTGCCAGGCCTGAACAGGTGTTTCATATTCAAGGTTCCCTCCCTAAAACTAAAGTACAACCGAGCAAGGAAGAAGAAGTCAACACATTTGTGTTGGAACTTGTGTCCACCCTTTCGCTTAGGAAAACACAAAGAGCCTACGTCGTCAGTTTGCTCTGACTATTTTCTGCGTGTTTCCTCTGGACAACCCTCAGGACCGCAGTCATCTGTGGAATGAAGACATGTCGCAACTGAGAGGTCCTCTTTGTTTTTGTTTCTTTTTTACACCATGCAAAATCCCTTTTCTTCAAGCTTGAACTTCCCTCCCCTGGATCTTGGTTTCCTCCTTTCGGAGTAAAATGTAGACCAATGAAAGTTGTCTTTTAAAGTTTTAAAGTTTTTTAGTGTACTTTTAATGGTTAATGATGGCTGGAACTGCAGGAGCCCATACAGCATTTTCCTTATTTAAGTTGGCACACTATCAGTTCATGTTAAAAGCAGTAAGCTTACCTAGCATGTGCTTTTCAGTTCGCTTTACTCAACATTTTAGTTTTCCATAGTGGGTTGTGTGCTGCATTAAAAAATATATACTTCATTGTTTGTAATGACACAACCATGCATGGAATAAACCCAGCAGAGACCAAATCCCTTAACCTGCCCATAAGGGGGTGGTGGGGGGGTTTCAATAGCCCAGCATGCTGATCCTATAACTAGACAGTATATTGGACAAAATAGGAACCAATGATTCAAGCGCAAAAGTTCTCCAGTGTTAAAAATGAATGAATTCAAACTCTATTGCTATTCTACAGTTTATGGATTATTATTATGTTCTTTTTTATATGAAAAGGGTAGACCAGAAAGAGAGAGAGAGCTGGTTTAATCTGTGAACTTTTCTGCAGTCCAAGTCATCCGGGCCTGAGCAGGCAGCTGGTCCTGATTGAGTTGTGTGCGGGGGGGTGGGGTCTCTCCTAGAGGTCTCAGAGGTGAAAGGAGCCCACTACCGTGGGTCTAGAGACGGCGTTGACTGCTCTACCGCTGAGCCCCGGTGGACATCGCCGTTCCGCCTGATTCACAGCGCGCCACCAGGACAGTTTAACAGAGTTTATGAGCCCATCTGGAAATGTGGTGACAGCGTCCACCTCAGAGACAATGCAGCTTACTCAAGAGTGTCACTCACTTGGAGGAGGCTTTCGACCGGCATTTAAACATTTGGCTTAAGGGGACATTTTAAGGCTATTTACCGGGGAAAATATTACTTCATCGTTCAATTTCATAAGCGTTTTTCTTTTTTTTTTTATCCTGGCAGCCCTATCTCTCGTTAAGCAGGGAACCAATAATATGAATGCAGTGGTGTTAAATATTGCTGCGTGGACATTTTCCCGGCCCGTCCGGAGCTGTGATTTTAGTGGCCAGTAAGTGTCCAGTAATGACACATCTGTCAAGCTCTCAGCTCCACACCTGCTCTTAAGAGTAGACTCGATCATTAACTCATTTTTAAGGGGGACTTTACTAGGTTGGGGTCAAATGGTAAAGAAGACATGCACAGGTGTGACTGAGAATGCAAGAGAGAGCGGAGACCAAAGTGAGGGATTGAATGGGTGAGTGAGACAGAGAGTGAATAGGAGTGAGAGTAATAGTGAATAAATGAGCGAGTGAGCGAATGACCAGTGAGTGAGCGAGTGAGTAAGCGATAATAATGAGTAAATTAGTGAATAAGTGAGTAAGTGGTTGAATGAGTGAGTGGTTTCACATTTCATTGTTAGACTATATGTTTGAGTTGCCTTCAACAGGAATGCTTGGCACGAAAACCATTTTTAATAAAGAGCAGTTTTACACTTAACCCAGAGCTGACAACATAATTGGTTGCGTGGAAATAGCTTAGTTTGTAATTATCATTCCATATGAAGCTTCCCACAAGGCAGCAAATGGGAGCCTTATGGTTGATATATGGAGAGTTTTGGGTACTCAAGTGTTTTTCAAATTCATTAATACTGTATGTACTGGCCCTCTCATAGTGCATGACTTTTGGCCTTAAAAATATAATTTCATGTAATTAGCCAAAATGATCGTGTTAGACTATACTGCTTTAGGGTTTGTATAGTAATACATACGGGCGCAGGAAGATAGTGTTTACTTTGATATACCTTTGTTAAATTGCGTTTGAATGCAATGCTGAAATATTGTGCTGAATTAAATATAAAGGGCCCCACTGTAATCTATTTAGAGTTTACATTTGTTTCCATGCATTACACAATTGCAGCCATTTTCAATCCAGTTATGGTTTCATTATTTAATCTTCAACATAGCCTTTGCCTTTTGTCCCTACAAGACCCCACAGCGGTTAAGACAGCAATATTGTAGGCATGAGACAGATACCCCCATCACAGTGTATCGGCTGTAGTCGTGTATTCATTGCTTCTCGAATACTTTTATCGTCGAGTTGACTCAAAAATCAAATTTCTTTTACTTTTATTTTGAAGGCCATGTTCCTTTAAGCAGCGAGGGTGGACCCCAGCAGACCTGTAGAGGCCAATCAGAAACCACACAAATTACATCGTATGGCCCCTGTTGATTCCCTCCCCTAGATCGGACCCCTCCAATGCTCTCGGCTCTTTGCGGGCCACGGGGTATCCTAAGCAGCTTTGATTCGGGGCCAGACGCTGACATCATGGTGACTCTTGGAAGGGTTGTGTGGATGTGTGGGTTGTGGATCTTATTGGTTTCCTTGGGGGCCGGTGTCAGATGTGTGGCACTGGGCCTGACTGTACTGCTGAGGCAGCAGGGTTGTATGGCTGTATGGTGGACTCATCTCATACAACGGTGTGGTGGCGCTCATTCAATTGTTCATGCCTTCGCTCCAATCATTACATTCACGAAAATATATCAGCATTTTAGTCGCATTTTTTAAACATATTCCTAGATTTGTGTGTCTGTGTGTGTGTTTGTGTTTGTGTGCGTGTTATAGTGTGAGTATGTGTGTGTGTGGATGTCTGTGCGTGTCATATCACACACACACCCACAGACAAACACACACACTAGAGTCATCAAAAAATATCTGGACGAGCCCCCATTTTGTCAGGACCACTTGGTTCAAGTAGAGCTGACATGAACGAGGAGACCACGCTGATCACAAAGGAATAACAATATTCATTAAACTAACTATACACAACCGTAATCAGTAATGAGAAGCCAAACAAAAAGTGTAGTGCATATCAGTGTAATGTAGTGCAACGCAGAATACGGTAATGATCGAAGAGCAAGGCTGCAGCTAGCCTTTCAGCATCTGGCCGGAGCCATGAGAGAGAGCGCGAGCCGATGGGAATGGCTTCTTTTATCTCCCGTCCAATCAACCCAATCATGGACCTGGCACGGCCCATAGCACCAGCTCCCCTATTGGTGAGGGAGAGAATAGCAGGCAATAACAACCCGCAAGGGAGAGAGGCACACCAAGCACGGCAAAGCCGGGCGTGGCAGGCATCATCTCCTCCACGCTGGCAGACTGCCAACTCTTTCTGGAAGGATAACGCCCGGAGTCCGTTGAGATGAAAGCTCCTGAGCCAGCGGGCTGTCGTTCTCTGACCTTGTCTCTTAGTTCACTACCTGGGGAGCCCGGGTCCTCTTTGAGTTCAGCGCCAAAGGCAGCAGACACTGCTGCTGTCAGCTGGTCTGTGCTTGAGATTGACTTGACGTCTGCTGCTCTGCTGTTTATCCACCCCTAGGGGGATTCTGAAGTACTGCAATGGGGAAACAAGGAGAACGCAGGAGAATCTGCAAAAACAAAAGCTCTTGGCTTTACCTGTTGGTTAAATGGTAAACGGACTGCATTTAAACAGGGCTTTTCTAACCAGTGGCCACTCAAAGTGCTTTACAATATTGCCTAACATTCATGCACACATTCACACACCGACGGAGGTGTCAGCCATGCAAGGAGACAGCCAGCTCGTCAAGGGCAGGTGTTTTGCAGAGGCACGCCTTGACACTCAGCCAGGAAGAGCCGTGGATCAAACTAGCAACCTTCCGGTTACCAGCCAACCTGCTCTCCCTCCTGAGCCACATACCGCCGCCATGTGGCACGTGGCTCGGATGCGTTGGGCTCAGATGCTTTGTACACCTGAATTATTTAATGGATTGATTGATGGATTGTTCATCATTCAGGATCAAAAGCAACCGTGCAGCCTGAGCGATAAAAAGGCCCCTTTCTGTGTCAACAGAGCTTCAAGGCGTTTCAATCAGGAGAGGGGCTCTTTTTTAGATGAAGGTAGCGTTTGTGTACCACAGCGCTGCCATAGCAGTGATTAATGGTAGTCATGATTCACGTCTGTCTGTGTGACGTTCACCACAGCAAAGCCGGTCTCTGTTTCCATGGCTCCTGTTCAGGGGGTGCGGGTCCTCCAGGGGTCGATACAGCTGCACGGTGCAGGCAGGAACACGCCGGCCTCGTCCTTATTGTCTTCTAAAGGTTTTACATGAGCCAATGTGTCATGGCCCGCGTCTGCTGGATTAACCGTTTCCTTGTGTTGCTGAGCACAGCGGCTTATATGACACTCGCATGCCACGGAAAATAAAGACTTTATGGCTTGTATGTGGGTTAGGGTTTGTGTGCGTGCGTGTGTTTGCGTAATTGTGTGTGCGTCTACCTGCCTGTTTGTGTGTGTATGTGTGTGTCTGTGTGTGTGTGTGTGAGGGTGTGTTTGTGTCCGAAAGCGTGTTTGTTTGTGTTTATCTATCTGTATGTGTGTGTGTGTGTGTGTGTGTGTGTGTGTGCGTGTACGTGTGTGTGTGTGAGTCTGAATATATATATATATATATACGTCTGCGTCTGTGTGTGCACCAGTCTTTGTTTTTGGGTTTGGGTGTGTGTGTGCGACTCCCCTTCCATGGAACAGGAAACCTCTGAGGGAGCAAAGCAGGCATGCAGAATAACCATGCTAAACACACACACAATTACTTTCTTTCTCCTGAAAACCAAAAACCGAAAAAGTCCATAAAAAACGCTGTCACTCAATGACGTCATTGTGTCGAGTGGCCTGGATCGCCATGGCGATTGTGGGTCAGATAGCCCTGTCGTAGCTTTGTTTGTTTTCAATTCATCATTTCAAACCCCGGCCCCAAACATATACACACACAACTGCATCTGAACGCTTGCCCGGGTCAAACGCCATATCACAATCACACGCGCACACACGCACGCAATCACACACACACACACACACACACGCACACATGCACACAGACACACACACACACAAAAACAGAAGGAGCGAGAAAAATACCATATCATATTTTCATAACCACAGCTTCTTGCCCGAGACTGAGAAACAAGCCAAACACTAACAACATGTCCAAACCTCCCTCCACAGCCCAGTATCCCCATCCCCATTCAGCTGAGCACACGTGCAATCATTACCGCCTCACGCCACGTTGGGGGGTGACTCACGGCCATCAAGACCATCGCACAAAGCGCATGCCAGTTTGTTAGCGAGCTATGCCCCGCAGTGAACAACACATGGAACACTTAAGCCCCACAACTCGCCCCGGCTCTTTAAACTCATCCTGGTGTTTCCTGAGGACCCGGGATGATGAAAACACAGCGTAATGCCCTCAGGCGTGTTAATCGTCAGCTCGTAACTCTTCCCAGGTCTGCCCCGGCTGGGCTGTCAGCGCCGGGGCTGAGGTGTGGGGGGGAGGGGGGTGGCTGGTGTAGTCGTTTAGTGAGTGCATGCTTCCCATACACACTCTCCCGGCAGCGACCGCCAGATAAACGACAAGTGCGACCCCTCTTATCGGCGTCATAGCCGTCAGGATACGGCTGTGGGCGGACGGTGTTTCCAGTTGAAGGCATCACCAAAAGTAACAGCGGCGCTTTTACTTTAAAAGCAACCGGAAAAACACCAGGAGGACAGAACAGCAAACTCACTGCCAAGCCTCCCACGGCCCCACCACCGGCTCCCCATCCACCGAGCGGAATGTGCGGTTTTAACATCGGAAACATTGCATCCCCCCCGCCGCCATCCCAAACCCTGGCCCGTGCTTCAATCTCTCCCTCCTTTGTCCTCCTCGGATTGAACCGTGCGCTCTAACACCTACAACAGGATCCCACTCACCGCTTGGGGTAGCAAGCCCATAACAAAGCACAGCCCAGAGCCAATCATCCAACATTTCACAACAACAACAAGTACAACCACAGCTCTGCTGAGGTCGAACGCTCGCCTCACTACCTCCCCCGTCGCTATTCCTCTCTACCCTCTGAATGTGCTGTTTCCATTGCATTCTGAGAGCGGTCTGCCGTCCGGCCGTCCCTCTCTCCGACGGTATTCCCTTCTCAATCCCCCCGGAGAACTGTTTCAACCAACGGGGCGCAGGAGGACTGAGGGAGACGGCAGGAGGAGAAGGGGGGAGAGAAGAGAGAGAGAGAGAGAGAGAGAGAGAGAGAGAGAGAGAGGTCAAAGCGAGCGAGGTAGACAGAGAGGAAAAGAAGAGGTAGAGGTAGAGAGGGCTGTGTGTCTTACCGTGAGGCCAGGCTGAGCCCTGGAGCGGGAGGATGAGGAGGAGGACAAAGGTGAAGATGGAGACGAAGGACGGCAGCCCCCGACCCCTGTACCCACGGGTGCCGGTCCACGGGATGGTGTGGGTGCCCCCGCGCTGGGGTCTCCCCAGGCAAACTCCCCGGCCGGCAGACAGCATGCTGCAGACTGCTCCACTGTTTACTTTCTGAACTCAGCTGACATCATGCTCTCAATCGTTCTCCGTCTCCCTCCCTCCCTCCCGCTATATCTTACCCTCCCCTTCCATACCTCCCCTCTCTCTCTTTCTCTTTCTCTAGCCTTGTCACTCTATGCAAAACCTTTCCTCTTACTCTCTCTCCCTCCCTCTCTCCATCCTCCCTCCCTCCCGTCCCTCCAAACCCCCTCTCTCTCCATCGCTCTCTCTCCCTCTCTTGTTTTCCCTCACACTCCCTCTCCCTCCCAACCTCTCCCTAACTCTCTCTCTCTCTCTCTCTCTCTCTCTCTCTCTCTCTCTCTCTCTCTCTCTCTCTCTCTCTCTCTCTCTCTCTCTCTCTCTCTCTCTCTCTCTCTCTCTCTCTCTCTCTCTCTCTCTCTCTCTCTCTCTCTCTCTCTCTCTCTCTCTCTCTCTCTCTCTCTCTCTCTCTCTCTCTCTCTCTCTCTGTGTGTGTGTGTGTGTGTGTGTGTGTGTGTGTGTGTGTGTGTGTGTGTGTGTGTGTGTGTGTGTGTGTGTGTGTGTGTGTGTGTGTGTGTGTTGTGGTTCAGGTTACAGCCCAGACTCATAAAGGAGTTGCACTTCGGATTCTCTCCCACCAGAACCTCCCTGGCTCCACTCAGAGGGTCAACTTCACCGCTGGTGAATAATCTTGGGGGCTGCACTTGGAGTGAGTGTGTGAGTGCGGGGTGGGGGGGCAGTGGGTTAAGTCATTCCCCCCATACAGCTGTGCCAATACATTCACTGCAGTCACAGTTTAACATGCACAAATACGTGTACACAAACACACTAACGCACAGAGATGCACACACACACACACACACTTACAAATTCATAGACACTCACACACAGACATGTACACAAAACCATAATATGCACACAGATACACAATCATGCAATATACAATACGACGAGTAAAGATGAAGAATGAGGGGAAGGGGAACGATTATAGGATTAAGCATGCACTGATCATACTGTACGCCTCCAAACCTAACAAAACAAATGGAGAATCATGCTGGAGGTTGAAAGAATGTAATGATTTGAAATCTAAACGACGGGAATTTGAGATACTTTCCTACTTTCCAGGTTCCTTGAAGACTGTACCACTGCATGACTCCCAGTTTCACTTACTTACTTTGCACTCTTTTTTATTTTCTTACTCACCATCCATAAAAACGTGGACACATGCTGACGAGGCAAGACCGGGATTGAAAGGTGACAGAGTTCATGGAAGATGGAAAGTATAAGTTCCGAATTCCTATTTTTTTTTCCGATGTTGGAAAACACAAGAAAAAAACAACCAACAGCCAGGATCCTATAGCTTCTCCTGGAGATTGTGCGATGGGTTTTAAATTAATGCAGAAGTGGACTAACTCAATAGCTGTTACCATGGCGTCAGACTTCATGCATCTGTGGTATCTATGGACGACTCATCAACCACAGCGTGTAGTCCAAAGAGGACTACACTGGCACTGGTCCAAAGTGTGTGTGTGTGTGTGTGTAGGTATGCGTGTGTGTGTGTCTGTGTGTGTGAGGGGTTGTTAAGGGTGTCTTTGCATGTGCACATGGACATCCATGTGTACATGAACACGTGAAGTATGTCCACATATGCGTGTGTGTGTGTACGTGTATGTTTGCACTTGAACATGTGCAATTATGTTTCTCTTTCATATTGTGTGTCAACATGTGCAATTGCGTTATTTGATGCGTGCATGCTGAAATGCGTTTGTACGTGCATGCATTTGTGTGTGTGTGTGTGTGTGCATGTGTGAGACAGTGATCTGGTGTTTGAGTGCTAGCGTGTGTGTGTGCATGTGGGTGCGTGCGTATTTGTACATCTGCAATTCTGCTTGTAAGCAAGAGTGGTAAAATGAATAACAGGGAACAGACAGAATAAATAAAGAAACAAAGATTGTTTAAGACACTGGAAGACCTCAGAACCTTCATCTCATCCCAAGTGGTCTTCCAGATGCCTAATAGTTTATTATTTGAAACCCGATTCTGTCCCCTTAGTCTCTGGCTCTTCTCTCGTCCTGACAGACCCTCCCTCAAGAGCGAAAGCCTAAAATAAACAGATCAAGGAGGATCTATTTATATCCGTGTTACTTCTTTATGTAGAAAGAATATCATGTATTATCTTGTACAGCTGTACCGTATTTCAGAGAATAATATCTCAGAGTCAGCGGTAGCCAAGGTCACTGAGAATAGTATCAATAGACGTTTGACACTTTGTTCGGAAAGAGTGCACTTAGTGAAAGAGATATCTTACTTGAAACCTGTAATCACTCCCTTTGTATAACCTATGGAGAGTATAATTATACAGACAAATAATAGCACACCACAGCAAGACGGACGTCAGCCCTAGCCTGGAGATCATTCTCATCACAGGACCTGATATGTGTTTCGTTGATGTTGGTGAAGTAAAATACAATCTTTAACATCAGAAGAGTAAACACAACCATAGGTGCAGTTATGGTAATAGACTTTATAGCAACTATTACAAAAGAGTATGATAAGAGTTTCTCAGCGGAATTTTTTTTCATCATCATTCGTCTGCCCTCTGAACAGAGCACCGTGTTTTGTTGAGCTGATTGGTTGAAGGATTCTTCTCCCGCCAAGTGAGATTGATATGGGCGGCTGCAGGTCCAAACTGATCCGTGTGGTGAAACAGAACGGGGGGGTCACGTAGTCTGCATGGTCTCCAGGCCAGTGCAGCACACCCACATGATGAAAGAGTGGAAGGCGTAATTTCGGATTAGTTTGTGGTGGAATTTGATGCCGGCTCAATTTGGTTATGTTTCTATGGATACGGGAAAACAGTTCCCGGTGGTATTGATAGAAGATGACCTCACTTCTGCATGACATCATGACATCACCAGGGGTCTGCACAGGATAAAACAGAATCAGAATGGAAGCTACTGTGTGCGTGTGTGTTTGTGTGTGTGTGTGTGTGTGTGTGTGCATGCATGTGTGCAGGAGTTTGTGTGTATGCATGGGTGCCTGTGTGTGTGTTATTATCATGTAAACTGTTCATGGCCATGATGACAAGGTCAGTACAGTTTAGATTAAGCCCCTCCTGACATATGAACTCTGACGGAAGAGGAACTGTCACACGACCCAACACACCTCACAGCTCATTACTTTCACCCCAGACGAAGCGTCAGTTGTTATGCTAACACCCTCTTCCTACTTGGCCTCTGTCATAATTTACAATCATGAGGTGTCAGAGATTGGCTCAGCTACCCACATCTCAAGCATAGAGTTCATTCACCACCCGCGGCAGAAATGTTTTCGATTGTTTCCTCCGTGTCGCCTATCAGGAAATGCAGAGAAACACACATTTCTCCTTTGACCTGATCGACTGTGGCGTTCTGATCGACCGTGTCTGTCGTCCAACTGGACCACAGACAAGACTTCCAGAGTTACACCCAGCCAGCGGTGGCTGCTGCTCCTGGCTCTGCACTGACGACTCTTCCAGAGGAATCCCCCCCGCCCCCCGCCCCACTGAGTGATCAAAATGTAAATGATGCCGCGTGGACGACACTGATGCGGAATGAGGCAACGCAGGGCTCTGTATGGTTTGGATTACATCCACCAGCGCCGCCATTTCTCACACACACACAATCCCATTAGTTGCGGCTTTGGTTTGATTTATCTTTCGTCCTCTGCCAAAATATTTCCACATTACTTTTGTGTGTGTGTTCGTGGGTGTGTAAATCTTGACTCCCAGAACCCCGCCCAGGAGAAGTATGCAGCCATGGACCATAGAGGGGACAGCAGAGGGCTGGCCCCTGCTCTTACACAGGCCCGGTCCAACCGACAACAGCCTTAGGGACCAGAGGCATACTGTAAAAATGGTCAACGTTGTAATATGATGTGAATCTTTAACCTGCGCAGATAACATAGAAGAAGATATTGGAATATGCAGATGTGCAAACCTACACTATGTGTACCATTTGTATATTTTTTGTTAAGTGGATCCATAAAGAAAAAGCATATCTATTCTGCTTTTTTCAAAGAAATACCGCACTGAAGAGGGATGCTACTTTGATTCAGAATCTAAAATTTCTCAGGTTCTGAAGTCAGCAGGATGTGTTGAGGCGGATAACATGTTTTGAAGCAAGAAAATAAGTGAAGTCATCAAGAAAACAAAGGCCTCCCCACTGGAAAGCTGAGAGTCCTCTGGCACGACATTAATCACCCGTTTAGTGTTGTCGCCATCTTTGATTCCTGTCTTTGTATCTGGATTTCATCAGCAGTCTGTAAATAAATCTCTAGTCTGAGTATCAGGAAATGGTGTCCTTTCGTAATTTCATATTATTAATTGTGTTATTTTTGTATTGTTTGTATGACGAAACACACAACAAAAACTGAATATGCAGTTAGAGGCAGGTCTAGTCGTCGGTTGAGAACGTAGTTT
Source organism: Gadus morhua (assembly GCF_902167405.1). Lineage (NCBI taxonomy): Eukaryota > Metazoa > Chordata > Actinopteri > Gadiformes > Gadidae > Gadus > Gadus morhua. Next base: position 9,615,581 of record NC_044056.1, on the reverse strand, counting down.
CCGAGGGAGAGAAGGAGAGGCAGTTGGTCGAAGAGGGAGGAAGGTCCAGAGATGCCAGCTGCAGAACCAGGAGCCTTGGCAGTACCGCTGACTAAGCTGTTTATCCTGGAAAACAGAAACACACGGAGGGAGAGAGGGAGAGAGAGAGAGAGGGAGGGAGAGATGGAGAAGGGGAGAGAGTGGGAGACAGAGAGGGAGGGAGAGAGAGTGAGATGGAGGGAGAGGGGGAGGGAGAGAGAGAGATAGGGGTAGAGTGGGAGAAAGACCAGACGAGTGGTTGACCCCCGCCGGTTAACTTTGGTTTTCCATAGAAACCAGTTTAACTGGGCAGTGACATCATGGGTTTGTGTTGGCCAGTAGGAAGAAAGAAAGAATGATACAAACACAGAAAGAACGAACAAATGAGTTACCGATCGGACAAATTATACGATCAAACCAACAAAGAGAAAATCCAGTGTCACAGGCAAAAGGAGTAATATAAATGGAGTTAGAAAGCATTGGGCTAGAGAGAGAGAGAGAGAGAGAGAGAGAGAGAGAGAAATGCAGCGATGGCCAAATCTCACGTTTTAAACCAAAAAGTCAGAGTCAATCACAGGTAAAGAGGTTTGTGCGAGAGGTTATTGTTAGTGTAAGTTAATGGAAGAACCGCGCATGACTCAAATTGAATATAGACCGTGAGTGTTTCCAATTAGCTTCCCCTCCTAATCCTTCTGTCGATGTGACTCCTACTGACAGACAGCATGGAGCGTTTTGGAGCAGGATTACAGAAGTTCCCTGAACAGAGGAATTCAACTTTGACCTAAAAAAAAACAAGAATAGAGATCACAGTCCCATTGCAAGATACAAGGAAGCTGGTGTGGGTGTTACAGTATTAGTACCAGTACTACATTAATACTCTTTTAGATGGTGTCCTGGATTAATCCAAACCCTGTGTGGTAAATGTGATCCCGCACCGTCAGGGTTGATAGAGCTGAACCACTGGGTTGATTACAGAAGACATAATACAGCAACATCTGCAGCCTCAACAGTGAGGTCATGTTATTCACACACATGTACAAACACACAGAGGCAGATCCACACATACTTGCCTCAACGCGCATGCGTGCACATACACATACACACACACATACACAAACACACCCACACTCACACACATATATATATACAACTCTCATTAAGCATAGTAACCAGAATGTACAATAACAATAATTTGTTACGATATAAAATAAAATACCAAGACTAAAGTAATTCAAACATGTTGACAATACTCTACTCTCTACCAAAATCAAGAAGAGAAAGAACGCCATCTTGTGGATAATCCTAGAACTGAATTTAAACAAAGTCAGCAGAAATGTGCCTTGGTTAGTTTGGGGTTCCCTGTAACCTCTTTTTATTTGGTTTTAGACAATTCGATTACCTTATACATCAGCGGTATGCCTCAAGTTGTTATGGCTATAACCTTTCCATGGCCAAGCCTGTTGCTTTGAATTCAGTTCATATGAAAACGTTTCTTTAAACAGTGAAATGCATTAAAGTATTTTGTCTTAAAGTATATATATATATATATATATATATATATATATATATATATATATATTGCATATTGCATTAAAGGCCTGGAATGTCAGTTTCACTCAGACGGTCTTCTATCCCATTGGATTTAAATCAAATTAAATGTATTTTTATTAGTGTTATTTTTTTTTACTTTACTGCGGTTTACTGGGCTTAAAACGTCTCGGCTCCTCAGATCAACAGCGTCCCCTTCAGGTGAGAGAGAAAGAGAGAGAAAAATAACGTGTTTCTGTTTTAAAACTTTCTCTAAATTCTCGCCCATGTGGATAACTGAGCTCCTAACGGAACCAAACTTTGTCTTTTTATCTCGAGTCCTACTAAAGTCCTACGATGTTGTGGTAGTTCTATTAAAAAGTTTTAATACATTTATAGAGGCTTTAAAAAACTAGAAGGTAATTTATTTTGTGAACAGGAAATCAATAAAGGTTTTAATGGCTTTAAGAGCCGGGTTGTGTTTGTCATTAATGTGTCCCACCTACCAACCCCTTAATGATAGGAAAGGTCACTGCTAATTCAAATGTCGCAGTCTATCAGGAGGTAGGGGCTGTACACCAATTAATCAAACACACAGCACAGCCGTCGTTACCAGCAAAGTGTTCCTACATGTAAACACATCTAATTCAAAAACATTGAAAAAACGAATACCAAAGAAAATGTAACCTATTTTATTAGGCAGTATTAATTTTATACCACTAGAGGGCAGCACAGTCTACAACTCGAACCCGTTTCATTATGAGACCCTTGAATTGAAAACAGTACGGCAATGATGCTGCAGGCCCATTCATCTCCTACCATATCTTTGCACCTGGCTCACACGGATCAATAACACCCCAGCACAAAGATATTTCACTCCTACCCAGCTTAATGTCTTCTATGACCACCTGAAACACATAAAACCGTTTCCATTTCCGTCTGTAATGGGACATATTGATTTTATGCTGTGGGTGAAAAAAAGAGTGTGATCGAGACGTCCATAGTGAAAAAACAACCGGGCCACAGCCACGGTGATGTCATTACACGGTTTGTATAGGGGTTGTACATCAGAGTGCCTCCGTGGAGTTTTTGGTGGCTGATACCCGGCCATTTTGAGAGGACTCAAGAGAGTTGTAGTAGGAATCTGTAAATCATCTGGAATCCTAAATCAATGCAAACAGGCTGTAAACTACAGCCAAATAAAACATAGTTTTACCACATCTGGCAGCACATCTGGCAACCAGGGCCGGATTAACAATTTTCTGTGCCCTGGGCAACAAGGCTCAAGGGCCCCCCCCCCCCCCCCTCGCCGCCGCCAAACAATCGTAAAGTCGCTATCATCAGAACTTGGTGGCTTGATGAGTACTTATTGAAGGGTCCGGAGCGATTGTTGACGGGGGGGGGGGGGGGGGGGGGGGAAGTAATTTTTTTTTTTTTTTTTGTCGTGTTATGTGGTGTCTGAAGATGTATGTTTGCACTTTGAAAAAAAAAAAAAAAAAAACGTTTTCAAGGGCCCCTTTCATGTCACGGGCCCTGGGCAGGTGCCCAGTTGCCCTAATGGTTAATCCGGCCTTGCTGGCAACACAACAATGTCTTCCTATGATGACAAGTCATTTCAAGATTAATTACAAAGAAATGACCAAAAAACATTTGTATTAACATAACAAAGATTCCTATGCTTCTTTGCTTCTTTGCTTCCAAAATGGAGAAGTCACTGGATGTGAGATCACGAAGAAAAAGCTCTATACTCTCTCCATAAATCTGTCTCTCTCTCCTGTATCTCTTTTCTACCTCTCTCCCTACAGTCACTCGCCCTACGTATCTTTTCGATCTCTCTCTCCCAATTCAAGAGCTTCATTTGCATATAAGTGAGAACCGTGACTCTCTTGCTCTACATCTCCCCTTACCTCTCGCTCTCACTCTCTCTGTACCGCTTTCTCTCCCTCTCTCTCCCTACTTTTCTCTCCCTTCCTATCTGTCTTTCCATCTCTCTCTACACCTCTTTCTCCCTACCGTTCTCTCTACCTACCTCTGTCCCTCTCTCTCCAGGTCTCTCTACCTACCTCTATCTCTCGCTCTCTCTCCAACTCTCTCTCCCTACCCCTCTCTCTCTCTATCTATCTGGGTCCCTTTTTCTCCATCTCTGTCTACCTACCTCTGTCCCTCTCTCCTTACCTCTCTCTCCCTACCTCTCTCCCTCCCTTCTTATCTCTCTCCATCTCTCTCTACCTACTTCTGTCTCTCCCTCCCTATCTCTCTCTCTCCATCTCTCTCTGCCTTCCTCTGTCTCTCTCACTCTCTCTCCCTGCTTCCCCCTCTCGCCCTACCTCTCTATTGGCCCATAGATCTCCACTCACTGAGCCAAACCATAGTTTGATCACGCCACACGGCTCCTCTTGTTCCGTCGGTTAGCGGCACCGCGATTATCCACCGCATTAAATGATTCAATTGGGCTCCTTTTGTTTTTAATGGCGGCCATCATTCTCGCCCTAAACGGCACAATGTGTGCGCTGACAGCCGACAGCAATACAAGCCTTAAGAGGCGGGAACGTCGGAGGAGGACGAAGCCACCGGCGGCAAAGTAAAAACATACTTAATATCGACGGCGGTGCTGGACTCGTCGTCAGTAAGAGACGGGACGCCAGCACTTTAAGGGCCCCGTCTCTCAGCGGAGGGGTTTCGTTTGTTGCCAGTGTGCCGTTGAGCTCTCTCTCTCTCTGAGACTCTCTTGAATGGGCTGTAAATCCTTGGATATCGGTCCACATGCTCGGATAGTTATTTTGGTCCTGGAAGGACACGGCAACTTGCATAATGAGTTTTGATGGCGTCTGAACATCTATTTGGAGCACGGGCGATGTGTGAGAATTTATTCTCGCTCTGGTGCCACTCATTGCGAGCCGAAGCTGGTTAAAAATGACGAATAGTGCCCACCTACGTCGGAAGTATATTTAACCGGTTCATATTCTTCTCCATCTTATAAAGAGGAGTTAGGCTGGTTAGTTCAGCCGTTGCCCGCCAAGGGTCCTCTGTTAGAAACTATTGTGGGGAGAGGGGCCCAGGGGTCCCCTTGCTGTTGTCATGGTGTCGCCCCCCCCTCTCTCCCCCTGACTATTGAAACGGCCTCTCGGAACACAGAGGATCTTCCTAGGAGTCCATGGGAATGGGGCTTGTAGCCTTGTTTTCTGGGGGTTCAGGTCGAGGGTTTTACTAAGGGTCTGGGCGTCCACTTTCTCAGAGTTAATAACTTTGTAGCCATGCCTGCGTTTTCCTTTATAGAACTTTTAAGTCGTTTAGTTTCTGTCTTTTTGTGATTTAGCGGTGCTTTTATCCAAAGCGACCCCCATGAGCGTGTGAATGCATTATGCAACGCTGTTTGAGGAGTGTTTTAACAAATTCGAACAAAATTGCAATTTAGATCATTCTATTAAATGTTGAATTCGTACCCATCTCACATACAGAAGCCACAATCTTCTGCTCTGTTTTGGCCACCTTGATACAATCACGTTGGTAGCATCTTAGAGGACTCAACCGTCAATCCTCATAAACTATTTCCTATTCAGCCAAGGCAATAAAAACAATAATTGTCCCATCCTACAGAAGTCGACAGAATCACCAATATAACCCTTACCCCAACGATAAACCAGGCAAAATTTAAAAAATCAATATGTTTTTTCTGATATCGTATCGCAATAGTTACAGCATCTCAATATTCACCGAATTGCAATAGGCCTACATATCATATTGCCACCCAAAAACTAGTGTAATATCTTAAAATGAATTCCATGCTGATACCTACCTGTGCCTCAGAAACAGCCACACTTTCCACATACCAAGTCCCGGGTGAGAGATGTTTGCAGCGAGGAGCCGGTCTGGAAACTCTCTGTGGTGTGCTGTGGGCTAACCTCTACACGCAGCGTCTCGCTAGCTGCTATTCATTAGCGGTTGGTGTGCATGCTGTGGACTGTGTGGGTGTGTGGGAGTGGATGTTATAAAAGGGCATGTAAACAGCTCTCTTGCCTCCTCTTAATACATCTATTTAGTTTAATATCACCCAGAGTAAGCATTTGAAGCCGCATAAAAATCTTTTTTGAAATATAATGGGTGTAGGTTATAGTTTTGAGTTATTTTTCAGTTGAAACATTAAGAAGATATTCTGGAAAATATTACCCAGCGAGGGGGGAAGTTGGGATTCTATGGCGCATGGGGATTCCTAATTCATGATCGGATGGTATCTCGCTCGTCCCCTTTAGCTAGTTTAAAGACAAGCGATTCCGACCGATCACCAATAAGACTCCTGGCTGCTAAAGCCGTATTGGGAAAAGGGGAGAGCAAGTGAGAAAGAGAACTTCTCCCTTTGTGTAATGTAGTGTAGCAGGTCAGAGAGTGTAATCCACATGATTGATTCCTTAATGGAGTAGCAAGACTAACACCGTCAAAACCCTCCTCTCCCCAACACATCCCTCACCTCGTCCCTCTCCCCCATCTTCTCCCCCGGGACAGTCTCCCCCGACGTCTCGCCGTGCATTTCAAATCCAACCCCCCCCCCCCCCCCCCCCCCCCCCCCTCTCGTCTTCCAGGCAGGGGTGAAGCATCGGGCACGCTCCAGACCCCCCCCCCCCCCCCCACGCCGACTTTGCTGCTCCGTCACCGCCTGATGGAACAGACTAGGAGCTCAGAACATCAAACAAAATGTCTGCTCCCAACGGAGCTATTCCGGCATTCATTAAAATTAGGGCTTGAGTTTTCGTTTATTTTTTTACTGCTCAGCAATTGGCCCAAATGTCTCTGAAAGGCTTCAGGGACGTTGATCCGCTCGGACAAAACGCAACGGACAGCTAATCAGAAGCAGAGGGTCGCGGGACAGGGAACGGTTTCAATTGTAATCTCCGGCTCGGGCCGGTTCTGGTTCTGTGCTGACGCTCAGAGTTTTCACTGTGAGTGTCTCATATGTTGTTTGTTGAATATTCTTTATGTAATAAATTATAGAGTACCTAACCCATTATTTCCACTGTATTATTTCTCACTGTAAAATCATTCTTATTTGCAATGTGTAATTTGTTTCTATGTGAAGCACTTTGGGTCTGCGTTGTGTATGAAAAGTGCTAAAGTTGCCTTGACTAACTAATGTTCAAAATTTAAGTCGCAGCTTACACCATACATGATCCAAATTCAGCAGCAACGTTAATTGATGAAACATGTATAGCTACGTTAATTGCTCAACTTGAGGGGAGCCCTATGAGGGGAGGAATGAATGGCATCCACAGCTGATGGATGTATGTATCTAGCTGACCTAAATACATACCCATCTGAAATGTACTCTGAAAAGTGGACGATTGTCCCATTGTCCACATCCTACTGTTCTTCTCTGTGTTGACCTCAGCCCAACACTCTCCCATCATTAATCTCCCTTGAACGCTAGTGAGCTGATCCCTTTAGTTGTCTCTGTTTTAAGGACACATTCTCATTCATTCTATATTTACCTCAGCCTGATTGGGAGACGCGGCAACGCCTGTGAGCCTCAGGGGAATGGCAGGGGAATAGTTACTGGTGTTTAAACACAAAGCAGCAACTTTCACGTCGTGCTCTGTTATGCATCTGCCATTACTTTCTCCCCCTGGAATCCGCTCTGGCAGGCTATAAACAAACGCGGACACGCACATGGAGGTACACACTCTCACACACATATACACACAAAAGAGCACTCACACACACACACACACACACACACACACACACACACACATGTAGACACTCAGATGCACCCACTCCCCCACACACAAACACACAGATGCATGTACACAGACGCCCACACACTCGCCCTCACAAACACACAAACCAAAAAAAAACACAAACAAAAGCGATCTCGAACGCCCTACCCTTTGAACACATAAAAGGCGTCTCCTACGCCCTCCCCGACCCCTGGGGAACACAGCGCCGGAGAGAACGTACCAGAGTGCTTTGTACCTGTCTCAGACTCGCCCTCCTTCACCTGGCGGCCATATTGGTTGGATTTGGTGAATGAACTTTCTAGAAATATTTGGCGTAGCAACTCAACGATAACGTTTTCGAGGTGTCGTGGTTTCCAAAGATTCCACAAGGTTAGTTTTGTTGAACTAAACGTATGAAATCTTCGGCGCAACCATGACGACTCAACGGAAACTCGTCCAAGTTGTCCCGGTTTACCCGAAGATTCTAGAAGATTCTCCCCACCCAAAATGAACCAAAATGGCTGCCAGGCGTAAATAAGGCCGGTAGCTTAAGTGATTGTCGGCTCAATGGAAAGCCTCATAGAGCTTTCCGCGCTAATGGAAGTCCCCGTTGATTCATTATTCAGAGCGGTGGAAGCAGAGTGCTTCCCCCCGTGTCGGGGCACACCGGTGGTGAGTTATTGCGCAGCGAGCGAAGGAAAGCCTGAGAGTGGCAGGAAACACAACGGGCGCCACTTCCTCCCATGTCCCCTCTCTGCTCCCCTGTTCCCCCCTCTGTTCCTCCCCTGTTCGCTCAGTGTCCCAGCGGCCCCCGCGTCGCACAGACAGACAGACAGACAGACAGACAGCGGCCCACAGCTGCGAGGACGGCTAGACGTCCTGCCCCGTCTCCCCCTTTAGTCATCTCCCCGCCGAGCGAGGGTGACAGACGGCCATTAGGCTCTCAGGTGTCAGCTGGTACACTGACCGGGGGCCCGGCCCCGAGGACCCGGGGAGGTGGGGAGGAGCGAGGGTGGGGGGACGCCTGCACCACGGGACAACACTCCTGGAGCTTTTTAAGAGGGGATCAGGGGGGGAGGGGGGGAGTTAGGAATGCGATGCGGGGGCTGGACAGAGCTGGGAGCTCCAGATAATGACACATGGCAGGAAACGGATAGGCTTGATACACAGAGGGGGGGGGGGGGCATGCCTGCACTTGTGCTGCGAGAGGGGAAAGCACCGGCCACCGGCCCCAGGATAGATAGTCAACACAACCCGAGGCCCCGCCCCCCTCCCCCTTTTAAAACGCCAGACTCCGAGCGCAACCGAATTCCACGGCTGCAACTCAAACCCGTGTTTACTCCGCTGCCCCGCGTCGTCTGGATGCTGGAGACGAGGGGGGCTGCGTTACTCAGCGACGGCGGAGGCGGCGGAGAGAACCCAGAGGGTTTGGGGAGGAGGGGGACATGATCCCTTCCTCCTCCAGGGTATAAAAGAATGCCGGGTTCCATTACAGGCACAGGGATTTATAACCTTAACCCCCCTCACACACACTTCAACACGTTCAAGATGCTGCGACACACATGTCACAAATGGGGTGACTTGAGCTTGAAGAAAATCGTCAGGTTTGGTTCTGTGTGTGTGTGTGTGTGTGTGTGTGTGTGTGTGTGTGTGTGTGTGTGTGTGTGTGTGTGTGTGTGTGTGTGTGTGTGTGTGTGTGTGTGTGTGTGTGTGTGTGTGCGTGTGTGTGTCTCTGGCCTGTGTGTGTGTGTGTCTCTTTGGCCTGCACACACCTGCACGCAAACACACAAACAGGAATTTGGTGTGTGTTGGTATGTTTGTGTCTCTGGCCTGTGAGTGAGTGTGCGTGTGTGTTTTAGTGTGTGTGTGTGTGTGTGTGTGTGTGTGTGTGTGTGTGTGTGTGTGTGTGTGTAACAGCACTCAAAGTGTTTATGGCGCCAACTCTTAGAGACGCCGTTTTAATGGCGTCTATGGCCTGTAATGTTGTAGTTTATAAATCAGATGGAATGATGCAGCTATATTGCTCAAAACTCCTCTCCAGACATCGGATGTCTGATTCTACTTAACGGACCCGTATTAAACCACAAGGTGTGAGTGTGATTAGCCATTACAAGCCGTTTTGCAAGTCGGCCTCTAGCGACATCAAAAGTGGGCGTGTCCACCTAGATGTGTGCTGGATAGATCACACTCACACCTGGCGGTATAATATGGGACCTTTAAAGCGGTATTCCCGGGACGCGAGGGAATTATCAGTAAACGCTGACCCAACCTACCAACACTGTCCGGTTGGAAGCCCGCCACCGCTGCATTTATCTGCACACTGCTGAATCAAACTCCCTAATGTGTTTGGCTGCACCTCAACTCTGGCCTGAGCTGGGGGGCCGCTGGACCGTGCAGTCGCAACACAGTTTGCTGATATGTCTTCTACAGCCTCTCCCGTGGATTTCCGCGTATACTGTGCGATGACGTCATAGCCACAAGTGCCAGCTCAGATCCCCGCTGCTTAAATACGGCTAATTGATTGCGTCGCGTCTTTCTGGCTCGGGCCCCTGCGCACGCATCCATCCACCGCTCAAACGAGCCAATTAAAGGAAGGAACGCACGGGAAGTATACGGCACCGGCGCACCTCGGGCGTTATTGAGTGGGTGTTGGGGGGGGACAGGTTCCGCTACCCATTGGTATAGACGCCATATAATGCTGTATAATACTAATCTTATAACTAAAATACCATTTCTTAAATGTTATGTTTAAGGCAAAATTGTATTCACTTATTAAGGATTTTGGAAGCTTTCGTGCAACGGCTGCATTTTATCAAAGGTGGCTCTGTTCTAGTCATCCGTTCTCTAAACGGGGGCCCGTCTTATTCCTAACGAACACATCTAAGATACCCACCCACGGCCCCAGAACAAACTCCGGTAGCCTACTGGCTCTCCGCCTCGTCGATTGGCCGACTGCACCTCATGCGCACTCATGGCGTGCACTTGCTCCTCTCCTTTGTATACCCCTCCCCTCTCCTCCTCCTCAATCCTCCCATCTCCTCTCCTCCTCCTCGTCCCCGCTCCCCTCTCCTCCTCCTCCTCACCCCTCCTCTTCCTCACCCCTCCCCTCTCCTCCTCGTCACCCCTCCCCGCTCCTCCTCCTCACCCCTCTCTTGTCCCCCTCCCCCCTCCCCTATCCTCTTTCCTCTCCACCTAACCTCTCCTCTCCTCTCCTACTCCCCACCCCTCCCCTCTCCTCCTCATCCCCCCTCTCCTCCTCCTCACCCCTCCTCTCTCCCTCCTCCTCGCCCCGCCCCTCTCCTATGCCGTAGTCACGTGACCCGCCGCAGAGAGTCTCGCGGAGGCGAAGCTTCACAAATCAAACTCATTCAGCGGCGAGAGAAGGAGGAGAGGGAGAACCGGGAGCACGCGGAAAGCGGCGGCGGTGGAAAAGGACCCCTATCTTCAACTATCTGGAGGGGGGAAGCACTCCAGAACCCGTGGTGATCGGAGAGAACCACCGATCAACCGGGAATCCAAGGATAAGCGGCATCCGACTAAACAAGGAAAGGAGATGCGATTCTCGCGGCGGCGCGACGGATTCTGCTGTGATACCGAGCGTGTGCCCGCGAGGGGCAGGAGGAGGCTGCACGGGACGGGCGACGCGCACAGCTGTGCACCGGATTACTAGCTGGCCATGGACGGGTCTTTAGTGGCAGTGGTTCAACCCCGTGTTTGAGTCCGAGTTCTCTGAGTTAAAGGATAGGTAGTGGTAGCCCCCCACCCCAGGGGGCATCGTCTCTTCCTCACCATGAAGATCGTGCTGGCCAACTTATTCGCTCTTCTCTTCCTGTGCACTTGCCTCAGCGTGCTCTACGTGTGGACCACTCTGGAGAGCCGCCTGGACCGCCACAAGCGCAGCACCTTTCCGGGACCCGCGGTGGACCATCCGAGGTCCCTGCGCTCCGGCGGCCCGTCCACCGACCCCTCGCCCAAAACTTTCCGGGCTCTGCTGGCCGTCCCCGCGGCAGAGAGACTGCAGCGGCCCGCCGGGGTCTACAACCTCAGCGCCTCCACAGGGAGTCCGGATCACCGTATGTCATATCACGGAGATAACGAGGGGGGGTCCGCGCGACGGGCACGGGGAGGGGAGGATAGAGCGGACCGGTTCGACCCCAACCCCGTGGAGGACGGGATCTTCTGGAGCCAGCGGTTGGAGGAACAACTGTCTGCCGGCTTCACGGAGGAGCACGCCCTGGCTTGGCGCGCCCGAGCCCGGGCTCAGCGGGTGGTGCGGCTGGAGCCCGGCTGCGGCCGGATCTCCAACCAGCTCGCCACTTTCTCGGACGGGACCCGCGCGTGCGTGCGCTACGGGATCAACGCGGACCAAGTGCAGGGGGAAACTTTGACGTCGTGCCTCGCGACACTGCTGGGCATCGCCAACCTGCCACCCCTCGCGCTGTCCCAGCTTAGCGGGACCGGGGCCGGGGCGGCGGGGGGCGGCGAGCAGTGGGCCGCCGTGAGGCGGCGCGTGGAGGGGCTGCAGTGGAGCGAGCGTGCCGTGGTGTCCCTCACGGAGTGGGTGGCCAACCTGACCGGGGTGGTGACGCCCTCCCTGCTCCGACAGGAGGGTGGAGATGGTGGAGGAGTTGGAGGAGGGCTCCATCCGTTCCGCCAAGAGCTGCGGAACAAGACGAGGGCGGAGTTGTTCGAGCTGATGCAGTGGAGCGACCTGATCCTCATGGACTACCTCACGGCCAACTTCGACCGGCTGGTGAGCAACCTGTTCAGCCTGCAGTGGGACCCGCGCGTCATGGAGCGGGACACCAACAACCTGCTGCGCGCGCCCCGTGGCGACCTGCTGTTCATCGACAACGAGGCAGGGCTCGTTCACGGCTACCGCGTGCTGGGCATGTGGGAGAAGTACCACGACACGGTGCTCGGTTCGGTGTGCGTGTTCCGCCGAAGGACCGCGAGGCGCGTGGCCGAGATGAGCGCGCGGCAGGACGCGCGGGCGAGGCTGCTGGAGTTGTACCGGGACACGGAGCCACTGGCGCCCGTGCTCGGCTTCCTCTCCGACGAGCACGCAGGGCTCCTGCAAGCCCGGATAGACACCGTGCACAGACACATATCGCAATGTAGAGAGAAGTACGGCCGGCTTTGACCTTTGACCTGCTACCCGTCACAGAGCGTTACTGAGGTCTCGCCTTCCTCCCCCCCAGTCCCGTCACAGAGCGTTACTGAGGTCTCGCCTTCCTCGCCCCCGTCCAATCAAAGAGCGTTACTGAGGTCTCGCCACTGCAAAAATGCGATAGGTTTTAATATTGTTGTGCATTGGATACTACTGTTAAAACTACCTCTTGTAAATACGTCTCTTTGCCTACACGTTATAGGGGTCATCTTTAATTTGTGGATCGACCTATACGCCGCCCCCCCCCCCCCCCCCCCCCTTGCAGAAACGTCATTCCAGAATTGGATTGCTAAAAGAAAAAAAAATGATTACAGCGAGTGCATTTTTTATGTTCTGTCGCCGCGCATTTTACGATTGTTGAAACTAATGTGTGGTTATAAATAGTGGTGGTGTTTGGTGTCATAACACTGCGCCACGTGGCCCTGGCTTAGTGCCCGTCCCTCCTGCTAAAAGCCTTAACATGAGCTCACGCTACATCGTCTTCATAGTTTGGCACATCTCTTTCCCCCTTTTCCCTTTGCTCTTTTTAACAGAAGACTGTTTTTTGCACAATTCGAATGGCTTACTAGCGAGCACCAGTGATTTGGGTCCTGTAATATCGTGATGATGACTTGTATACTACTACTCAGCCTTAATGACTTAACGTGTACATAAACACCCATTGTATATATTGTAAAGTATACTGTAAATACAGTGCCTGTCACAATGTCCTTTCTGGAAATGTCATGCTCCACTAAGTTATGTGCATTGTAACATTCCAAGTCTCTTTTGATAAATGTATTGTAATTTAAGCCAGTCCTCGTTCCACCCAGTGTCGTGTTATTACCGCTCCTTTTCACACCTCCACAAAGTAGTTCAAACGTCCCTCAGCGTCCGCTGGGCTAGATGAGCAGGATTGTGTGCTTGTTCAACACAGGGCCCCCATTGTGCGGCGGAAATACCTCCAGTGTGTTACCCTGGAGACCCTTACTCACACACACACAGCCGCGGGGCAGGTTACCACGGGAACGCATAATCTCCCCTCCTCCAAACAAAAGACGCAGCCGTTGGCGAGGCAAGCGACCCGGCATGACCTCCTGCTTCTGGGGGGACAACACGGAGGTCAGATAGTGACGCCCTTGTTGCTGTGCTGAAGCGGTCATTTCATATCTGTTAATTAGTGAGAGCTGCTACAATGGAGCGCATTGTGTTCAGTGTCGCCAGTCGGTCTTCAGCACAGTCGTGTCTCATGGCCATAACAAGGAATGCTGGGAATATAGTACACACACCCACACCCCACTTACGCACTTATTGTATGCATGCCATTCGTTTTTTGGCAAGCGAAAAAAGAATTGCACTTATTGTATTGTTGAACGTCCCAGCACTTATTTTACCCACTTATTGTATGTTGTTCGTCCAGGCCCTTAAAAATTATGCTCAGCATTTTGTAGCATCTTATCCTAGCTATCTTTATTGTACACGGAGAATGGGTTAGTGATTGTTAGTGCTTGACACTTGGTTCTATGAACATCCTAACTGTACCGACAGCGATATATATTGTTGTTTCTCTTTCTTCGGGCAAATGTACTTATTGTCAGTCACTTTTGATAGAAGCATCCACTAAATGCAGGAATACAGTGAGTTAGCAAACAACACCGTCGTTATACAAAGTGGAACGCGGAGTGAGTAAACGCAGAGTCAAACTCCTCGTTCCTCCCCTCCCCTTCAACCCATAACCCCTTTCCTCATTAAAAAGAAACAGGCTTTAGGCAGGACGTTTTTGATAACCTTTTAATCCCTGGAAACCGAGGACTTAGAGGGAGAGGTAATTAGTCGCGGCGCACCTGCCGGTCACCTGTGTAATTATCATCGGGTTTGAAGTCTGCTGCGGCTGTGGCGGCAGCCTGTTCGCTTGAAGAACTCTCGGAAGAGCATCTTTTCCTCGTTTGTTCCACCGTGAGAAGGCCAGGGCTGTGTCTGGTCTGGTGCACTTACGCCCAGATGCACATCAGAGGAGACGTCAGGGGTGTAAACTTTAAACATCTGTGATGCGTTCCAGCAGCAGCCGACGCGATGAAAACCTCCTGTGAGGGGGGACAGACTTTCCCTTACACGGTATGTGTGTAGAGGGCACAGGGAGGTCAGCTTTGAGATGTTTGAAGATACGTTTAGTAAAAAGAAGAAGACACAGTTTCAAAAAGGTCTGCTAATCCCTTTTGTGTGGTGTGATGGGCATGCGGTCGCTTTGATGTTGATGTGATGGGCAGATGGGCAGTCTGTTGGGTTTAAAATAATGAGTGTGGAAGCGACTTACAGTAAGTACGTTTGTCATAAGAAAGAGAAACAACATTATATCGCTGTCGGTACAGTAAAGAAATTCATAGAAACAAGTGCCAAGCACAAACAATCGCTAGATTAACCAATTCCCCGTATACAACAAAGCTAGCCAGGATAAGTCAATCACGATGCTAAGTACTATTTTTACGTAACACATACAATAAGCGTGTACGTTAAGTGCTAGTGTGCGTACATTCAGTTCCAGCAACCAGACGCACGAACAAACAAAGAAGTTAGGACTGTCCCATAGGATCTCAAAAATGTTTACACCATGAACCCCTGCGGGATAGCAACCGCGCTCTTCCTCAGTGTGTTTTCCCTAGTCCCTAGAGCCAGGCCGACCAATGGAGTGAGGAGTGCTTGGTTGTCAGGTATTTGGGGGGGGCCAGGCACATGCCCGGGTCTGTACAGTATGCATGCAGTCTGTTTACAGTTCTCCATCGATCTGTGAGTTCCTCCTGACTGTGCTGCAGTCCGGGGGCCTGCAGATAAACGACCGTCGTGGCAGCCTGCCGTAAAAAAGGCGCCGGGATCGATACAGGCCCGGGCCGCGTTGTATGTTAATACGGGATAATGATAGCCTTTAGATGTGTCGGGAGGGGGTGGCAGGGAGAAGGTGTGTGCCAGGCGCCAGTGGGCTGCTGAAGGGCTGTGTTTACACCGCGACAGCTTGGTGGAACGACGCTGCATCTGTCCGGGCAGGGAGAAAAAAAAACTTTGAGGAGGGATTTAGGATTCACATCCTGACACCAGAGATCTGAGACGATGCTAAGCCTGGATGTACAAGTCCAAACATGACCCCACACACATGCAGGCACACACATGCATGCCCACACATGCAGACACACACATACACACACATACACTCCCCCCTTCCCCAGCTGTAGTTACAGTTGTGAGATGAAGAGGAGACAAAAAAAGCAAATACATTGTAATATTAGTTGATGTAATCATTTACATAACAGTGTTGTATACACAAATTGATATGTGGGGTCGGGTATCAAAGCGGTCATGCTGCTAAATGATCCCATGTGCTTCTTCTTATGACTGACTTGTTTAAGCTAACCCCCCCCCCCCCCCCCCCCCCCCCCCAAGAGAACAAAGTCTCCACACAGCCGCTCGGGCTTCAACAGCAATTGATCACAGACTGCGGTCTTTACTCGCCGCGGTTTGAGTCTGACTTAACACCATCCATTGAAGAGTAATCTGCTGCTGTTTAGCTCTGAAGGCTGTGTGTGTTGTTGTCCATGGAGAAAGTGTTGGTGGTTCTCAGCCTCACTTTGCTGAAAAGATATCCATAGAAAAAAGTACCAAGCGCTAACAATCGCTAGGTTAACCGATTCCTTGTATGCAACAAAGATTGCTAGGATAAGACGCTACATGATTCTAAGTACTTTTTTTAAGATCCAGGACGTAAAGACATACAATAAGAGCGCTCAGACACCTTGGATCCCACCACTGTGCAGTTGCTGGGGATGAGAAAATGACAGAAATGTCATGTGAACAGGACGTGGACATGGGCTACTTCCTGTATGTGTAGGTACAGGCCACTTCCTGTATCTGTTCTGTATCGACCCCTCAAGCAGCCGTAACCAGCTTCGTTCTTCCAAAGTGAAAAGGAGAAAATGCTCAAACGTTAGTTACTAAACACCAATCCCCTTCGGTTCAAAACTCAAGTGATATTATAGCCTAATTATAATAATAATAATACATTCGATTTATGTAGACCTTTTCGAGATACTCAAAGACTCTTATCAGTGCGAACTTGCAATAAAATCATTGAATAAGAATGTATATTAGTAAAAAGATTGAAAAAGGAGGAAGAGGGGATAGAAGGGAAGGAGGTTATGTGGTGAAAGCAATCTGAAAGAGATGGGTTTTGAGGGACTGTTTAAATTAAGGGATTGTGTTAGTGTTATAATGCTTTTCAAAACAGGGGCAAAAGCAGGGGCGTGCTTAAGGAAGATACAACCTGCTTTCCTCTTTAGACAAGGGAAAGAACTTTTGAAGTATTCAAAAGTTTTCCGTAAGACAGAGCATCAGAAAGACTCCTATCCGCAGATTGTGAGTGAAAGGACACTGAAAGAGAAGGCTAAAACATTCCCTTGCTCGCTCCCCCGATCGACGTGTAAGATACTGAGTAGAGGGAACCCATGGAGGGCCCCAGCAGCACAGGTAAACACTGCTTCTATTTTCCTCCCCACATTGCTGACATTCCAGAGGAGCAGAGGGTGGATCTCAACACAGAAACGCACACACACACACGCACCCACACACAAACACACACACACACACACACACACCCATGCGCACACACCCACACATGCATGCATGCACACAAACACACACATACATGCGCACACACTCACACACACACACACACACCCACACACATGCACACACCCAACCACAGACAAACAATCACAACCTCCCTCAGACCAGGACTCTTCAAGTGTGCGCTGAACCGAGACACAGAGCTCTGCTTTGCAGAGTGTTAGAATAGTGGTGTTCCCAGTTCAATATTAGTTATTGATCTTAAATATAGTTGTACTAAGTTATAGTGTGTATCCAATTTGAAGATGAACACATGCCCAACACATGGTGGCAAGCCATTTTTTGCCTGGCCGTCTTTGTTGAAGTTCACCCGGTGGGTTTGCTTTGCATCTCTGACGGTCTAATGAGGTAAGTAAGTAATACTTCAAACTGAAACTTTTCAAACCAAAAATGGTAAAGTGCAGAAGGGTTGCGTGGCAGCAAGAAATCAAAACATATAACCACAAAAACATCAGTGTTAAAAAAGAACAGATGTGTACAAAAATACATCCAGTAATAAAAACCTAAGTAGAAACCAGACCAGGACGCCACTACCAATAAAAAGCCTGTCTGAGCAACTGGGGCTTCTAACAACAGAATCCATCAACGGAACGGGAAGACCGTAAACAGACAAAAACAAACCGAGAACCAATGAAACGCAGATGCACTTGTTGACGTGACAACGGTACAGAGAAGGACCCCATAATAAAAGGCATAGCCTGAAACAGGTCTGACATTATTTCTCACATAAAGCAGCCAGTAAACACAGGAAGTCCGAGCCACTATAGCCTGCCCCGCTGGGTCAGAGCTTCCCATGGGAGCCGCTGACTTGTTTAATTCTGCGGGCTGGCCTCGGGAGACGTGTGTAAAGGGGAGACGGACATTATTGGCATTCTTCCATGGCTGGGCAGAGCAGGGAACTTCCTGTGAGTGACTGAGTGATTTCATTATGAAGCAAGGCACATACTGGGGGAGGTGCAGGGGGGAGACGGGGGAAGTGGGGGGGGCAGGGGGGTTGGTTTCTCAGTCCCAAGGACGTCTGCTAGAGGCGGGGGGGTTGGAGGTGATGGGGTGCTGCGGGTGGAGGGAGTTAGGGTTGAGGTGGAGGAGATGGTGGTGGTGGAGGAGATGGTGGTGGTGTAGGTGGAGAAGGTGGCGTTGGTGGAAGTATTGGTAGTGGTGGTGCTGGTTGTGGTGGTGATGGTGATAGTGGTAGAGGTAGCGGAGATGGTGGTGGTGGTGTAGGAGTCGATGGTGGTGATGGAGGCAGTGTTGCATGTTCTGTGATGGGGTTCCAAACCTGGAGATTGCCAGACCACCTAAGAGCATCGCTGTTATTGTTAAGGACATGTGAGACACAAACCATAAATATTTCTCTGCTTATCGCTTGGTACTTTTAGCTTTGCTAGTTCCTCCTTACCTTTCTCTTTTAAATGTGATATGATTATTATGTGTGTGTTCAGAAAGGGTTGTTGATCAGGGTTTTCTAATCAACATTTTCTATTGGCCTGCCCATCTCGAAACATCTCTCTCAATATCTCAAAGCTGTCCAAACTAATTTCCTCTGACATTTAGCTTCATGAGTCCAGATTGAGAGGTAATGGCCTCTACCGGGAACGGCACATAGCGATGGATTTGCTGATAGTCCACATTTGTTTTTATGTTCAGTTACATTTCTTTTGTTTTATTGTGGCTGTAGCTTCAAGAAAACACATCTGAAGCCGGAAATAAGGAAGATATACATAGCTAGTGTGTCTTACGGTGATAAAACCTAAGGAGAAACAGAACACCCACTACGAATAAAAGCCTGTCTGAGCAAGTTGGGCCTTTCACAACAGAGTATAGTTCAACCTTGCATTTCATTTTTAAATGTGATATGACTATTATGTGTGGGTTCAGAAAGGGCTGTTGTGTGGATAAGGATATAAGGTGGATAAGTGTTTCTCGGCAGACCTCTCAGCTGAGTGGCTGTATAATGAACCTAATCCTATAAATATAGCCTCCAGGAAATATTAGTGGGATGAGAGTAATTAATGATGCAAAGCAGAACGATAGACTAAGCAGAAAAATAGGGGAGGGAAAGTGGCAGAGATTGAAGAGACAGGAAACACAGTTAAGAGAGAAAGATGACTGATCTAAAAATGTGAGTGAGGGGGAGAGAGAGCGAGAGAGAGAGCGAGAGCGAGCGAGACAGATGGCATGCTTCTCAGAAACCCTTTCATCTAAACGGCGAAGAGAAAGATCTGACACATCCATGCGGATATGTTGCTAAACTCTGATGTCCACTGCCAATATCTGCGGTGTCGCAGAGAGGAAGAGGAGGATGAGGAAGAAGAGGGCCCTCTGTCAAACTAAATCTCCCAGCCTCATCTTCAGCCTCACGCGCCTCTCTCCAAGGGTCCCTATCAGCGCTGTTGCACTTTGCCGCTCTGCCATAAGTGATGATGTCGTCCCTAGTCCTGTTCCATCACCAGGGCCCGCTACACCGTTATTGAGTTAGCACTGAGCGTCAAGTTCACTCTATCATAAGACACAGTATCCACAATGGTGACTGTTTGGGAAATAAAGCATTTTTTTTATCTGGGAAAGTATACCCACGGCAGCCTGAGGAATACTGGTGATACACTCGTTCTAAATGATAAATCATAATAGGGGAACACATCACTCAAAGAAACTGTTGTAGCGCCGCAGGATTACTGTTCTTAATTGCTCTGCGATAATTTTGTTCCCCCCCCCCCCCCCCCCTCCCCCCGTAATTGCATTCGCCTCGAATCCTTGAGAAAAGGAATCCCCCCGTTGATTTCGCTGCTTTTCACTTCATCGCATTTAATGTGCCCTCGTTTTTTATCATTTCCCACCAGTTCTCCTCGTTCTCTCTTCTCAGACGTGCATCACAATCTCGGTGGCATTAACAGAAATGTCGAACCACCGCCTGAAGAGATCTGACCTCGGTTCAGCCTCGTAGCCATCAGACATGCCCTGCCTCGCTCAATAGAAGGAAACAAGCAGCCATGATAAGTTATGGATTGCATAACACTATTTTACATTGCTAAATATTTTAACATCTAGGGGGTATACCCGGTAACAGCAAGACATCTGTTCAACAACATATTTACATTCCACTAGACTAGCCTCATGAAAAAAAAAAATACTATATGTGGGTTTATATGAATGCAGTGGGAGAAAATAATTATAACATTCCCCAAAGGAAATTATATATTTTTTTAAAAGACGGGTTTTCTTAATTTGTCTTCCTATGATTAATCCATAATTCTATTAGCACCCTGTTCTGCTCATACATCAGCCCTGGTTCCAGTGAAACGCAGATGAGGTTTTGAAATTCCTCCAGGTAACATGTCGAGTCTGGGAGATCCGTTGCAAGCTATGGACTTTCTCCTCATTTGCATCCGACTTCATCTCTATGTAAATGTGAATTAGCATGCTCATGGAAATGCCAATTTTTTTCGCCTGTTCAGTCTTTCGCCGCACAGAATAACGGTGAGGAGTTATCATCGGGGCTGTTGAACGAGTCTGCCTGCTGAGACGAGCTGCCCCTGGCTGTGACCTTATGAAGCCCTGTCTCCTCAGCTTTCCCTCTCGACGGAGGCGGAGAAGGAGGAGGGCTGCGGTTTAACACACACAGGTACCGACGGCAACCGAAGAACACGGGCTAATACGCAAATCACGCTCTTATACATTAGCATCCAGCAGTCGCTCTCTGGTCGTCCCAGGCTTGAATTCAACGGGCATTCCCGAACCCTGGGCTGCCTAGTGCAGCACCGCAGAGTGGGTTGAATTATATTGGTGGTGTTCACTTATCCATGAGGGCCACGGGGCTCCGCGGGGAGAATCGATAGCCAGTAGGAAGGACGAGAGGACACACAGCAGCAGCACCTGATAACTAAATGCTCCTATACTGCTGATCCAGCAGCCTTGCCTCCCTCTCTCTCCACCCGTCTCCCCCGAGGACCTGCAGCTCCGGGGCCGTTAGCGCTAATAGCTTCTCCACTGTAGTCCGTCCAGCACCGCGTCAAGGCAGCCGTGCTGTGGGATCATGGCAGAGGAGCGTTGTTGCTCTGGTAATTTGGGGATCTCTATGTAAATTGCGGCTCTGTGGTGTGGCTGGTAAGTGATTACAGCGAACGCATAACAAGTCGGCTCTAGTTCTGTAAGACCGCAGTGTTTTACACACCGAGGTGATTAACGCTGGGCCTGGAAGACACCACTGTACTCAGTCAAACCCATGGTGGGGCAGAGGGGACGACGACATTCAGGCATGTGATGATGAAAACAGGCATGGAGGATGCAGGCAGTGGTTCTGGGTTCTGGCTGGCCTCCAAACGCCTTCTACCCCCTGTCCCTGCCTCTCTCTCTCTCTCTCTCTCTCTCTCTCTCTCTCTCTCTCTCTCTCTCTCTCTCTCTCTCTCTCTCTCTCTCTCTCTCTCTCTCTCTCTCTCTCTTTTCCTCCCTGGGGGGAAGGTAGGGGCCATTGCATAGACGCTCCGTGGTGCTGAGTCTGCATTCTTACACCCGACGAGACGGGGCATGCTTGATCAAGGTGAGAGCATGCTGCCCGATGCAGAGTTAGCTGTGGAATCAAAGGGCATCTGGATGTCACTGTGGAGGAAAATCATGTGACGTTGTGAGAGCAAAGCCTGCATGTGTTTTTCTACTGTTCTCCATTTGTATCTGCAGTCAAACACAAAAAATGGGTTCTCTCCCACATCATGGCCATTGCAATGCCCAGTGGTTATTTCCTATGATCTCTTTTTTAATGAATCGAATTATTAAAGCAAATGACCTCAAAGACTACGTAATTCGAATAATTAGCATTCTGTGTTTTGACAATGAATACATTTTTGTAATTACATTACAAAGATGACATACCCCGATAAGCTGAGCACATCAAAGACTTATGAACCCCCTTTGTGGAATTGGGTTCAAATGTATGACTCAACAGCGTGTCACGGCGAAATTATTTCTTCAGCCACCCCAGGCAGTCGCTCACGTGAAGTCATCAACTGGTGAGGTTGCATGGGTAGTGAGTCAAATACTAAAAGACAACAAGACAATCTATTCACCGTCTCATTGGATCGCTTCAAGTAAACAAAACCCAATGTATGGAAACAAACCTTCCAGATGAGCCCTGACGGCGTGCTGGTGGCTGTGGTGGGCTCCTGTATGTAACTAGAGTTGTTCCGATACCGATACTAATATCGGAAATGACTCGGATACGGCCTAAATGGCAGTATCTGGTATCGGCGAGTACGCAAGTCTGTGTGCCGAACAGTCAGAGGTGGAAAGTCGGAATGGGAAACGCGGTCTCCAAACTATGTGTGTTCGAGCTACCAAGTCGGAAACAGATGGATGCATGGACGCTTAACTACAAGAATATTATTATAGATTATAAATTTAAATGATCTAGTTCTGTTTTGTTTTTTATTGTCGACAGTAAGTGCACCGACTATACATTGCTCTCGTCGTAAGAGAACCCTTCAATAGGAACAAGTGCTATTAGTAGTTGCAATGCTAGATGCTGTATTGGTATGTACTCGTATCGGAAAGGTATCTTTAAGGGAAAAATGGTACCAGAACATCTCTAACCAGGGTTCCCTTCGACCCTGTGCATCGTTCCCACTGCAAAGGCCTCTGTACCATCTCCAGGCAGTGAAGCCCTGATACGGGATCATCTCCGTGGCTCTGCAGAACCCACAGCTCTGTGGCTCTGGTGTTGAGTGTGAGGAGGTTGTGAAGCGTGGGGGGGGTTCGTCTTACAGAAGGAGTGCCGGGTGTTTCAGCACGCCTCGTAACACCCTCGTCATCACGTTAAAGCGAGAAACACAGGTGCGACTGTGTTGTAGGGCTGTTGTCGCCTGAAATTGGGAGGATGTCTCCCTGTTCTCTTCTCACTTTCAACAACACTATCTCTCTCTTATTTTTCTCCCTCGCTCTCTCTCTCATCTATCTCTCTGTATTTCTATGTCTCAATGTCCCCATCTCTGTCTCTCTTTTTTTTCATCTCTCTCTCTCTCTCTCTTTGACCATCGATCTCTCTCTTTCTCTCTATTTCTCTGTCTGTGTCGCTCCCTCTAATTCCCTCTCTCTCTCTTTCTCCATCATCCATCTATCACTCTCTCACACCTCTAACACTGATTTCCTCCCATCCTCGTTTTTATTGTAATTCCAGACATTCATTTTTCTTGTGCAAATATTAGCATAGTGAGTGTTTGGAAGATTGATCGAGGTGGCCTAATCATTCAGGCTGGCTACAAAGACATCTTCCACAAAATCAATACTGTAGCAAAAGTGAATCTAAATCTAACTCTGATTCCTTAGTAACGTCTCTCTCTCTCTCTCTCTCTCTCTCTCTCTCTCTCTCTCTCTCTCTCTCTCCCCCTCCCTCTCTCTTTCTCTCGCTCTGTGTCTCTCTCTCTCCCCCCTCTCTCTTTCTCTTGCTCTGTGTCTCTCTCTCCCCCTCCTTCTCTCTCTCTCTCCACCTCGAAGTCGGAAAAAATAATTCTCCCGCCAGCTGTTTTCATTCTCCCTCCCTTTCGATTTTTGAGGTCAGTGCATTTCTTCTTCTTTATCGTTTATCCTTTGAAATGGGAAAGCAGGAGCGTTTTATCGGACATCGGGTGGAGGAATGTATCCCAGGGATCATCTCCTGGATCCACTCGTCTTAATGGTCAGATTTATGGCGTTCCATCCGGAATGGGAAGAGAGGGAAAGCAGACTTCCCCCTGCAAGGACAACAAACACAGAGACAACAACCATAAACAAACAATCAACATGACCCCTGATCTTTTGTGGCATGGCTTCTTCACCTCCGTGTTGTTATGGGCACACACACATACATTGACCCATACATACACACACACACACACACACACACACACACACACACACACACACACACACACACACACACACACACACACACACACACACACACACACACACACATTCACACAAACACACACACAAACACACACACACACACACATTCACACAAACACACACACAAACACCCACACACACATACACACAAACACAAACTCAAACATGGACAAACTTCTACACACAAACACACACACACACACACACACACACACACACACACACACACATGGAATCACAGACACGCACACAGACACCGACACATATACATGGATCTAAAACACAGACACGCACACACACACACAGCCACACACACACACACTCACACATGGAAATGAAAAATCAAATCTAGAGCTCATCTCAAGAAAAGATCGCGTAACACAGCAAACTAGCGATCCTTCTCCCTCTTGTCTCCCCGGCCCACAGTAATGACGCCGCCTCAAGGCAGCGATTAGTTTAAAGGAATGTCAGCTTGCTTGCTGTGAGCTAACGACAGGGCCAGGACAGGCCGCGACCTCGGCCCAGTTTGGTTTTCTCAGCCCGGCCTCATTACGATGCCCCCCCCCCGCTGAGTCCAGACATTCCTATGAAGAGCAACACTCCCTCTAGCTCCGTAAACACCCGTCGCAGGGAAAGCTGCACTCAGTACTCTCACTGCCGGTGCTTTGAGACAGTCGTTCTAGCTGGTGCTAATGTGATCATTTTTATTTCATGAACGTGAAATCCCGAAAATGACGGTAAATTGACGTGTCAATTCAATGAATAAGTCGTATTATGAAGTATTAAAACTGTGTGTGTGTGTGAGTGTGTGTGTGTGTGTGTGTGTGTGTGTGTTTGTATGTCCTTGTGTGCATGTGCTGCTGTGTGCGTCTACAAGTTTCTCTGTGCGCGCGTGTGTGTGTGTGTTTGTCCTGGTGTGAATGCGTTTCTCTGTGTAGCATGTTTCTTTGCATGTGCGGTGTGTGTGTGTGTATGTGTGTGTGTGTCTGTCTGTATGTGTGTGTGCACATGTGTATGTGTGTCTGTTGTGAATCTACATGATATCCACATGGATGTGTGTGTGCGCGAGGCTGTGTGCTCATTCCCACCGACACCAGCAAGGTGAGGCCCAGTTGACCATCAGCAGCCATCCTTCATGGTACTCGCCTGTCAGCACACCGCCAACACACCGCTATAAAGAGACCCCCGTTCACACACGGCCCTCCCCCCCTCCCCTCCAGCTACCCCCGTACCCTTCACCTCCAGCCCTCCCCAGGGGTCCCGACAGCGGTATCCAGTCACATGACCCCATCCATCCTCAGAGCTCGTCCAATCACGGGACACTTCTTCTGCCCTACCTTGTGATGGATGTCTCGCTGTCTCTCCACCTCGCCCCCATATGTAGTATTTATACCGTCCTGATTCTCGCTGGTGCTAGGTATGCTATTATGCAACAGAGCTACCAGCACCCACCCCTCACCGGCCCGTCACGCGTCCGTGGGCCTGAGGCCAGTGTTGGTGCGATATTTTTCCGCAGTTTGTCTCTTTTAGTCTCCAATGTTATCATTTTCTTCTTTGGTTGGTTTCTCTTCGCTCTGTGTGGTCTGCATGTGATCTCAGATTCAGGATTCAGGTTTCTTTATCAACTGTCTGGATTGCCAGGGATCCATCTTTGAGTAGATTTCTTTTTTTAAAACTGCATAAAACGGTGGATCTGTGTCATAGATGACTTGCAATAATTGCCAAATTATTGTAAATGAAAACAATAATTTGGCAAAATCATCAAAAAAAATTATAACACAATGGCCGATTAAAATCAGCCCCACTAACATGCGTGAATTCAGCAGGGTTTAAGGTCTGCAGTTCAAAGCGTGTGTTGTGTTGCGGTGCCCGAGGGTCTCGTGAGAGTGGACCCCGCGTGGGACGGCTCTACCTCCTGGTGCTGCCATAAGTCAACGGGCCTCAAATACCACGGCTGAGCTTCAGAGACATTCTGCCTCGACGGAGGCTGGATTTATAGGTCGCTGACGGCTGGGAGGGCAGGGGGAGGGGGAGGGGAGGTAAGGGGGGGAGGCGAGGTGAGGTGGGGAGGTGACAGGGTTGGGGGGCTTCAAAGAGAAGCTAACGTCTGGTGGTTGATCTTTTCCGGGATACATGCTGCAGACATGGGCACGCAAGCTTTCTCTCCCTCTCTCTGTCTGTCTTTTTCTCTCTCTCCCTATCTCTCTCGCTCTCTGTCTTTTTCTGTCTCTCTCTCTCTCTCTCACTCTGTGTCACTTTCTCTCTCTCTGTCTTTTTCTCTCTCTATCTCTCTCTCTCTCTCTCTCTCTCTCTCTCTCTCTCTCTCTCTCTCTCTCTCTCTCTGTGACTTTTTCTGTCTCTCTCTCTCTCCCTCTCTCTCACCCTCTTTCTCCCCTCCCATTTGTGCCTTTGACAGCTTTGGTGTTGTCAGTGTGCGTATTCGTTCTCGCGTATGTGCGTTTGTGTGCGCCTGTGTGTCAGTACAACAGTCACCATAAATGTATGGATGTGACCAACTTTGTCACATAAGCACATTTACACGCACACCTGACAGCACACACAACAGACACTTGCAGCAACGTGTTTATTTTTAACCATGCACTGCGAGGCAGAGAAGCTGTGTGTGGATGTGGATGTGTGTGTGGCTACAGCTGTCTGTGTGTTTGTTTGTGTGTGTGTGTGTATGCATGCATGTGTTTGTGTGTATGAGTGTGTGTGTGTGTGTGTGTGTGTGTGTGTGTGTGTGTGTGTGTGTGTGTGTGTGTGTGCATGCGTATGCGTGTGTGCATGTGCGTGTGCATTTGCATGCATGTGTGTATGTGTATGTTTGCATGTGTGTGTGTGCGTATTTGGGTGCTGTACTGCAGAGGCCGGTGTGGTGTGATGGTGATGGATGTGTGCTCCGGTGTCATTCCTCTACGCCCGGTGCGTAATGAGCCCTGTTCTGCTTCTCCCTCCCCTCTGCTGATGGATGACAAACTCAAGGCTGCCGCCGCGGTGCCAGGGCTGCCGGTCCACAATGCATCAGGGTTTCAGGGGCAAGGCAGATCTCACAGTTGTTATTCAATTGGCTCTCAGTGGCTCTAATAGATAGATAGACGGGGGGATGTGTGGCTCCGCCCGGAGGGGGAATCCGGTCGTATCCGCAGCAGAGAACACCGCATCGATATACAAAGATGGGCAATAAGACAAATAAAATGAATAAAGTTGCAATGGAACAATAAATTGTTTTGTCAAGAAATAAGAAAGACAGTACTCTACTTCTTCTTCTTCTTCTTCTTCTTCTTCTTCTTCTTCTTCTTCTTCTTCTTCTTCTTCTTCTTCTTCTTCTTCTTCTTCTTCTTCTTCCTCTTCTTCTTCTTCTTCTTCTTCTTCTTCTTCTTCTTCTTCTTCTTCTTCTTCTTCTTCTTCTTCTCCTTCTTTTTTGTCTTCTTCTTCTTCTTCTTCTTCTTCTTCTTCTTCTTCTTCTTCTTCTTCTTCTTCTTCTTCTTCTTCTCCTTCTTTTTTGTCTTCTTCTTCTTTATTTCTTCTACTTCTTCTCATTCTTCTCCTTCTTCTTCTTCTTTTACTTGTTTCTTTTCTACTTCTTTTCATCCTTCCTTGTTTCGACTAAAAATAAGAAGCACAGAGTATTTCTATGAACAGTATTATATGTATTGTTTGTTATTGTATTGTGATGGCCTGAACCCACCTTCTCATGACAGACAGAAGCATCATCGACCATTATCTGTTACCAAACCAGGGAGGAATCTCCACCCTGAAACGCCTTTTTGGGTATTTTTCACACAATGGCATTTGAGTAAAAAAAACAAAGGCCATAACAGGAAAGGTTCCCAGGGGCCACAGCATGCTCGCTCTGTCCTTCCACAACTCAACAGCACAGCGCTCAGCTCTGTCAACGTTCCCCTAAATGCTGTTTCTTCCTCCTAAACACACACACACACACACACACACACACACACACACACACACACACACACACACACACACACACACACACACACAGACACACACACAGACTAAACACACAAACACACACATACACACTCCTCTACACGTAGGCAAACACTGACAAAATACATACAGAAAAACAGACACACATTCTTTCTTTTACACACTTACACAATCACACAATCACAAACACACACACACACACACACACACACACACACACACACACACACCCACACACAAACAGTAAGAATGCATATTTGCATTCACTATTGGCTAGCATAAACAGAAATAGATATTCACTAATATACATTTTCTCTCGCTGTTGGTCTGGTTTCCTGGTGGTGACGCAGGAAGGCTGACAGAGAAGTATTCCCTGTCCTTCCGGAAGGACCCGGCCTCCTCTTCTTCTTTGAGACCTCAGAGAACTTCTTGCCGAGAGGGAAGCGTATTAAATGGGGTTCTGGTTAATGAAAGCAACATGTACTCTAGAGATATAAAAATGTTGGCGCCCGGCCATGTAAGCAAGTCATTACAGAGAACCGGAAGGAAAGGACCTTGTAAAACCTTGAAAGTGAAAACCCCTGACCGTTCTCTCTCTCTCTCTCTCTCTCTCTCTCTCTCTCTCTCTCTCTCTCTCTCTCTCTCTCTCTCTCTCTCTCTCTCCTCTCTCTCTCTCTCTCACTATATAGATGAATATATATATATATATATATATATATATATATATATATATATATATATATATATATATATATATAAAAATGGTGGTTAGTTTCACTGTGTGTACTTCTTGTCTCCTGTTCTGGTTTAATCTCACCTGCTCTCTAAACTTCAAGTTTGCAATAAGTAAGAGCCCAATAGTTTCTCTGTGTGTGTGTGTGTGTGTGTGTGTGTGTGTGTGTGTGTGTGTGTGTGTGTGTGTGTGTGTGTGTGTGTGTGTGTGTGTGTGTGTGTGTGTGTGTGTGTATATGAGTATGTGTGTG
Organism: Gadus morhua; assembly: GCF_902167405.1. Lineage (NCBI taxonomy): Eukaryota > Metazoa > Chordata > Actinopteri > Gadiformes > Gadidae > Gadus > Gadus morhua. Next base: position 9,586,695 of record NC_044056.1, on the reverse strand, counting down.
GGTGTCTGCATCGCTGCGTGCATGCGTTTGTGAGTTGGTGCGTTTGTGTGTACATCTGTATATGTGTGTGTGTGTGTGTGTGTGTGTGTGTGTGTGTGTGTGTGTGTGTGTGTGTGTGTGTGTGTGTGTGTGTGTGTGTGTGTGTGTACGTGTGTCTGTATTTGTGTGTCTGTGTGTGTGTGTGTACACCCTGCCTGCCCGGAGGTGACAGAGCGAGGGTATATATAGAGCAGACTCACCCTGCCAGACAGAAAGTAGCATCTCTGCTGGAATTGCAAAGTTTGTCTGCATATTTTCTTCCCTCCTTTCTTCGTTTTTCTCCTTTCCCACACTGGATACGTTTACCAAGACACTATCCTGTTCCCTTTAATGGTTTAATGACGTGGATTAAAGACACTTAAGTCTCCGGAAATTAGGTCACACAGGATGTAAACACCAAGGGGGAATCAGGACCGAACTGGTTCTCATGGCAGACAAAAGCAAGGGTCAAAACACTTGGCTGGTTCATGGCTCATCCCCCCGGGCTGTTCACAAGCAGGAGGACACCTGATCACTGATCCACTTAAAGGCATTTCATGTCTTCTTCTTCTTCTTCTTCTTCTTCTTCTTCTTCTTCTTCTTCTTCTTCTTCTTCTTCTTCTTCTTCTTCTTCTTCTTCTTCTTCTTCTTCTTCTTCTTCGTTTTCTTCTTCTTCTTCTTCTTCTTCTTCTTCTTCTTCTTCTTCTTCTTCTTCTTCTTCTTCTTCTTCTTCTTCTTCTTCTTCTTCTTTTTTGTCTTCTTCTTCTTTTACTTCTTCTACTTCTTCTCATTCTTCTCATTCTTCTTCTTCTTTTCCTTGTTTCTTTTCTACTTCTTTTCATCCGAAAAATAATAATAAAAAGGGCTGTCTGATGTCAGCCATTAAGGCCTGGGTTTAGGGCCGCCACGGTTAGCATGTGCTCTGTCGTGATCCACCAGCGGTTTCATGTGAAAACTATTTAATCCCGAGGGATTGCTTGGCGTTTCTCCCACAGAGTCGTCTTCCAGCAGGGGAGATAAGGATAAGGGCCGCTCCACCGTGGCTCTCTGCATGTTGTGCTCCTCCCAAGAGCCGATTACGAAGCCCACGTAGAGGTCGGTTTATCAGCAACCCAGCTGGGCTGAGACCCAGTCTTAGGAACCCAGTCAGAGCAACCCAGCTCAGGCTTTGGGCCCTGCTGTGAGGGGAGGAGTTAAATACAAACTACAACAAACTCAACATGAGACCCCCCCCCCCCCCCCCAGACACACACACACACAGCCACACACACACACACACACACACACACACACACACACACACACACACACACACACACACACACACACACACACACACACACACAGCCACACACACACACACACACACACACACACACAAACACAAACAAACAGTAATAATGAAGATTTGCATACACTATTGGCTATACATAAACAGAAACAGATATTTACTAATATATGCAGAATCACATTCATTGTGAAAAAGAGAGGGATTCCTTCCAGGGTCAAACTACTTTCCTTTTGAATCCAAGCTCTATTTCTCGTCCCTGCTATTTAATCTGATAATCTGCTTTCACAGATAAATCCTGAATGTTAAAACCAAGGCAGTGGTCCACACTAATGGGGTCATACACACACACACAGACACACACACACACACACACACACACACACACACACACACACACACACACACACACACACACACACACACACACACTCACACTCACACTCACACTCACATTGACACTGCTAATGCTAATGCACGCATGCATGCATACACATGCACGACATACGCACGTAGCACACTCTCGCGCACATACACACGTACACACACGTACACACAGGCAATCAAACATAAACACACACACACACACACACACACACACACACACGCACACACACACACACACACACACACACACACACACACATACATACAAATGGATATTGCAAAGACACACTCATCAACACCAACATCAGTGCTGCATTGTCGGTTACTTCAATGCAAGCTTTCATTTCCTTATAATTGGCGTGTTTATTGTGAGTCTTCAATTTTCCTGTTTCTTCTCCTGCTTCCCCCTCCTGCTGTTTGCTGACTCAGCGCGGCCCACCCACACTCAGGATGTTTGAAAAACCCACCCTGGAGAACACACACGGAGACATGCAGCGGTGGGAGTCTGGGATACTTTTAGCTGTGTTTAGGGAGAGAGAGGGGGGGGGCAGAGAGAGATAGAGGGGGGGGGGGGAGAGAGAGAGAGAGAGAGAGGGAACAAGAGAACAAGAGAGAGAGAGCCAGAGAGAAGGAGAGAGAGGCAGAGAGAGCGACAAAGAGAGAGAGAGAGCCGGAGAGGAGAGAGAGACACAGAGAGAGACAGTGAGAGAGGAAATAAAATAAATAAAATAAAATAAAAAAGGGAGGACGATAAACTGATAAGTAAGTCAGAGAGAGGTAGGGGGGTAGGGAGGGAGGGAGTGAGGGAGGGAGGGAGGGAGACACAGGAAGCGGGTGAGAAGAGGAAAGCAGGGAACATGAGAAAGAGAGAGTGAGCAGTAAAGTGTATTCTTTCATCCTTTTGTTCGTGTGCAGCCATTGTTCGGCAGGTGAAGATGAAACTCGAGCCTCCAGCCCTCTCCTCATCAGGGCTCCTCCCCCACCTTTTCACACCAAACTACTCCCTACTCCGGCACCATCCGTTTCTCATCCTCCACCTGACCCCTCCCCCTACCTGCTGTCTCTCTGTCTCTCCGCGGCGCGTCCATCCGGTTCTTTCCGGTTCCCATGCATCACACATCCACACCGAGCGGACACCCTGCCCTGCTCTCGCTGTCCCCCCCGGGCTGAGGCGAAGGATCCATTCCCACCTCTTAAATCTGTAATTACGCCAGCTATTGTGGCCCGACGTGGCCCAGTTCCCCTATCCTTCCACCCTCTCCTCCTCCACTTTCTCCCCCTACCCCTCCTCCTCCCCCTCCTCCTCCTTCCCCTCCACCTCTTCCTACCCTCCTCCTCCTCCTCCTCCTCCCCCTCCTCTTCCTCTTCGTCCTCCTTCTCCTCCACCTCTTCCTACCCTCCTCCTCCCCCTTCTCCTCCTCCCCAACCTCCACCTCTTCCTCCTCCCCCTTCTCCTCCTCCCCCTCTGCCTCCTCCTCCTCCATTACCTCTCGTGGAGAAAAGCAATCCGCCTCTAGTATCCGGCTGCCATCTCAGCTGACAGGTGTCCCAGTACCTGGGAGGGAACATGGCCGCCGATCAGAGAACGGAGCCAGCCCCCGTGGCAGGCAGAGACCGGGAGAGGTCTGCTGTGCACCGCGCTGAGCCTGGTCCGGCACCGATGTCACAAACTAATTAGGACCAAACTGTAACTGTATGTATTTATATGGTTGTCAACAGACTGCAACTTAGTATGAGACTGAATGCTTTTCCAGTCCTGTGTTGCTACCACGCATTCTCCATGCGTCATGTTGAGGACACACACACACACACACACACACACACACAAACACACACACCCACAAACACACACAAACAAACTCACATAAATGTGCATGCACACACACACACACACACTCACACACACACACACACACACACACACAAAGGAATGCACACACACATACACCACACACACACACACACACAAAGGAATGCACAGGCGAACCCACACACAGACACACAGAAAACGAATGCAAAGGCCCACACATATATACCTACCTACCCACACACATCCACCACACGCACACGCACACACACACACACACACACACAAACACACACTCATCCACCCAAACACACACAGACACACACACACACACACACACACAGACACACACACACACACACACACACACACATCCACCCACACACAAACACACGTACACACACACCACTGTTTATGAGGGGAGCAGCATAGTGCGAGTTCTGAACCAGAACTGGATTTGGCCGGTCCCCATGTGCAGGACGTCATGGGCGTTGACGGCGGGTGCCCTCCGCGTTGTGGTGGCCAGCCTGGGTGGTCAGGGCGGGCGCTGGGTGACCGCTGGCACAGAGCCGCACTGTGGCCCCACGCTGAAGGAGAGGTGGGGGGTTTGGGAGGAACACTGCGTGTTATTGTTACGGGCTAGCAACAGCTTGCACACAGCGTCCCGGTCTGGGACATCATCAGCGCTGAGTTCCCCAGCTGCGGTCCGGCACGCAACACTGGGTCCAGTCTGTCTAATGCGGGCACAATATGAACCTCCCAGAGCACTGCAGTCTCCGGTTTGTGTGTGTGAGCGTGCGTATGAGCGGATGTTTGTGTGTGTGTGTGTGTGTGTGTGTGTGTGTGTGTGTGTGTGTGTGTGTGTGTGTGTGTGTGTGTGAGAGCGGATGTTTGTGTGCATTTCTGCTTAAAAATGTCCCAAATGACGTCTAGATGATTAACATTTGGAAACGGCAAATGGATCTGAAACGTAATTTGAAGCAAGAAAATGTCCATACATGTTTGTTTCTTGCTGTTCTTGCATCACAGATACAAGATGAGTGTGTGTGAGTGTGTGTACGTGTGTGTTTGTGTGTGTGTGTGTGTGTGTGTGTGTGTGTGTGTGTGTGTGTGTGTGTGTGCGTGTGCGTGTGTGCATTTCTGCGTAAACAACCCCCAAATGATACCTGAATAATTATCATTTGGAAACGGTAAATGGATCTGAAAGTAGAAAATAGTAATTTAAAGTAAGAACATTTCAATACATATTCAGCTTGTTTGTTGTTGTATCAATGATACAAGATAAATGTGCTTGTATGTGTTTGTTTGTGTGTGTGTGTGTGTGTGTGTGTGTGTGTGTGTGTGTGTGTGTGTGTGTGTGTGTGTGTGTGTGTGTGTGTGTGTGTGTGTGTGTGTGTGTGTGTGTGTCTGTACCTATGTGTGTGTGTGTGTGTGTGTGTGTGTGTGTGTGTGTGTCTGTGTCTGTTTGAGGGTGTGTGTCTGTACATGTGTGTTTGTGTTTGTGTGTTTGTACCTGTGCGCTTGCGTGGATGTCTATACCTGTGTGTTTATGTGTGTGTCTGTCTGTCTGTACCTGTGTGTTTGCTGGTTTGTCTGTGTGTGTATGTGTGTTTATGTCCGAGTCTCCTTCGGTGATACTGAAAATGTCCTGTTTCTGCGTTTTTGTCTTCTTTCTGTTCAGTTCCCAGCCCATCCATACCAGGTGCAGACAGGAACATACAGCATGTGTTTTGCATGTGTTATGTTTCCATCCTCGGCCCTACATACAGACGCTCGGTGTCTCTTTAAAGCAGCGAGGAGGAGGACGGCTCTCCGGTGTGCAGCCGAGCGCATTCTAACAAGATCAGACTTGTTTGTCTTTGATGAATCAGTGATATGGCAGCAGAAGAGGTACTGTCATCGTTGCGCGTTACTTCCCAGCACGCCAGCCTCCCAGACACATCCCGTGGTGTTTGGCTCATAGCGTGACACTGCCCTGACGGAGGAGACGGGGGGAGAAAATGAGCCCACGGTTCGATGACACCGGGGGAAATACAAAAGTAGATGGAAGGTTATTCAAAAAAACACAGAAAAATCACCTTCCTCAAGATAATGACACGACTCTTATTCAGAAAAAGACCTGACTCACCATGAACCCACATTCATATGTTAAATAAGGTAGGGAGGGATCGTCCCAGTAAGATTCTAGCCATTGTAGGTGGGAACAACAGCAACCCATGGAAGGTATTCAAAACAAAGCCTTCAGCATACAGAATACGAATGAGGAGACGCATTATGGATTGCCGAAAACAGCCGTGGCCTCAGAAATCCCTCAGATAAAGGCATTGTGGGTGATTTATTGCAGACGGTTCTACAAATGTCACTCGACTTCAGATTGTCCCTTAGATTGTGTCTTCATAAATCAGGCGTGTTGCTCTCACTTTAACTCCAACAGTGATGTGGCTGCCAAGGTAAAGTATTTTTCTGAATTCTCTGTGTCCAAGCTGAACCTGACAACACTCACCAACATCGCTCTGGAAAAAGCTATTTGACTGCAGGCTTGCATACTGCTACCATGCAGGCAGAGGTGAGTTAAGCGATGTTTTGCAATTCAAACTCGCTGTCCTCCCATTGTTGATACAACCCGAGGGTGTATCATCTTACGCACACGGGCGCACACTTCAACACATCCGAGATGATTTTGGAAACGGGCCAAAGCCTTTTTTAAGCCCGGAATGGCAAAATGTCAGAGCAGATAATACACATAGGGTAGGAGGGCCTTGCAATGGAATCATATTCGCCGGGTAGGGCGGGTTTGCCTCATAGTAGCTGGTGTTAGCTTGGGTCTACCCCGCGCGGCGAGCTAACAGTGTTAACTCACAAAGGAATCTGTCGGTTGCACACCACTGAGCTCAGTCTACAGCGCCGTAATAAGGCGGTTACCGTGGGGATGGCGGACGTGCGGGAAGCTGATAAAAGACGAAAAGATTCTGGACAAGGACAGAGAAAGAGGAGGACAGAGGGGTGCACAGATTCATCCTGCCCTGAAGTGGGGGACAATTATTTGTGTCTCTTTGTCTGTCTGTCTTTGAAGGGTTTGACTTTTTACCTGTAACTCATCTTTACATCCGAATAGTCATTTTAAGGGAAAGATCTGCTGTCATTCGTTTATAGGGAGTGGGTTAACCACAGACTTGAGAACAATTATAAGCTGGTGAATGCAAAACGACTATGCATTCCTCGGTAGTAGTAATGCAATCAATTGAATATCCTTTATGGATTAATATCTCAGTTTACCTTTTTTATTGAGATTGCTATTGCGGTTTAATTTCCCCTTTCTAAGAAATATCGCTCTAGGAAAAATATTGAAAAGCAATCCCTTTTCGTGCGGGATTGGAAAGAATGCACGTCAATCACATGATAAAGGCTGTCAGTGGATGAAAGCAGTGCATTAACACATGATGTTTCATCCTGGGACCCTGCATTATCGCTGATAAATGACTCATGGGTGAGAAGCCTTGATGTATACATGCTGTCAGCTCCCTTGTTCCAAAGCAACTGAATGCGCATCAACTCTTTGACAGCACACACAGGGAAAGGAACATCTGAGTCAGGAGGAGAAGATTCCTGGGCCTTTGG